>NC_089503.1:140626947-140929977 GCF_036850995.1 Saccopteryx leptura
TATCTTGTTATTATAAGAATGTTGAATTTAAAAAAATAAGACTGTGTTTTCTTTTTTTCTTACCCACTCCTCCCAGACCTCTTTAATTTTATGGAATGCTCACCTGATACAGCATTGTGGACATAGGAGTTAAATATTGTAACATCTAATCTTTCTTCAGAAAGATCCTGCTAACACCTTTTGCTTTGTTATGAAGCAAACTAGAACTGACTTAAAGGTTTTCTGGACAAAGACAGATATGAGTAAGGGAAGTAGAATTACAGTACCTGAGAACAGACACTCATAAATCTAAGTTAAATCAGCTTTGAGAAGAATTGGTTTTGTGAGATGAATTAAATTAGCATTGATAGCATGGCATATTTAAGATGGAAGGTTTAGGGGGAATTAGCTTTCTCTAAAGTTAAGTCCATAACCTAGTGACATTGCAGTTATGATATGTGTTTTATATTTTTTTTCCACTAAAAAGCCAGAGAAACAGTTAAACGGGTTTTATTTTACATACTGTTTCCAATAGGTTTAATTTCCAGAGATGATGGAATTACACATGCACATACATATATTGCTTCTTATACAGTAACTTTTCTATGTTTAGATATACAGATACCATTGTGCTACAGTTACCTACAGTATTCAGTGCAGTAACCTGCTCCACAGGCTGTATATCCTAGGAGCAGTAGGCTCTACTAAATAATCTGCATGTGTAGGTTTGTATAAGAATACTTTATGATGTTCACACAACAACAATCGCCTAAAAATGCATATTTCAGAACGCCTGTTATTAAGCAAGGCATAAAACTATATAATGACTTATTTTCTTAGAGAATTATTTTTATTTTTTTAACATATTAAAGTCTATACATTTTTAGACATTACATAAGAATGTTTTACACTATTAATTTGAAAGCTCTTATGTAATTGATATTTTTGTGTACTTAATTCTTTATTAACCCATTGTGCACAGAACCATGAATAGACTGACCCAGCTGGAAAGATTGGATTTGGGAAGTAATGAATTCACAGAAGTGGTAAGTTCTCACCAATCTCACTATTCATAATCTTATATTTCATCAAAAACAAAATGTGAAAATTAATATATTCTCTACATTTTTAAGTATAAAACTGGCTAAAGATATACACACATTTTTTAGAGAGAAGATATGAAAGTTCTTAACAGGAAATTTACCAGATAAAAACATCTAACAGAAGTGAGGGTAAAATATAAAATTAATGTGAAACCCATGGGAAAGGGTAACCAAAAATTTTTAGGCATAGGGAGTAAAAAGTTTGAGAGATTATAAAGGAAAAATAAAAATTTCATCAGACTAGAATGCATCAGAAAAGTACTACTTCAGGTCAAAAATAACTCCCAGGGGTATTACGAATTTATTCAGTGATAAAACACCTCTCTATAATAATAGCTAAAGGGAAAATATTAAGTGAAACAGCTATTATTTTTGAGTTGGTAGTGAGAGCTCTGGATTCTGCTTTTGCTTTGTATGCAAAGTGTACTATGATGCTGAATGATAAAAGAAAGGAGGCCCTGGCTGGTTGGCTCAGTGGCAGAGCATCAACCCGGCATGTGGAAGTCCCAGGTTTGATTCCTGGTCAGGGCACACAGGAGAAGTGACTATCTGCTTCTCCATCCCCCTCTCCCCATTCTCTCTCTCTTTCTTTTTATTCTATTTCCCTACTTTAGTCATGGCTCAGTTGGTTCGAGTTTATTGGCCCTGGGTGCTGAGGATGGCTCCTTGGAGCCTCGCCTTAGGTGCTAAAAATAGCTTGGTTGTGAGCATGGCCTTATGTGGGAGTTGCCAGGTGGTTGTTGGGTGGATCCTGGTTGAGGCACATGTGAGGGTCTGTCTCACATCTCTCTTCCTCTCACTTGGAAAAGAAGATGAAAAAAAGGAGTATCTAAGCAGGTTTTTGGCTTTAGTTATTACTCTATGAATTCAGAAAATAAGCTAGATATATATTTTTTGAAGAAGATTTATTCATATGAATATCATCAAAATTTTAATATTGTCTATTTTTTTAATTGTGGTAGATTTCAAATGATAATCTTGAGAACAAGGCTTTTTCAACACTGTCAGCTGCGTGATCTCCCTGTTGATACTGTATTGTTATGTTTGCTCACTAAGTACAGTCGGCTTCTCAGCTGAAGTCAATGAAGAATTATGGTGGTTTTGAGTACCTCATATTTTTTATAAAATACTTTTTCATATTATTTATTATATTTTAATTAAAGATGGTTTATGATTGGTTTTATTGTGTATTGTGGAAGGTTTTACTGCTTGTGAAAAAATATATTTTCTATACCTTTTATTTTTTATTTTATTTTATTTTTTTTCTGAATTTGGAAACGGGGGAGGCAGTCAGACTCCCTCATGTGCCCGACCGGGATCCACCCGGCATGCCCACCAGGGGGCGATGCTCTGCCCATCTGGGGCGTCACTCCGTTGCAACCAGAGCCATTCTAGTGCCTGAGGCAGAGGCCATAGAGCCATCCCTAGCACCCGGGCCAACTTTGCTCCAGTGGAGCCCTGGCTGCGGGAGGGGAAAAGAGAGACAGAGAGGAAGGAGAGGGGGAGGGGTGGAGAAGCAGATGGGCGCTTCTCCTGTGTGCCCTGGCTGGGAGTTGAACCCGGGACTTCTGCACGCCAGGCCGACGCTCTACCACTGAGCCAACCAGCCAGGGCCTCTATACTTTTTAAATTATCTAGCTATTGTACTCTCTTAGTATTTGTTTTACATGTATTTATTTTCATATTAACTGTTTGAAAATTCATAATTGTTAATTTTATGAATCGGCAGCATTCAAAATCATTAATTTTTGTACCATTTTAGTCATCCAACATTATACATTATTAAAAACGTAGAATTTTAACAGGTAAAGCACAAAAGGAAATTTCTTTTACCATGTTTCACATAGAATTCTTACCTATAAAAAGTAAATCTGAATGATGTGCCTTTTATATATTATGTTATTATGGTGATTATATACATTGGCACTGTATGCCATCACAATGCCATTGATTGGACACAGGTTTGTGGGGTGATATAAATATCTTTGAAGGATGAATTCAGAAGAACTTCCAAGGGTGAATGCCCAAGATCAAGTTTTGCCTAAATGCCAAGATCCCCTGCAACTCTTCAATTTTTTGGTCCTCAACATCATATTATAAACAATATTCCACTGTCTAATTCCTAGGAGTTTAAAGTAACAGAATATGCTTCTCGTGTGCTTATGCCTTGGTTTACTTCCCTTTCCCTTACTATTGGACATTTAAGATGTATGTTGCTTTTTCTTTTTCTTCTTCCTTATTTTTCTTAAAAGCCTTCATCTTTTTACAGGTAATGATTGAGAGTATCTTTTTATTGTACTTTTGAAAGCAGTGGCCCTTATTTTAATTTTTTAATTAATTGTATAAATACTTGCACCTATTATGTAACCAAAAGTGTAAATAAATTTTATATACTCTACTGTTAGGAAATGTCTATCTTCTTTACTAATAATATAACCATAATGTAATGGATAGGCTTGACTTAGTTCTGCTTTTATTTTTTCCACTTTATTTTTCTTTTGTTTTAAACTAAAAGTTACCTTTAGAAATTTCCAGGGGCTCTTTGCCCAGTAAAGACATTCAAGTAAATAATTAGATTCCCCTTCTTCCTCCTAATACAAACAGCCTGAAGTACTTGAGCAACTAAGTGGATTGAAAGAATTTTGGATGGATGGTAATAGACTGACTTTTATTCCAGGGGTATGTATATCAAATTTTAAATGGCTTTATTTTGCAATTTTATGAACTGTATGATTTCAAATTACTTTTACTTAGTGAAAAAATAGTGATTATTTAGTTCTTAATAGTATGAAATAGTTATAAACAAATTATTATTTTTTACTATCAACATATGCTTGATTAAAATCAGAAAATTTTTATAATAAACCTTGTAAAATAGTTTCTTTTTAATACCACAGAGTATGTTCTTTCCAGAGGTTGCTGTTGACTTTATAACCTAATTCAGTTTGCCCATGGAATTGTTAAAGTAGTATGTTTTTCATGTGGTTTTTCATGTGATTTCTGTCTTGCCATTCCATTGTATTGATTCCTACACCTAAAGTGTAAGAATCCCTATATGTGCCAACTCCCTAGCCAGTGATGGACAATTGAGTTCCCAGAGAAAAGTATATGTCCACTGTCATTTTGCTGGACCAAAATTAGTAGGAGGTCTTAGCTTTATGACTGAATACATTATTAATGGTATTTTTAAATTATAAGTTATACCTTGGCATTATGTCTATTACCTGAATGTTTTAGAAATTACTGTTGATAGAGTCATTAGACTTTCTTTTCTTTATTTATAGTTTATGGGTAGTTTGAAACAGCTCACATATTTGGATGTTTCTAAAAATAATATTGAAATGGTTGAAGAGGGAATTTCAGCATGTGAAAACCTTCAAGACCTCATATTATCAAGCAATTCACTTCAACAACTGCCTGAGACTATTGGTTTGTATCTCTTTCTAATTCATGCAATTAATTTTTACTAATGTAAAATCTGAGAAATTAAGTTTTTGCTGTTGCTTGATTTGTTGAGATAGTAAAACTGTACACAGATCTTGAATTTTTTCCTGATTTGATAAGTTATACAATTACTCCTTTGTTGATGTTAATGTGTTCTTATTTAAGGTAATATCATTTTATCACTGTAATAAATATTTTTTAAAAGAGGTTTATTGATCCAAACTCTGTTTAATTCTTGATTTGAACTTTTTTCAGTCCTCCTTCATTATAGACTCACAGACAAGAAAGAGGAGTTTAGTAAATTCTTTAAGAGTCTGTATTTATTTGTCTAGTTGCTTGTCTGATAATCAAGGAAATTGAATTATTTTAATTAACCATAAAGTTAAATATTGGCGTCTTCAGGACGTTTAAATATAAAAACCAAAAAGTATCTTTACATATTTTTAATTGAACTAAATTGTTGTTTTAGCTCAGGTTACATTTTGCAGATTCTACTATAATTTATTCAGCACGTTAACTTTTAAATTAAGCTCCATTTTATTGTTTTAATATTTAATATACATAGAATACACAGAATAGTTTTGTTACACACCTATGAAAACTACCTTTATACTACCATTTCTTTAACCCAGTAATACCACACATTTGTATTACATGTTTTCACTGTTTCATGAAATTGTTTTAAGGAAGAAGATTATAACAGTAAACAAAGCAGACAAAAACTCCCTACTTTTGTGACATTTACGGGGATTAAATAGATAAATATACACTAATGTTAAGAGGTGATATGTATGTGAAAATGAAAAATATAGGTTAAGGGAGTAGAGAGTGATGGGGTTGGTGTGGTATCTGCAAGTTTATTAAGAAAGTACTTTATGATTAATGTCAAATGTGTCCATGTTGACTGTTGGTTGACTTGCTTGTAGTTCATGCTGGAAAACTGTATTATTTCTTCCCTCAATAGGTTCATTGAAGAATGTAACAACTCTTAAGATAGATGAAAATCAATTAATGTATCTACCAGACTCTATAGGAGGGTAAGACTTTTGTGAATTAATAGAACTAATGCCTGAGCAGGCAGTGGCACAGTGGATAGAGTGTTGACCTGAGACGCTGAGGACCCAGGTTCTAAACTCTCAGGTCACTGGCTTGAGCACGGGGTCCCAACTTGAGCGTGGGATCATAGACATGACCCCATGGTTGCTGGCTTGAGACCAAAGGTCACTGGCTCAGCTGGAGCCCCCTGTTCAAGGCACATATGAAAAGCAATCTGAACAACCAAAGAGCCTTACCTATTAAGTTGATGCTTATCATCTCTTTCCATTCCTGTCTGTCCCTGTATGTCCCTTTCTCCTTCACTAAATATATATATAGAACTAGGAGACTTTACTTTCAGTACAGCATGCCATATATATTTTCGGGTAATTGCATAAATAGCATCTAAAGGGAGAATCCATAAACATTTAAATAAGCAATTGATTATGGGTTGGATACCTTTATAATAAAGATAGGCCAATTTTTTATTGGTTTATCCTAGTGGAAATAGAGTTGCTAGTCTTATTAAAGTCAAGTTTAAATGTTCCTATGTTCTTAAGGTTTGGATTATATATAAAAAATGTTTTTCAAATGTATATTTTCTTTCTTAATTGAAGGTTAGTGTCAATAGAAGAACTGGATTGTAGCTTCAATGAAGTTGAAGCTCTGCCTTCATCTATTGGGCAGCTTACTAATATAAGAACCTTTGCTGCAGATCATAATTACTTACAACAGCTACCCCCAGAGGTACTGTATTTTAAATTTCTTTTGAATTTAATTTTTTCTAATTATTTACTATAGCTACCTAGTGTGGTTTTATTTTCATTCAGAAATACCATGTAACTAAGTTATTTTCTGAAGAATTAGCTTTATTGATTTACAAGAGATAACTAGATATTTTTATACATGAAAACATAATTGAAAAGGGAAAAACATAATTTTCTTCTATAAATGAACATTTTTCTTTTCTTTTTCTTTTTTTTTTTTTTTGTATTTTCTGAAGCTGGAAACGGGGAGAGACAGTCAGACAGACTCCCGCATGTGCCCGACCGGGATCCCACCAGGGGGTGACGCTCTGCCCACCAAGGGGCGATGCTCTGCCCCTCCAGGGCGTCACTCTGTTGTGACCAGAGCCACTCTAGCGCCTGGGGCAGAGGCCAAGGAGCCATCCCCAGCGCCCGGGCCATCTTTGCTCCAATGGAGCCTCGCTGTGGGAGGGCAAGAGAGAGACAGAGAGGGAGGAGACGGGGAGGGGTGGAGAAGCAGATGTGCGCCTCTCCTGTGTGCCCTGGCTGGGAATCAAACCCAGGACTTCTGCACGCCAGGCCGATGCTCTACCACTGAGCCAGCCGGCCAGGGCCCATTTTTCATAAGTTTTGAAAATATTTATATTTTACTTATGTCTGTTAGGCAGTAGACCAAATTTCTAACCTGCAGTTCCATGTTTCTCTTTCAGATTGGCAACTGGAAAAATATAACTGTGCTGTTTCTCCATTCCAATAAACTTGAGACACTTCCAGAAGAAATGGGTGATATGCAGAAATTAAAAGTCATTAATTTAAGTGACAATAGGTTTGTAATAATGTATTAGTTGGTTTATAGAAGACATTGATTGGATAAAATTAAAGTTTCAATACATGTGATAGAAAATCTAATGCATGTTCTTTTCATATATATTTTTATTTTTTAAACAGAATTTTTATCTGAAATAATCTAATTTTCACTGATGTTAATAATCATGCTGTGGTTGTCACGGTTCATTTTGTGTTGACTAGCTGTGCAACCTTTATTCTCTCTTTCATAGCAACCTTTTTTATTCCTAAAGTCAGATCTTCACCTTAGATTGCTGTTGAACAAAGCAGCTTTTAATGTAATCTGCTCTTTGTATTTTTCTGAGCAGAGGTGTGATTAGGTACCCATCATATAGCTTGGACAGCATAGCCAAGATGTAGAGCAAATAGATCACTAAGGTAGCAAAATTATAAAAATATTTTAAATTAGAACAGATTGTCCATAATTTTTTCCTGAGGTAAAGATAGAATATAGTAATCCCTCCCCTTATTTATGATTTCCCTTTTTGTTGTTTAATTACCTGCAATAAGTTGTGGCTCGAAAGTACTCGGAAAAATTTCCAGAAATAAACAATTCATAAGTTTTAAATTGCATGCTGTTCTGAGTAGGGTAATGAAATCTCACTCCCTTTCACTGTAGGCATGAATCATTTGTTTATATAGTGTGTCCACACTGTATATACCACCTGCCCTGTTTGTCACTTAGAAAGCCTCTTGTAACTAGCTTCCTCCTTCCCTCCCTTCCTCCCTCTTTCCTTCTCTCCTTTGTCTCCCTCCCTTCTTCCCTCTCTTCCTCCCTTTTTCTCTCTCTCCCTCCCTCCCTCCCTCTCTCCTTCTTCCCCTTTCCTCTCTCAAAAATCAATGGAAAAAATAATAATACATATTTTTTTAATTAAATTTTTTTTTGGCCCTTTGTTGTACCCTAAAACTAGAGCCCTAGGTTCCAACAAATTGCCTTGGAAAGATGGGTATAAAGGAGTAGATAAGAATAAGACAGAAGGTTTAAGTAGACATTCTATTTTAAATAGGCTTCTATTCTCATTTAACATTCTAATGAGTATTTATATTACTTTAGTTTTTACTCATGTTAAAGTAGTCTTCTTGAGTATGAAAGTGTAGATCACAATAAAATATAGGTCAGTCCAGTTTTTATAACAAACTCACTAAGAGTTCTTCATATAACAGTTTGTTCTGTCTAGATACAAGTAAAATATCCAAAGACATTTTATGAGACATTGCTTAATGTGTCCTTGTCTTTTCATTAAGGTAGGGGTAGTTAGCATTTTTTTCTTTGTAGATAATTTTTTTAGGTTATTGGATTATCTATATTTTTTGCCCAAATTGATTCAGTTGAACAATTTTAATTATGTTTTAAAAACTAGATAACATTTTATATCCTATTCAAAGGCATATATTGTTTTTTTTCCCTGAATTAACTTTTTCTCCTATTTTCATGTGCAATAACATAACATTGTTTAGAAGACCATTAGCAACTCTCATTTTAACATTTCACATTTTAAAGTTTAATTTTTATTTGTGTATTTTCCAACAGACTGAAGAATTTGCCCTTTAGCTTTACAAAGCTACAGCAATTGACTGCGATGTGGCTCTCAGATAATCAGGTGGGCATTCTGATTTTGTAAATTACTGCATCCAATTGAGCTTTGCAATTATGTATTCTAATTTACGTAGGATCATTTAAGAGCAGTTATACTGGTGAACATATGTATAACATACTATATATAAGGAAAACATTAAAAAATATTTTGGTACAGATAATTTTTGTGAAATAGGTATAGATTTATAAGTGGTAAATCCAGTTGAACTTGTCTAATTTCCCCAAAATCTGTTAAAAAGGGAAAAAAAAGTGTATTAGATTAGGAAGTCAGACGGTATATCCCTAACTTGCTAGTTTTTGTAATGATTCTCTATGGCATATATCTGTAAAAATTTGATAATTATTTTAATTTTACTTCTAATTAAGTACTTTCATACAACTTAAGGAAGTGTTTCCAAAAGATTAAGAGTTATAGCTTGGGCTTATCTTTGTCGGGCAAACATACATTGAAAACTTACAAGAGAGCAGAGAAAGGCCACGTGGAGGAGAGGAGAAGCAGCCAAGATGGCAGAATGCTGAAGTAGAAGCCAGTTTGTACAGTTTTTGCAGAGAGAAGGAGATGGGGAACAGAGAGTGACCAGAAGATGGCAGCAGAGGAGGCAGATGCACAGACTCCCAGATCCCACCACCAAACTGGATTACAAATTAATTTAGGAACAATCAGCAGGAAAAACCCAACTCTGGACTACAAGACTAGCTTTCAAAAACCAAGGAGCAAAGAAGAAGCCACACCGAGCCCGGTAGGGAGCACGGAGCAGCGACATCTCTCCAGCTCCAATCGGCAAAACAAGACACAGCTGAAAACAAGAAGTGGGGAGGAGGGGGTCTCCATGGAGATCTGAGATATACCTCTCCTTACTGAAGCGGAGAAAGCACCCTGCCTCCAGAGAGAGTAACTGGCAGATAAGGCCTTCAGAGTCTCAGGTTACACCCACGGCATTCCTTGATACAGTTTCAAATAAGCCCACTGTTGAGATCAGTGAACAAGACTACAAGTGAGAAGAAACAAATCAAGACTTCAAAGCAGCCCAAATCCAAAGGTGGATTACAAATAATAGCTGATGCCAACCCAAGAAGACCTAGAAATAACACAACTGAAAATTGGAGGCAGACAACACCAAACCTAGACTCAACCAGCCCTACAAACAACACACCCAAACACACAGACATAATGAGAAGACAGAGAAGTGCAATCCAAATGAAACCACAAGAGAAATCTCCAGAAAAGGAACTGAGTGATATGGAAATAACCAAACTGCTGGATGCAGAGTTTAGAATAATGATGGTTAGGATGCTTAGAGATCTTAGAACAACAATGGATGGTCATTACGAACACCTAAATAAAGAGATAGCAAGTATAAAAAAGGACATTGAAATATTAAAAAAGAATCAGGTGACAAATACAGTATCAGAAATGAAGACCACAATGGAAGGAATTAAAAGCAGGATGGATGAAGCTGAGGATCGAATCAGTGAGTTGAAGAACAAGATGAACAAAGGCATGAAAGAAGAGCAGAAAAAGACTCAAAAAGTCGGAGGAAACTCTGAGAGGGCTCTGTGACAACATGAAGAGAAATAAATTTGCATCATATGGGTTCCAGAAGAAGAGAAAGAACAAGGAATAGAAACTTTATTCAATCAAATCATAGCTGAAAACTTTCCTAAATTGATGCAAGGAAGGGTCTCACAAGTTCAGAAAGCACAGAGAACTCCATTAAAGAGAAACCCAAAAAGACCTACACCAAGACATCATAATTAAAATACCAAAACTAAGCAATAAAGAGAAAATATTAAAAGCTGCTAGAGAAAAAAAGGCTATCACCTACAAAGGAGCCCCCATAAGGATGACATCCGAGTTCTCAACAGAAACACTTGAGACCAGAAGGGAATGGCAAGAAATATTCAAAGTAATGCAGAACAAGAGCCTACAACCAAGACTACTTTAACCAGCAAGGCTATCATTTAAAATTGAAGGAGAAGAGATACAAAGGTTGAGGGTTCGGGGGACCTGAGGATGGCAGCGGAGTAGGCAGATGCACAGACTCCCAACTCACACCACAGAACTGGATTATAAACTAATTTATGAAAAATCAGCATGAAAAACCAAATCTGGACTACAAGAACAGCTCTCAAAAACCAAGGAGCAAAGAAGAAGCCACAACAAACCTGGTAAAATTGAAGGAGAGAAAAAAAGCTTCCCAGACAAAAAAAAAGCTCAAGAAATTCATTACAACCAAACCAATGCTGCAGGAAATGTTAACGGGCCTGTTGTAAACAGATCAAAGTGGGAAAAGAATATAGCAAAAGAGGAATATAGTTTTAAAGAATAAAATGGCAATAACTACATATCAATAATAACCTTAAATGTAAATGGAATAAATGATCCAATCAAAAGACATAGGGTAGCTGCGTGGATAAGAAAACAGGACCCGTACATATGCTGTCTACAAGAGACACACCTTAGAACAAAAGATATACATAGTTTGAAGGTAAAAGGATGGAAAAAGACATTTCATGCAAATGGAAATGAAAAAAAAGCTGGGGTGGCAATACTTATATCAGACAAATTGTACTTTAAGACAAAGGATATAGTAAGAGATAAAGAAGGCCACTACATAATGATAAAGGGAGTAATCCAACAGGAAGATATAACTATTATAAATATATATGCACCTAATATAGGAGCACCTAAATGTATAAAGCAGACTTGGATGGATTTAAAGGGCGAGATCAACAGCAATACTATAATAGTAGGGGATTTCAATACTACCACTAACATCACTAGATAGATCCTCAAAAAAGAAAATTAACAAAGAAACAGCCTTATTAGACACACTAGATCAACTCAATTTAATAGATTATCTTCAGAACCTTTCACCCTAAATCAGCAGAATATACATTCTTTTCAAGTGCTCATGGTACATTCTCTAGGAGAGACCACATGTTAGGGCACAAAAGTGGTCTCAACAAATTTAAGAAGATTGAAATCATATCAAGCACTTGCTCCAATCACAACGACATAAAACTAGAAATGAACCACAACAGAAAAACTGAAAAATACTCACACATATGGAACTAAATAGCATGTTATTAAATAACGAAATGGTTAACAATGAAATCAAAGAAGAAATAAAAAAATTCCTAGAAACAAATGATAATGATTAAACAACAATTCAAAAATTATGGGACACAGCAAAAGCAGTCCTGAGAGGGAAGTTAATAGCATTACAGGCAATCCTTAAGAAGCTTGAAAAAGCTTAAATAAACAATCTAATCCTTCATGTAATAGAACTAGAAAAAGAACAGCAAGTAAGGCACAGACTTAGTAGAAGGAAGAAAATAATAAAGATCAGAGCGGAAATAAATGACATAGAAGCTAAAGAAATTATACGGAGGATCAATGAAACCAAGAGCTGGTTCTTTGAAAGGGTAAACAAGATCGATGAACCTTTAACAAGACTCACCAAGAAAAGAAGAGAGAGGATTCAAATAAATAAAATTAGAAATGAGAGTGGAGAAATAACAACCAACACAACAGAAATACAAAATATTGTAAGAAAATACTATGAAGAACTGTATGCCAAAAAATTGAACAACCTAGGTGAAATGGACAAATTCCTTGAAACATATCGTCTTCCAAAAATCAATCTGGAAGAATCAGAAAACCTAAGCAGACCGATTACAACAAAAGAGATCGAAACAATTATCAAAAAACTCCTCAAAAACAGAACTCCTGGGCCCGATGGCTTCACTGCTGAATTCTACCAAACATTCAAAGAAGAACTAACGCCTATCCTTCTCAAGCTATTTCAAAAAATTCAAGAGGAAGGAACACTTCCAAGTTCCTCTTATGAGGTGCACCTAATTCTGATTCTAAAACCAGGCAAAGACAACACAAAGAAAGAAAATTATAGGCCAATATCCTGATGAATTTAGATGCTAAAATTCTCAACAAAATATTAGCAAACCGGATCCAGCAATACATGAAAAAATCATACATCATGATCAAGTGGAATTTATTCTGGGGAGACTAGGATGGTACAACATTCATAAATCAATTAATGTGATTCACCACATAAACAAAAGGAAGGAGAAAAACCACATGATAATTTCAATAGATGCAGAAAAAGCATTTGATAAAATCCAGCACCTACTTATGATCAAAACTCTTAGTAAAGTGGGAATACAGGGAACATACCTCAACATGATAAAGGCCATCTATGATAAACCCACAGCCAACGTTATAATTAATGGACAAAAATTAAAAGCAATTCCCCTAAAATCAGGAACAAGGCAGGGGTGCCCCCTTTCACCATTCTTATTCAACATAGTACTGGAAGTTCTAGCTACAGCAATCAGACAAGAAGAAATAAAAGGCATCGAAATGGAAGAGAAGAAGTAAAACTATCATTATTTGCAGATGATATCATACTGTATATAGAAAACCCTAAAGTCTCAGTCAAAAAACTATTAGACCTATTAAGCGAATTCAGCAAGGTGGCAGGATATAAAATTAATACACAGAAATCAGAGGCATTTTTATACACGAACAATGAACTGTCAGAAAGAGAAATTAAGGAAACAATCCCCTTCACTATTGCAACAAAAAAAATAAAGTACCTAGGAGTAAATTTAACCAAGGAGGTTAAAGACTTGTGCTCAGAAAATTATAAAACATTGATAAAAGAAACCAAGGAAGACACAAACAAGTGGAAGCATATACCATGCTCATGGTTAGGAAGAATAAACATCATTAAAATGTCTGTATTAGCCAAAGAAATTTATAAATTCAATGCAATACCAATTAAAATGCCAATGATATACTTCAAAAATATAGAACACATATTCCAAAAATTTATATGGAACCAAAAAAGAACATGAATAGCCTCAGCAATCTTGAAAAAGAAGAATAAAGTGGGAGGTATCACACTTCCTGATATCAAGTTATACTACGAGGCCATTGTACTCAAAACAGCTTGGTACTGGCATAAGAACAGACATATTGATCAATGGAACAGAACAGAGAACCCAGAAATAAACCCACATCTTTATGGACAACTGATATTTGACAAACGAGGTAAGAGCATATAGTGAAGTAAAGACAGTCTCTTTAACAAATGGTGTTGGGAAAATTGGACAGCTACCTGCAAAAAAATGAAACTAGACTACCAACTTACACCATGCCCAAAAATAAACTCAAAATGGATAGAGGACTTAAATGTAAGTCATGAAACCATAAGTATCCTAGAAGAAAACTTGGGCAGTAAGCTCACCAACATCTATCGCAGAAATATCTTTGCTGAATTATCTCCACAGGCAAATGAATAAAAGACAGGATAATCAAATGGGACTATATCAAACTAAAAAGCTTTTGCACAGCTAAAGACAATAAGAACAGAATAAAAAGACAAACCACACAATGGAGAATATATTCGACAATTCATCTGATAAGGGATTAATAACCAAAATTTATAAAGAACTTGCAAAACTCAACACCAGGAAGACAATCTCCAATCAAAAAATGGGCACAAGAAATGAATAGACACTTCTCCAAAGTGGACATAGATGGCCAATAGACAAATGAAAAAATGTTCAACATCACTAATTATTAGAGAAATGCAAATTAAAACCATAATGAAATAACACCTAACACCAGTCAGAATGGCACTTACTGTCAAAACAACACACAATAGGTGCTGGTGAGGATGTGGAGAAAGGGGAACCCTCCTGCACTGCTGGTGGGAATGCAGACTGGTACAGCCACTGTGGAAAACAGTATGGAGATTACTCAAAAAATTAGAAATGGAACTACCCTTTGACCCAGCCATCCACTTATAGGAATATATCCCAAGGACACCATATCACCTACTGAAATAAAGAAATGCACCCCCATGTTTATGGCAGCATTGTTCACAATAGCGAAGATCTGGAAACAGCCCAAGTGTCCGTCAGTAGACGAGTGGATTAAAAAGCTTTGGTACATATGTACTATGGAATACTATGGGGCCATGAAAAAGAAGGAAATATTACCTTTTTGCAGCAATATGGAGGGACCTGGAAACTATTTTGTTGAGTGAAATAAGCCAGGCAGAGAAAGAAAAATCTCATATGACCTCACTCATTTGAGGAATCCAAGGAATAATGAGAACTGAGGAACGGAATTGAGACAGAGGGATCAAAGGGACCAGAGGAAAGAGAACAGAGGGAAAGGGGTTGATAGGATGGGATCAACCTGAAGGGAAGTGGAGAGGGCACTGTAGGGAGGGAGTAAGGGAGATGTTGAAGGGAATAGAGGGGAGTGGGGAGGCATTCGGTTTGACCCTAGAATCTATGTAAACACAATTAAATAAAAAAAAATTTATGTAAAAAAAAATAAGAAAGCTTACAGTGCTGGAGATATATATTGGTAAAGCACATAGACTTCCTACATTCTTACTGATTTTAGATTCTCATGGAAGACAGTTATCTAGGGAATGTTTCAGAGCTCTAGAGAAAAATAAAGCTTGATAGCCATTAGAGGAGTAGCAGGGTTGAATATACAATTTGCTGATCTTTCTCATAAATTATTGCTGAGTTTTGACTTTAAGTAATGCCTTATAATAATTTATTTAAAGCTATATAATATTTTACCAAGTTTAGGTACATAGTCTCATGAGATATTTATAAGTTCCATTGTGACATTTGCCTGGGAACTGTGTTATGTTTCTATTTGGATTATATTAAAAACCCTGTTGTAAATACTGTAGTAAAGGAACCTACTTGTCTATATTTCAGGATTCTCCAAACTTCCTAATATAGGACCTCTTTCCACTTAACTCATTAGAACCCTAAAAGTTTTAATTTGATGTTGAATCAGACTGTAGTATTCACTTGTTCTGCACATTAAAAAAATATTAGAATTATGATACCTTTGTTTTTATTAGAGCTTGATCAGATGTCAGTTCATATATTTGGAAGTGTTAACTATATGATCTCTCTTAATTGCATACCTTTGAAACAGATTTGTAATTTTGCATCTGGATTCACAAAACATTTGCTGGGCACTGGCATATGCCAGCAATTACAGTATGAATGAGACATAGCTCCCAATCTTGAGAACTCTGAGACTTTTAGTAAAATAGTGCTATGGTGGATGAATCAATACCAGCAAGTTATGACAGGTGACTCATTTTAGTGACATTATCTAGCATCTAGTATCTCATACTATATTTACAGTGTTCTCTTCTTGTCCCCATTTGTTAATTACTTTAATACAAAAATTGGGGTGAAGAGGGTTTTGTACTTGCCTGTTTGACAAAATAATAAGGTAGTAAATAGTAAAACATACCCAACATAGCTATAAAACCTCCCTTACAGTACAAAGCAGACAACTTGCTATAAAAGAACAAAATGTAAGGGAAAAGGTATGTTACAGTGATTTGATTATGGATTATAAAAATAATTTTTTTAAGTGAGAAGAGGGGAGATAAGAAAGACAAATAACATGAGAATCTGCACGTGTCCTGACCAGGATATATTATACCCTGTCTGGGGCTGATGTTTGAATCAACTGAGCTATCCTCAGAGCCCAAGGCTTACGCTTGGACCAACTGAGCTATCCTCAGCACCTGGGGCTGACACTTGAACCAGTCGAACCACTGTCTGCTAGAGGGGAAGAGAGTGAATAGGAGGGATAAAGAGGGGAAGAAAAGCAGGTAGTCGCTTCTCATGTGTGCAAATCAATAAATATGATTCATCACATAAACCAGAAGGAAGGATAAAAATCACATGATAATATCAATAGATGCAGAAAAAGCATTTGATAAAATCCAGCACCCATTTATGATCAAAACTCTCAGCAAAGTGGGAATACAGGGAACATACCTCAACATGATGAAGGCCATCTGTGACAAACCCACAGCCAACATCATACTCAATGGGCAAAAATTAAAAACAATCCCCTTAAGATAAGGAACAAGGCAGGGGTCCCCCTTTTCATCACTCTTACTCAACTTAGTTCTGGAAGTCCTAGCCACAGCATTCAGACAAGAAGAAGAAATAAAAGGCATCCAAATTGGAAAAGAGGAAATAAAACTATCATTATTTGCTGATGACATGATACTGTATATAGTAAATCCTAAAGTCTCAGTATATACCAACAATAAACTATCTGAAAGAGTAAAAAATTAAGGAAACAATCTCCTTCATATTGCAACCAAAAAAATAGAGTAGCTAGCAGTAAATTTAACCAAATAGGTAAAAGACTTGTACTCGGCAAATTTTAAAATGTTGAAAAAAGAAATCAAGGAAGATACAAACAAGTAGAAGCATATACCGTGTTTATGGATAGGAAGAATAAACATCATTAAAATGTGTAGATTACCCAAAGCAATCTATAAATTCAATGCAATGCCTATTAAAATACCAATGGCATACTTCAAAGAGGTAGAACAAATACTCCAAAAGTTTATATGGAACCAAAAAAGAACACAAATAGCCTCGGCAGTCTTGAAAATGAAGAATAAAGTGGGAGGTATCACACTTCCTGATACCAGGTTATACTATAAGGCCATTGTAATGGTACTGGCATAATAACCGGCATACGAAACAGCTAAGTACTGGCATAAGAACAGGCATACAGATCAATGGAACAGAACAGAGAACCTAGGAATAAACCCACGCCTTTATGGTCAATTGATATTTGACAAAGGAGGTAAGAGCATACAATGGAGTAAAGACAGTCTCTTTAATAAATGGTGTTGGGAAAATTGGACAGGTACATGCAAAAAAATGAAACTAGACCACCAACTTACACAATTCACAAAAATAAACTCAAAGTGGATAAAAGACTTAAATGTAAGTCGTGAAACCATAAACATCTTGGAAGAAAACATAGGCAGTAAACTCTGATATCTCTCATAGCAATATTTTTGCTGATTTATCTCCATGGGCAAGTGAAATAAAAGACAGGATGAACAAATCAGAGTATATCAAAGTAAAAAGCTTTTTCACAGCAAAAGACACCATTAATGAAATAAAAAGACAACCCACAGAATGGGAGAACATATGTGCCAATACGTCTGATAAGGGGTTAATAACCGAAATTTACAAAGAACTTCTAAAACTCAACAATTGGAAGGTAAACAGTCCAATTAAAATATAGGCAAAAGAACTGAATAGACACTTCTCCATAGAGGACATACAGATGGCCAGTAGGCATATGAAAAAATGTTTAACATCACTAATCATCAGAGAAATGCAAATTAAAACCGCCATGAGATACCACCTGGCACCTGTCAGAATGGCGCTCAATAACAAAACAACACACAGTAAGTGCTGGCCAGGATGTGGAGAAAAGGGAACAATTGCTGGTGGGAATGCTGACTTGTGCTGCCAGTGTGTAAAACAGTATGGAGTTTTCTCAAAAAATTAAAAATGGAACTGCCTTTTGACCCAGCTATCCCACTTTTTGGAATATATCTTAAGAATACCAAATCACTGATTCAAAAGAAGATATTCATTCCCATGTTTATGGTGGCAGTGTTTACAATAGCCAAGATCTGGAAACAGCCCAAGTGTCCGTCAGTGGACGAGTGGATTGAAAAGCTTTGGTACATATATACAATGGAATACTACATGGCTGTGAAAAAGAAGGAAATCTTACGATAGTAAGATTTTTGCGATAGTATGGATGGACGTGGAGATTATTATGCTAAGTGAAATAAGCCAGGCAGAGAAAGACAAATATCATATGGTCTCACTTATTGATATATATGGAATCTAATGAACAAAGGGAACTGAGGAATGGAATAGAGGCAGAGGCAGGGTCACAGGGACCAGAGGGACAGCAGTCAGAAGGAAGGGGGGATGGGGGATGGGATCAGAGAAGGTAAAGGGATTAGTGAAATTATATATACATAGAGATACAGATAACAGGACAGCAAATCCTAGAGGGAAAGAGGGAGGGAATTGGGGAAGGGGAACAAAAAGGGTATAAATAGAGACACGGCGGTGGGGGGGTTGAGGGTATTATATTGAGTGGGACACTTGATTACATGTAAACACAATGAATTAAAATTAATTTCTAAAATGTGATGGAATATACCCATTTCCAAACTCTTTAACAGTTCTTGAATCCTATTTTTTTAAATCTTTTTAGAAGATAATATCTTCTTGAGAATACAATTTAAGAAATAAAGGATTTTCAGGCAACTTTGAGAGCTGCATTGAAGTTGGTTACCACAGTCTTGTAATTTCATTAATTTGCTCAGTGTGTAAGACAGATAAATCACATAATTGTAATGATGCTGGATTGCAGCTTTGCCTAGCCAGGTACAAGAGAAGGACAGCATAGCAAGTAGATTTGGAAATTGGCAAGACAGTGGTTATAATGAAATATGGTGAGGTACAGAAAGAGAAGCAAAGATAGGAAAGAATGGTGGTGATAGAGTTGAATGTTTAGAGGGAGTGGCAGTCTTGTTGATTAGCAAGTATTGTAGGATCAGTAAAGCGGGAGAGCTTCATAGTGTCTATGTTACCATGCCCTACTGGTTATCCTTTTGACTGGTCACTTGTCAGTTTCAATTTCAGGAATTTTTCTTCTCCTTTATATGTTGGTGCCTCTCATGGTGCCCTGGACCAGTGGTATTCAACCACTGGTCCGCAGACCAGTGCCGGTCCATGAAAGACTTAACCACCCTGATGTTGTATGGAGATTATAGAGTCTGTAAGCTTCATACATCAGGATAGTTAACTCTTTCGTGGATTGGCACGAAATTACTGGTGGTTTTCAACCAGCACGGCTTTAGGCTGTGCTTTAGTTTCTTTCCTATACTTGCCCCTAGGACACATTCATTTACTGGACTATAAGTATGACTATGTCATCTACATTTTATATCTGATGAAGGACCAGTGACTGGAAAAATTGGCATGAAAGAGTCAAGAATAGATGGATACTACTGGAGGTCACCAGATACTAGAAATGAAAATGGTAGAGGCAGGGTTTATGTTGCCTAAGAAGAACAGGTGTTTATACTTGAGAAGAGCAATGATCTCAGCATTTGTAAGCACTAACTCAACTCCTGACTTAGGGTTTATGAGGTGTGTAAGAATAAGCAACCTATATTTGAGAAGGCTTCAGGGAAGTGCTCTCTTAGGAGGAGTAGATCTACGATTTCCATTATCTGAGGAGGTCAAAGAAAGTTTTCAGTGAAGAAGATATCTGGGATGCAGGGCAGTTTGTTTCCTGTGGAGGATGAAGGGGTTCACAGAGGAAAACTTTGCATGGGAGTAAAACTATAGCCAGCTGCAAGGTTTTCACAGGAGAAAGTCCAAAAAATTAATCGATACGGTGGCAGGGGCAGGGAGGGTTTAGTAGTTCCCTGCCTGTCTGGGGTCACCTGAAGCTTGGATTGACAGGATGTTAGGTCAGTAGGCTGGCACAAGTATTAGTATTAGAAAGTAAATTGAAAATGCTTGATAACCAGTTAAGAAAAACTTTAAGGAGAAATGAGGTCCAAAATAATGGGCTTCCAGTTTCACCACTAACTAGTGGTGTCCTTAATAGAAACAGGAGACACAGGGGAAAGAGAGAGACAGGTTACAACTTATTGTTTAAGTACTTTGTTTTCAGGTAGAATAAACCTGCAGATAACTAGACTAAACCTTCCAAATAATTCCTACAAAAGCATCTTCTCAAAGGGTAATAGTAGAGGGAGAAAACGTGTTGAATGGAAAGGCTTATTTTACAGCTTTATTAAATCACTATGATAATTATTGGAATGTAGATATACTTAGTATATGAGATGTTTTAAAACTTTATTGATAATCAGTGATGATTGCAATACAGTATGAGTTTGCTTTATACTAAAACTAATTTTTCACATTTTTATGAGGTTTTAAATCAATACTTAAAGTTTTATATTATGTATATTTCAATTTGTTTTTGTAATCTACACATGGATACTTTACAGAAAAAATTATGAGTACTCATTGAGAGGAACTGCTGGATATGTATTTGCTTTAGGGTTATTGAAAATTAAATATTTATTTTCTTTCCCTAGTCCAAACCCCTGATACCTCTTCAAAAAGAAACTGATTCAGAGACGCAGAAAATGGTGCTTACTAACTACATGTTCCCTCAGCAGCCAAGGACTGAGGATGGTAGGAATTTAAGAATCTCTTTTCTTTAAAAAAAAAAAATATTGGTAAATCACAGCAAAATGTGAAGTAAATTTTAAGTCTCAAAAACTTTTAATTGTTTGAAGGGAATTTGGAGAATTTTTAAAGTTCTCTGAAAATGGGATAATAAGGTAATAATTATTTCAGGCTTATAGATAGTGGAATTTGGAGGTATATGCATATAAAATACTTCCTTAAATGATTCTTTGGCATTAAACAGCGAACATCTATTAGGGATCTCTCTACTTAAATCACATTTAGCGAAGTGCTAGGAATGTGTGTTTAGTGATATGTGATTAGGATTATTAAACCTGGAAGTACTTTGTTCACATCTGTTGTTGGTTGTAGAATTAATACTACTCTTGATTCTATACATGAGGTAAAGATAATCTGTAGCATTCTGAGTGTAAAGGTTACTTCTGAGTTCTTAATTACATTTTGCCAAGAAAGGGGAATATACCTTTTACTATTTGCCACAAATGTTTTTCAACAATTATGATATTAAAACTTTAAACTAAGGAGCAGATTGTTTCTAATATATGTTGTATTATGTGCATGTATGTTACAGATACCATATGTAGCACTTAAAAATATAATTTTTAGCCTTGACCCAGTAGCTCAGAGCTTTGTCTCAAAGCGTAGAGGTTGCTGGTTTGATTCCTGGTCAGGGCACATACAGAAACAGATTGATGTTCCTGTCTCCCTCTCTTTACCTCTCTCTCTGAAATGAATAAATAAAAATTTTTCTGAAACCAGCAAAAATCTTTATGGCCACAAGTTATTTATAAATAAACTCAATATATATAAACACTGAAGAAAAATATCGTAGTTATTTTAATTTTTAAAATATACCATAGGCAAGTTAAGTAAACTCGAACTTCAGTTTTCTTATCTTGAAATGATAATAGCATCTCTTTTGCAAGATTTTTGTAAAAAAAAAAATGAGAAGCACTGGTTTTAAAGTGCTTAGCACTGTGACAGAATCAAATTGCCTATTCTTATTCTTATACTGTAAACAATGAGAAACTTGTTACTTCTCTATGCTAATTATTTTTTGCTCTTTGCAAGAAAAAATAAAAGATAAGCTTTGATAAGTTATTTCATAGGTATATTTGATGAGATTTCTTTTGGTGAAGCAAAACTGTTTAACTTTTGAATTGAATTAGCAGTTATGACTTGTGAGGTACCAGGTATAAATGGCTTCATTCACTGGAGAGTCTATAATTAAGGCTTAGAGAATAGGTTTATAAGCAAATTTTTTCCCTTGTATTTAAATCTGTTCCCAGTCCATACTTAGCAATATGATTTGGAAATATATAACAAAATACAGTATACTTAACTTTAGAGGGTCAGTGTATTGTTTTATTGAGGTATTCAAATGTGCATTTGAAATAAAGTTCAACATAGATATACCAACCTTGGCTTATGTTCCTACTCACGCAGTGTGGCGAATTATAGTAAACGTTTGGATACATCAATAGGTATTTTGTGTGTTTGTTTGCTTTAGTTGCTGGGACACACTAATTTTCCACTTTTCTTTTGAGGGTGATTTCTGGTAATAGGAAATAGTGAGCATCCTGTAAATAATATTACTATCACCTACATACTATATTCATATAATTGTTTTTTTATGTGGGAAGATAGACTGTTAATACTTAAAATATTTGTGAGGAAAGAGAAGACATGAATTTTTGGTGTAGAGTAGAGACTTGAATGTCTTATTGCATGTTTTGGCAAACTGCTTTAGTAAATGGCCATTTGATAAATATTTTAGGCCTTATAGACCATAAGGTTTTTGTTGTCGATGCTGCCATGTTAGTGTGAAAGCAATCACAGACAATTTGTAAACAGCTGAGCATAGGTGTGTTCTAATATAATTTTCTTTATTGACAAGTACAGATTAATTGTTATGTGTCATGAAATATTATTCTTTGGGTTTTTCCCAGCCGTTTTAAAATTTTAAAACCATTCTTAGAACATAGACTAGACAAAAACAGGAAATGAGCCAGACTTAATAGTTTTCTATGTCCAATCTTTTTTTTTCTTTTTTTTTTAATACAGGGACAGAGATAGAGTCAGAGAGAGGGATAGATAGGGACAGACAGATAGGAACGGAGAGAGATGAGAAGCATCAATCATCAGTTTTTCGTTTTGACACCTTAGTTATTCATTGATTGCTTTTTCCTCTGTGCCTTGACTGTGGGCCTTCAGCCGACCAAGTAACCCTTTGCTCGAGCCAGCGACCTTGGGTTCAAGCTGGTGAGCTTTTGCTCAAGCCAGATGAGCCCATGCTCAAGCTGGCGACCTTGGGGGTGTCTGGAACCTGGGTCCTCCGCATCCCAGTTCGATGCTCTATCCACTGCGCCACCACCTGGTCAGGCTCTATATGTCCTATCTTAAAGGATAGAAAAAGCAAATCCAGAAAATTCATTCTTTTTTTTTTTTGTTTGTATTTTTCTGAAGCTGGAAACGGGGAGAGACAGTCAGACAGACTCCCGCATGCGCCCGACCGGGATCCACCCAGCACGCCCACCAGGGGGCGACGCTCTGCCCACCAAGGGGCAATGCTCTGCCCCTCCGGGGCATCGCTCCTTGCGACCAGAGCCACTCTAGCGCCTGGGGCAGAGGCCAAGGAGCCATCCCCGTCGCCCAGGCCATCTTTGCTCCAATGGAGCCTTGGCTGCGGGAGGGGAAGACAGAGACAGAGAGGAAGGAGGGGGTGGAGAAGCAAATGGGCGCTTCTCCTATGTGCCCTGGCCGGGAATCAAACCCTGGTCCCCCGCACGCCAGGCCGATGCTCTACCGCTGAGCCAACCAGCCAGGGCCAGAAAATTCATTCTTATTCTCTATTTTGCTTTAATTATTTCAGAAAAATAGTAAAACTGAAAAATATTAGAAAGCAGCCAATATAGATATATTCCAAAGGAGGTTTCTCAAACAAAATTATTTTTTCTTTTGTCATTGAGCCAGTCTCCAAATAACATGTTTATCCTTTGATGTCATTGTATTAATAGTGTTTAGCCTGCCTGCTTTTGTTATTGGCATATAGATTTCAGATATTTTCATTCATTTTTACTAAAATAACCAAGCATAATTCAAACAACGAATAAAACTACTCAGAAGGTTATATATATTTCGTTTAATGAACTAAATTATAAAATGCACAGTTGTGAGATTGTTCCCTTCCAGGGAAAAACCAAATAAATATCCTCAGTCAAGCTACCTTTTGTTTCAATAAAAGTAGTTTACAGGTTATGACCCAATGCCTGTTTTTATGTAGCTCACAAAGTAAGAGTAGTTTTTACGGGTAAATATTTGCATCAGTTTGATGATAGTGAACACTGATACTCAACTCCAGTTAAGCAAAATGTTATTCCAACAATAAGAATTTCATTTCTCTCATTTAAGTGCCTGAATAATTTTCTTGATTTTTGTTTCTTGGCTCACAAAGTTTAACATACTTATTACCTGGCCGTTTAGAGAAAAAGTTTGCTGACTCTCTTCTTACTGTTTTCATGATTCAAATTTCCTCTTTTCTTACTGTTTCTTCTTAAAAGATATAGTTCAGGTGAGTAGTTCATTTCTGATATGAAGAATAGAAGTAGCAAAATAAAATCTGGCCATTTCTAAATTTTGATTTTGGAGGTCTGTTTTAGAGTGGAAGAGTCTTCAGTGGAAAGGTCCGAGATAGATTTGTAATACTCAGAGTTCTCTTAGAGTTCACATATTTTTAAAAATACTTCACAATGGCTAGTATAAGGACAGCACTATAACATATTGCACTCACATACCAAGTTATGATCAAGCAGGTAAATTGCTTTTCAACTATAAGAAAAACTTTTTCCTTTATCACAGTGCTTCTGAGAAATAGGCAAGTCAGAAAATATTTAAAAAATATATATATATATATATATATATATATAATGAATGTTTTTGTTTTGGAATTTTATGAATCTCTGAGAGAATTAGACACTTGGTTCACATTTAATTCATTCTGTTTTTATTGACCACCTATGTGCCAAGTAGTTTGTTAGATCTAAGTATTAAAAGATAAAAATTCTTGCTTTCAAAGAAAATCATGATCTAAGAGGGAATAATGATATACAGTATATAACTTTGAAAGAGAAAGCATGATATCTTGGGCCTACTTAGTGGAACCAGTCTTAAATAGGAAGAAGGGGAAGTATACATCTCTATCATAGTAAATTTGTAGCTGGGGAGAAAACAGGATGTTGAGGAGCAGTATTAGGCTGAGGGTTTTTATTTTATTTCTCTTTGCTCGAAGAGAAATGGCCTCTGTAGGCTGGAGGAAGAACATATGAGGGACTTGGTAATGATTTGGAGTGGGAGAAAAGACTGACTAGGAATAAGCAGACAGATTTCTGAGTAGCACTGAAAAGAGAGCAAAGAAGAAGGAACACCATAACTTTGTAATGGTTATGACAATAAGGTTATGACAATATGTCATTTTTCTCTGGTAGAATTTAGCAGTGCATAGCAAAGAAGCAGGACAATTGAAGTACCTACCACGTTATAAGTTTTGTTGGAGAGGTGTGACTTAAGGAAAAAAGGCAAGAAAAGTGACTGTGGTTAAAATAATACATCATGGCCTGACCAGGCAGTGGCACAGTGGCTAGAACATCGGACTGGGATGTGGAGGACCCAGGTTCAAAACCCCGAGGTTGCCAGCTTGAGCACGGGCTCATCTGGTTTGGGCAAGGCTCACCAACTTGAGCCCAACGTCACTGGCTTGAGCAAGGGGTCATCGGTCTGCTGTAGCCCCTCCTTCTGTCCCACCCCCATCAAGGCACATTTGAGAAAGCAATCAGTGAACAACTAAGGTGTCCCAACAAAGAATTGATGCTTCTCATCTCTCTCCCTTCCTGTCTGTCTGTCCCTATCTGTCCTTCTCTCTGTTTCTCTCTCTGTCTCACACACACGCACACCCTAAAATAATACATCATGAAATCTATGCCTAATAGAGAAGGAAGTAAAACCGAGAGTGGTTTCCACAGGAAGAAAAAGAAATAAGGTTAAGGAACTCAAAGTTCATTGGCAGTAAAAAGAAAGTGAGTGATTTTGAAGGACATGTTTAAGACCCTGGCCAGTTGGCTCAGTGGTAGAAACCTTGGCCTGGGTTCAATTTCCTGTTAGGGCACACAGGAAAAGCAACCATCTGATTCTCTATCCTTCCACCTTCTCTCTCTCTCTCTCTCTCTCTCTCTCTCTCTCTCTCTGTGTCTCTCTCTCTCTTTCTCTCTGCCCCCCAACCATGGCTCGATTGATTTGGGCAAGATGGCATTGGGCGCTGAGGATGGCTCTGTGGCCTTCATCTCAGGTGCTAAAAATAGCTCCATTGCCAAGCAATAGAGCAATACCCCAGATGGGCAGAGCATTGCCACATAAGGGGCTTGCAGGGTGGATCCCGGTCAGGGCGCATGCAGGAGTCTGTCTCTCTGCCTCCCCTGCTCTCACTTAATTTTTTTTTAAAAAGAACATGTTTGGTGGTTAAGAGATAGAGAGATTTTACAGGAGACAACATCTTAGATGTTATCATAGTTGGGAATCCCATGAAGGGAAATGCAAATAGACATTGGAATTGAGGGCATTGAGGAACTATGAAGTTTAGTGTTGAGGTGGGGTCTTCATACATTGTCATCATTTGGAATATTGGCCTGTTTTCAGTGTAGAGAAGGACTAGACAATACCAGCGTCCTCAGTGGATATAGCAAGGGTGATGAGGTCTAGTGACATCTAAAATGTTGAGAAAGTAATATTTCCTGATGCCCTGACCTCAAAAGATGTGAGAGTTACACCAAAGGGTAGAAACTGTAGGTGACCAGAAGTTGACAAGCATGAGAGGCATGGTAAAAATTACTTAACTGAGGGTTCTGAAATAATTGTGGTGTGAAAGAGTTTTGACAGAATCTAAAACTCTTAAGAGATTTCTGGGCTAGGTTGGTGATTGAAACTAATAACTAAGATGGGAGGAGAATCTTCTGAATCTTGGCATAGACTTTGTTGGAAACCACTTGGCTCTGCTTGCCTTTCCAAGTATACCAAAAACGTAAGTCAATAGGGATTCCTAGCAGGTTGAACCACATTCCACAAACAAAAACAAATAGTTCACTATTAAGCAACTACATAAAGAAATCAAAGAAAAAATCCGTGATCTGAGTAATGAAAATAAAAAGCTGAGTCTAACAGCTTCATTAAACATTGTTTGTATTTGGTTTCTTGTCACTTTTAGTTTGGGTATGAGATTAAGGAAAGGTAAGAAGCCCAAAATAAGGACTAAAATGAAATCATAAGTATGCTACTTTGCATAAATATTCAATTTGACCATATTTGGGTATCCCAGAAATTTTAGTTGTCGGTTAGCTAATTTTTGGTGCTTTTAATCCCTTATGTTTTGATTAGATATAGTCATTCTCTCTCTCTCTCTTTCATGAGAGAGAGGGAGAGAGGGACAGACAGACAAGAAGGGAGAGAGATGAGAAACATCAACTCATAGTTATGGCACTTTAGTTGTTCATCGATTACTTTCTTATATGTGCCTTGACTGGAGGCCTCCAACTGAGCCAGTGACCCCTTGCTCAAGCCAGCGACCTTGAACTCAAGCCAGGGACTTTGGGCTTCAAGCCAGCCACCATAGGGTCATGTGTATGATCCCATACTCAAGCTGGAGATCCTGTGCTCAAGCTCTTGTGCTCACACTCAAGCCGGCGACCTTGGGGTTTTGAACCTGGGTCTGTAGCATCCGAGGCTGATGCTCTATCCACTGCACCACCTCCTGGTCAGTCTAGTCATTCTCTTAATGGACAGAAAACAATTTATGATTTTTTTTTAAAGCCTTAAATTTTTTTAGTTGCCCAGTAAGCAAAACACTGTAACAGTTGCTAAATCTTTACCTTTAATATTAAAATCAGATAGCAGAATATGTAAATGTTAAGTTTATGTTAAATGTTTAGGTTTTCTTAATTTTGATATAAAAAATATCTTATAAGCACTTTACTTACATAATAAAGCTATATTATATATAATGTTTAATGCAAAGATGTAATAACATGCCATCATGTTACATATCTCATTCTTCCTCTGTTTTTATCAAAATACTATACTTTTTCTGTCTTAACTCTTCCCCATCAATACATACTGAACAATATTGGAATTAGGAAGATTATTTCTAAATGCAAAAACTTGGATGAAATGATTTATATATTGCCATGTTACTTTTTATAGGAAACTGCATGAAATTACATATGTATAGTGTTTTAATTGTTCGATTC
Organism: Saccopteryx leptura; assembly: GCF_036850995.1. NCBI lineage: Eukaryota > Metazoa > Chordata > Mammalia > Chiroptera > Emballonuridae > Saccopteryx > Saccopteryx leptura. The sequence goes on from NC_089503.1 coordinate 140,655,146, forward strand.
TCTTCAAGAACCTCTTGTAACAAAACAAGACAAATATGATTTAGGGAAGAAAAGATACGATTGATACTGTAAAAAAAAGAAAAGTTAGAATTAGCCTAGACATTAAGTGTAGACTTAATCCCTTATGTTTGACTAGTCTTGACTTAACAAATAAATCATATAAAGGAAATTATAAGCAAGTAATAGTTTTTTATTATTACTCAGTAAAATATACTGGATTTTTTTCTAGTTATGTTTATATCAGACAATGAAAGTTTTAATCCTTCATTGTGGGAGGAGCAGAGGAAGCAGCGGGCTCAAGTGGCATTTGAATGTGATGAAGACAAAGATGAAAGGGAGGCACCTCCCAGGGTGAGTCTGTTCTTTCTTCCTTCAGATTTAAAACGGGTCTGCTGATATTTATTGGGTACTGTAGACCCATACTGTGCTGTTTTGGGGGGATACAGAGAAATATATCGTTTCATTTCTTGCTCTTGGGACACTTTAAGTTTTATTGATTATCATGTGAAATAATTTGAGAACAATATAAAGTCATGTGATTAAAAGCCAGATTTGATAGTGTATATAAACATAAAAGAAAAACAGGTTATTGTTTTCACCCTTCCCTTTTTTCAGTGATTTATTTATATATATTTTTTAGGAATAAAGAACTTTGTTATGAACCTTTTGTTACTTGATTTGATTGAGAATATTTGCCACAGTGAAAGAAGTAAAAATACTCATTTCTAAGTTAGTTAAGGATGCAATTATTTTCCACTAATAAAAACTAGCTAAATTTCAAGAAATGACATTAGGTTGACCTTTGAAGTATTTGGTTCCCTGCACATAAGACATAGTACATACATGTAGTAGTTTCATATGTATCTGGATAAATATCTAGCTGGAACACATATCTGTTTCAAAGCCAAATGATGGTGTTGGCAGTATTCATACCATAGATCTCCAAGTGTAATATATTTATGCCTGTTTAAAAAGTCTTTAAAACAGTGAAATCTGTAACTGTTAACATCTTTGACTATATAAAGGACCATACTTTTATTGAGTTTAAAGTGCTGTCAAAGCTCTATCATCTGTTTTCACAGTTACCCCTATGAGCCAAATAGTGTAATTAAGATGGCTTATACCAGCGGTTTTCAACCTGTGGGTTGCGACCCCGGCGGGGGTTGAACGACCAAAACACAGGGGTCGCCTAAAGCCATCAGGTTGAGAACCGCTGGCTTATACATTAAATATTGAGGTTGACATTAGAAATATTTATCTATATTTTAAATTTTGCTTATTTTGTTTTCTAGGAGGGAAATTTAAAGAGATATCCAACACCCTACCCAGATGAGCTTAAGAATATGGTCAAAACTGTTCAAACCATTGTACATCGATTAAAAGATGAAGAGACTAATGAAGACTCGGGGAAAGATTTGAAACTACACGAAGATCAGCAAGTTGTAAATAATAATGTGGGTGTGAAGGTTAGAAAACTTATTTGAAAATAACTGACCAAAACCTACTTCAGAATCTTTTTTTGAGGCCCTGGCCAGTTGGCTCAGTGGTAGAGCATCGGCCTGGTGTGCAGGAGTCCTGGGTTTGATTCCTGGCCAGGGCACACAGGAGAAGCGCCCAATCTGCTTCTCTACCCCTCCCCCTCTCCTTCCTCTCTGTCTTTCTCTTCCCCTCCCGCAGCCAAGGCTCCATTGGAGCAAAGTTGGCCCAGGTGCTGAGGATGGCTCCATGGCCTCTGCCTCAGGCGCTAGAATGGCTCTGGTCGCAACAGAGCGACCCCCGAGATGGGCAGAGCATCGCCCCCGGTGGGGCACATGCGGGAGTCTGTCTGACTGCCTCCCCATTTCCAACTTCAGGGGGAAAAAAATAAATAAATAAATCTTTTTTGTGTGTGTGAAAGTAGGGGATATAAAGAGACAGACTCGTGCATGCACTTTGGGCCCAATCGCAACTGAGCTATTTTTAGCACTTGAGGTGGAAGCTCCATGTAGCCATCCTCAGCACCTGGGGCTGACACACTCAAACCATGGCTGATGATTTCATCAGCTACTTGAACTAAAAGCTGTAACAATCAGTGAATTCCCTAATTGCTATTATTAACCACTTCAATGTGATTGCAGACTATTCAGATGGGCACAGAGGTGTCGACATAACCTTTAAAAATCATTGCCTGAGCCTGACTAGGCGGTGGTGCAGTGGATAGAGCATCGGCCTCAGATGTTAAGAACCCAGGTTCAAAACCCCGAGGTCACTGACTTGAGTGTAGACTCACCTGCTTAAGCATGAGGTTGCAGGCTTGAGTGTGGGATCATAGACATGACCCCATCGTCGCTGGCTTGAGCCCAAACGTCGCTGGCTTGAAGCCCAAGGTCATTGACTTGAGCCCAAGGTTACTGGCTTGAGCAAGGGGTCACTTGCTCTGCTGTAGCCCCCTGTTCAGGGCACATATGAAAAAGTAATCATTGAACAACTAAGGTGCTGCAACGAAGAATTGAAGCTTCCCATCTCTCCCTTTCTGTCTCTTTGTCCCTATCTGTCCCTCTCTCTGACTGTCCCTGTCTTTGTCATAATAAAACAAAACAAAACAAAAAACCATTGCCTGAGCTAAGAATAAATTAATATCAGAAAATTAATTATAATGGAAATAAATTTTTACACCCTCCCCATGTTATTGATTCACTTGACCCAGTACTGAGTATAAAATTACTCACTAAGACAGACCATTGACATTTTCTTGGGATCTTTCAGAAACTTACACAAATCCCTAAATTGTGCGTTTCTTTAATGGACTTTTGTCTATTTCACAATGAGTAGGAAATAATCTAACAGTTTTGAATTTGAGCATGATGAGCTAAGTGACTCACTCATGAGCATCAACTGTGTGATTTCTAAGATGAAATCTATCCTCAGCTAAGTTGTAACAGTTAATGTGCCTCATGGACCTTGGGGACCTCCTGTCCCCAACATGAGCATTTTACCTGAGTGCTACACATTTTCATGTTTAAAGTTTCCTTGAATTATCTAGAATAGGAAAATGATAAATTGCTTTTAAATTTTTAGCTGAATTTTAATACAAGAATAGACATGAAGCATAAGGAATATGAATTCTTTATCTTCTCTTTTACTTAGACTTCAGAAAGTACTACTCCAGTAAGAAGCAAAGCTGATGAAAGAGAAAAGTATATGATAGGAAACTCTATACAGAAGACCAATGAACTTGAAGCTGAGATCAGTCCTGGGAATCGACCAGTGACAGCAACTATGAAAGCCTCTGAGAACTTGAAGCATGTTAATCATGATGATGTTTTTGAGGTATGGTTTTATGATTGTTCTGGAAATGAAACCAGAAAAAGCAGCTCATGCTGTCCGTCACATACACAGTCAGATAAGTAGAGACAGGTTAAATCTTTATGGTGCTTTATTCAGATGGCTGGAAATCTGAGAAGACATTGGGTTTGTACTCCAATAACTGTCTTAACATCTCATCTCAGCCAGCTTTTCTATAAGAAGGGATGAATGAGGGGCTTGAAGCACAGAGGGAAGGGTTTGTTGTCCCTAGGCCTCCTGAGTCAGGGTTGCACCTCTCCTGACAAACAAATGGTTGTTTGCGGGCCTCCTGAAACAGCAGCTATTTACATGCCTTTATCCCATCAGTTAAGACTTAAAATTTAATCATTAAACACTAAACCTATTGACTACAACTAAAGCCAAACATTTTTTTTTAGATTTTTATTTTATTTCTTTCTATTGGGGGGTGGGGGGAGGGAGAGAACAGAGAACAGAGAGGGAGGAGCAGAAAGCATCAACTCCCATATGTGCCTTGACCAGACAAGCCGGAGGTTTCCAACCGGTGACCTTAGCTTTCCAGGTCAACGCTTTATCCACTGTACCACCACAGGTCAGGCACAAAAGCCAAACATTTAAACTCAAGAGTTTTCTGTCAAAATGATCATAACAACCAATAAGAATTTGATATTTCATTGTTGCTAACTGAAGATAGTAGAGACTTGATAGAAGAAAATATGCTAATGAACTTACCATTGAGAAATTTCATAATATTTGCTGTAAGATCACTAGTTTACCACTTTAAACGTAAGTATTTTTACCCATTGTACTCAAATATTTACAATGTAAATTAGATTGTGGCAATTCTGTTCTAGTTCTGTAAAATACATAATAGCAATTACATTATTTCTGTAACCTAAAAATGAGAAGGTTGGCCCTGACCAGTTAGCTCAGTGGTAGAGTGTGTCAGCCCTGCATGTGGAAGTCCCGGGTTCAAGTTCAGGTCAGGGCACACAGGAGAAGCGTTCATCTGCTTCTCCATATCTCCCTCTCTAACTTCTCTTTCTCTCTCTTCTCACCCTCCTGCAGCCATGGCTCAATTAGAGTGAGTTGGCCATGGGTGCTGAGGATGGCTCCATGGCCTCCACCTTAGGCACTAAAAAATGGCTCCGGTTTTAATGGAGCAAGGGCCCCAGATGGGCAGAGCATCTCCCCCTAGTGGACTTGCCGGGTAGATCCTGGTCAGATCATGCAGGAGTCTGTCTCTGCCTTTCCTCTTCTCACTAAAAAATAAAAAAATAAAATGAAAAGGTTGACAAAGTATACTTCAATTATTTGGGTTTTCTAAGCATTTATCATTGATTATGAAGTATTTTTTTTTCTGTTTTTTTTTTTTTTTTTTTTTAATTAAATGAGAGGTTGAGAGGCGGGGAGGCAGAGTGACAGACTCTCACATGTGCCCTGATCTGGATCTACCTGGCAAGCCCCCTACAGGGTGATGTTTTGCCCCTCTGGAGTTGCTGTTCTGTTGCTTGGCAACCAAGCTATTTTAGTGCCTGAGGTGAGGCCATGGAGCTATCCTTAGTGCCCAGGGACTTTGCTCAACTCATTTGAGCCATGGCTGTGAGAGGGGGAGAAGGGGTGGGGGAGGGGTGGAGAAGCAGATGGTTGCTTCTCCATTGTGCCCTGACCAGGAATCAAACCCAAGACTTCCACATGTGAGGCCAACAGTACCACTGAACCAGCCGGCCAGGGCCATGAATTTTTGTTTTTTCCTTGAATATCTGAGACTTTGTTCTCAGAGTTTCTTCTAGTGGATCAGTGACAAACATAGCTTTTTTTTTTTTAAACAGCTTTGTAGAGGTGTGTAATTCACATAAACAACTCACCTTTTCAAATGGTACAGTTCAGTGGCTTTTAGTATTCTAAAAGTTGTGTAACCTTCACTACAATCACTGCAGTCACATTGAGAACATTTCCTTTACCCTAAAAGTAAAGTCCATACTTCTTAGCCATCACTCCACATCCTCTCCATCTCCCTAACCCCTAGGCAGCTAGTAATCTACTTTATCTGCCTCTATAGATTTGGCTGTTCCTGACATTTTATGTAAATGTAACCATACAATCTATGGTCTTTTGTTATTGTTTCCTTTCACTTTAGTATGTCTCCAAGATTATGTATATTGTAGTATGTATCCATACTTTATCTATTTTTGTATGTTTGGCCAGTATTCCTTTGTAATGGTGGATAAAGACATTTGGGTTATTTCCACATGTTGGCTATAAATATTTGTGTATAAGACTTTGAGTTTTTGTGTGGAGAAATATATATATATATTTTTTTTTCTTCTCTTGGGTATATACTTAGGAGAAGAATTGCTATATCATGGTAACTTGTGTTAACCATTTGAGAAGCTGTCCTTTTTCCAAATGGGGTTGCACCATTTTGTATTCTCCCACACACTGCTCGAAGTAATGAAAAATGGTTAACCTCTAACTTTTTTTTTCTTTTTTTTTTACAGAGACAGAGAGTCAGAGAGAGGGACAGATAGGGACAGACAGGAATGGAGAGAGATGAGAAGCATCAATCATTAGTTTCTCATTGCGACACCTTAGTTGTTCATTGATTGCTTTCTCATATGTGCGATCTTGGGTCCAAGCTAGTGAGCTTTGCTCAAACCAGATGAGCTCGCGCTCAAGCTGGTGACCTCGGGGTCTCAAACCTGGGTCCTCCGCATCCCAGTCCGACACTCTATCCACTGCGCCACCGCCTGGTCAGGCAACCTATAACTTTTAAAAATAAAATTCTGAAGTTTTTTATTATAGATACATTGTCTGCTGTGGTATCTACTAGCTGCAAGTAGCTATTTATTTATTTAACTTTAAAAAAATTGTTAATTTTAATGGGGTGACATAGATCAGTCAGGGTACATAGGTTCAGAGAAAACATCTCCAGGTTATTTTGACATTTGATTATGTTGCATATCCCTCACCTGAAGTCAAATTGTCTTCTGTCACCTTCTATCTGGTTTTCTTTGTGCCCCTCCCCTCTCCCCACCCTCTCCCTCTAGTATCTACTAGCTGCAAGTGGCTATTTAAATTTAGATTAAATTAATTAAATAAAATTATAAATTGAACTTCTCAGTTACAGTTGCCCTGTTTCAAATGCTTGGTTGCCATATTTGGCTAGTTAGTGGCTACTATGTTAAACCACATAAATCATTTCTATTATTACAGAAAGTTCTATGGGAAATCACTGGTGTATAGAAATACTGATATTGTAGGTTTAAAATAGCATCTTTATTTCTGAAAATTTAAATGTTTAAATCTCATCATCTATCTTTTTATTTTTAAGATTTTATTTATTGATTTGACAAAGAGGAGGGGTGGGGGGGTAAGGAGCAAGAAGTATCAACTTCTCTTTATTGCTTCACTTGAGTTCATTGATTGCTTGTCGTATGTACCTTAACCTGGGCAAGCACAGGATTTCAAACTGGCAACCTCAGCATTCAGGTTGATGTTCCATCCACTGTGCCACCACAGGTCAAGTCAGCACATCATCTATCTTCATGGTTATTCTGTGCGTTAGTATTTACTACAGAAAAAACCTCATGGCTTTTGAATGTACCAAATGGATTACATCATTCAATATACAGTGTGTCCATAAAGTCATGGTGCACTTTTGACCGGTCACAGGAAAGCACCAAAAGACGTTAGAAATGTGAAATCTGCACCAAATAAAAGGAAAACTCCCAGTTTCATACCTATTCAGTGCAGTTCGATGTGGGCTTACGCACAGATTTTTTAGGGCTCCTTAGGTAGCTATCCCGTATAGCCTCTACAGACTCGTCACTGACTGATGGCCTACCAGAATGGGGTTTCTCTACCAAACTGCCGGTTTCCTTCATGCTTATCCCACCGAGTAATGTTATTCCTATGTGGTGGCGCTTCATTATAAACGCGCCGATATTCACGTTGCACTTTGGTCACAGATTCTAATTTAGTGAGCCACAGAACATACTGAACTTTCCTCTGTACCGTCCACATCTCGACTGGCATGGCCATGGGCTGCTCCGTGCCACATCATCCTACAGAAACTGGGAGGGTTTTCCTTTTATTTGGTGCAGATTTCACATTTCTATCGTCTTTTGTTGCTTTCTTGTGACCAGTCAAAAGTGCACCATGACTTTACGAACACACTGTATTATATTATATACATTGAACCTAATATAATAGTCTGTGAAAACATTATTAGGTTTGTCCTAGTGAACTTATTACTCATTTAGTTTTATTTCTATGTGTAAGGACTGTGTTTGCAGCTATGGTGGCATGATGGAAAAATGGATACATAAGTATATAATTAAGGTTAGACTGTATGAAATGTATAAGAAAAGTACTAATACAAGTATTAAGGGCTACAGAAATTTAGAAAAGAAATATTTTCCAGCTGCAAAGTTTCAAGGATGCTTTAAGATGAAAAAGGCATTTAACCTGTATTTTGAAATATTTCAGTTAGCAAAAATAGAACTGAATGAAGTGTGAAATACAGCAAAAAAATGAAGTTTAGAAAATGAAGAAAAGAGCATGTTCCATCTGACTATGTCAGGAGTGACAGTATGGAATAAAATTAATAGAATAGATTGGATTTTAATTACAAAGCCCTTGAAAGCCATTCTCAGAACTTTGGACTTAATGTTGTGTAGTCTTTGGGGAATCATAAAGGCTTTTTAGAACATTCCCTGTGACAGGGCTATGCATTAGAGTTATCTGGAAGGAGGTTTTGAATTCTCTTAAGTTTGACAGCTATTGAGTCATGGCAATAGAAAATGCAACTAACTAGAAGTTAGTTGCAAGAACATTACAAATGTGATGTGTGAATGCCCCTGCCTATAAGGTGTGGAGAAGAGGGAACAGTCATATAACTGCCCAAATGTGATGGTGCTGTTAACAGAAAAAGGGTATTAAAAGAACAGCCAGTCTTGGAAGGACAGGTTTGTTTTCAGATAGGTGGAATTGGAAGAAATGACAAGACCATCAGGTAAACATATTTAATAGATACTTGGACATGTGGCTCTTTAGCTCAATTGTGAAAAAAAATCTAGATTATAAATTGGAGAATTGCGTACATCAGTGCTTTTCAACCACCAGACCAGCCACCAGAAATACTGTGCTGGTCTGCAAGAGAGTTAATAATCACCCTAATGTTTGTGAAGATACAGATCCAGTGATCTTAGTCAAATTTGCTTATGCTCAGTGTGGTTTCTGCCTTAGCAGTTCTCGAAATAATTCTTATATTTTCACTGATCCTCAAGTGTAACAAGGTTGAAAAACACAGGTCTGCATTAAACATAATTATCAAAGAAAATGCATATTCATGGAAAAAGAGTAAGAAAGTAAAAAATTCAAGCTAACTGCAGGAAGATTAATGATGTGAACAAAAGAGAAAGGTGGGATGAGATGAGGAGACTGCCATTCCCAGAAACCTGGGTATGATATAATTTCATGAAGGAGAAAGTCTGGTCAGCAGTTTAAATGCTGCAGATATCAAAGATTAGAATGGACCATTTGCCTCTCCTTGTCACTCTTCTTCTGTCATTAAGTCCTGTTATTTCTAAAATTTCTGTGAAGACCATTTTTTCTTTGCCAGCCATCACTGCCATTGCCTAAGGATAGATGCAGTCTTTCTTCTTCAGTACTATTGTGATAGTTAGATTCCTTTCTGTTACCCTCATCCCTTGCATTCTTAATACCAGAGTTACTAGTTTGAAAGATAGCCTGATCTTGTGAGTTCCTAGCTTGGCAAACTCCGCTCCTTTCCATTGTAGCAGGCTTGAACACGGTTATAAAGAAAACAAAACTATGGGCCTTATCAGATGGTGGCACAGTGGATAGAGTGTCGGACTGGGACGCAGAAGACCCAGGTTCAAAACATTGAGCTCACTGGCTTGAGCGCAGGGTCACTGGTTTGAGTGTGGGGTCATAGACATGACCCATGGTCACTGGCTTGAGCCCAAAGGTTACTGGCTTGAAGCCCAAGGTCGCTGGTTTGAACAAGGGGTTGCTGGCTCTGCTGTAGCCCCCCAGTCGTGGCATGTAGAAAAAAGCAATCAATGAACAACTAAGGTACCATAATGAATAATTGATGCTTCTCATCTCTCTCCTTTCCTGTCTGTCTGTCCCTATCTGTCCCTCTCTCTGACTGTCTCTGTCAAAAAACAAAAAATACTATGGCCTATGGTCCAGATCCAGCCCACCACCTTTTTATTTATGGCTTGCAAACTAAGAACAGCTTTTACATTATTAAATGGTTGAATAAAAATAAAAAGAATAATATTTCATGACCTGAAAAATTAGATGAAATTTTGTTTTACTGGCACACAGCCATGATCATCTGTTTACATATTGTCTGTGAGTACTTTTGTGCATGCCGTAGAGTTGAGAAGTTGAAACAGAAGCTGTATGATTCTCAAAGTGTAACATTTACTCCCTGGCCTTTTCACAGAAAGTTTGCTAACTCAAGTCCATATTTGTACTGCACTTACAAATACCTAAAAGTCCTAGTACTTTTAACAGAACAGCTTTTAAAAACCTTTTGTTTATTTTTATCATATTAACTAGGAATAATTTAATACGATTTTATATGTAATATATACAGTACTAATTTTTTCCCATTAATAGGTCTTTTTCCTACGTAATACCTGTCAGTGGTAAATAACTTGGAACAATTGCCAAATATTAGAGAAAAATTAGTAGAGAATAATATAAAGTTTTGTCTTCAGATTAGGCAAAAATTGTCACTAATTCATGTTAGAAAAAAACCCACACCTCAGTTCTTCTGATTCTTGGAGCAATAAATTTGAGAATTTGGAAGACATTTTTTTTTTTTTTACAGAGACAGAGAGTCAGAGAGAGGGATAGGAACAGACAGACAGGAAGGGAGAGAGATGAGAAGCATCAATCATCAGTTTCTCATTGTGGCACTTTAGTTGTTCATTGATTGCTTTCTCATACGTTCCTTGACCATAGGGCTACAGCAGACCGACTAACCCCTTGCTCAAGCCAGCGATCTCTGGTCCAAGCTGGTGAGCCTTGCTCAAACCAGATGAGCTCGCACTCAAGCTGGAGACCTTGGGGTCTTGAAACTGGGTCCTCTGCATCCCAGTCCAACGCTCTATCCACTGTGCCACCACCTGGTCAAGCTGGAAGAAATTTTTGTTGAAAAACTCAAGCTGAGTTTTTCAATGGCAGGAATTGTGTTTTATTTATTTCTCTAGAACCTGAGATAGTTCTAGGCACATAGTAATCATTAGTACACTTGAATTAAGCCCTGCCCCAGAAAATTATTCCTTAGGTGTTTTGGCATATTGTTAATAACTACCATAGTTGTATTGCTGTACCTTAAAATTTTAAAATCATATATACTCCTTTTAGTCACTATGTGTTACTATAAAAAAGTTTTACACATATTCTAAATATTTTCTTTTTAAAGTTCTCATGACTTAATATTTATTCATTTAAAGAAACCAAAATCTATTTTCATAGATAGTTTTGTTCTTTTCTCTTTAAATTAGGAATCTGAAGAACTTTCTTCTGATGAAGAGATGAAAATGGCAGAGATGCGACCACCATTGATTGAAACTTCTATTAACCAGCCAAAAGTGGTAGCGCTTAGTAATAACAAAAAAGGTTAGCTGTTAAGAAAAGCACTAAGATTAGGAATAGTCTGAATAAAATTTATAATTTTGGGGGGAATAAATTTCATTGTTATTTAAAACACTTTTAGTAGCAATTTTTAAAACATGCCTTTTGAAAGGTCTGTTTTTTCTCTCTCCTGTTTTTGAAGGAAAATCTTGGTAGACCTTTTCTCTTCCCTCATGCAGATCCCACATGCCTGTAAAGGACATTGACTTTGTAGGCAGAGAAGCCTAGATTATGTTGCATTTCTATCACTTATTTGCTATCTGATCCTTGAGCTACCTAATTTTATCCATATGTTCATATCTAATTTGACATAAAATGAGACTAATGAAGGATTTGGTGAATACCAAATGTACTAAATTATTCAGAGTACTCAGATCTAGCGCAGTACCTGCTGATGCTTGTTATTTGTATCTGTCCCAGAACTTATTTTGTAAACATCGCTCTTCCTGGCCATTTTTTTATGTAGCAGATTCTCGGACTCTTAGAAATGAAAGAGAACTTGGAGGATATATGTCTCTTCCTTTTATCCTTTCCTCACTCCTCTTTATCAAAGCCTGAACATCTCTATATTACCTCCACCAAGTATTTATCCAACTTTGGCCTTTATGGCATTCGTGAAACTTGCTATCAAGGTGGTCCTCTTATAGCTTGTGTTTTGTAATAATAATGGTGGTGATATTTGTTGAGTACTTACTAGTTGCTATTTGCTATATACTAAATGTTTGACATGTTACCTAATAATCACAATTGTCCCATGATACGGAATTGGAAGAAGAGTATAAATCTAGGAAAGAATTTTAGCATTATTTAAAAAATTGATAACACTGGGGAACAAAATTTTTGTTGCAACACTTGTTCTTACCTAATTCGAGTGTGCTGATCTCAAATCTGACATTAGTTTTTTTTCTGTAAGCTACAGTTTTTTTGCAATTCAAGATTTTAGGCTTTCATCTTATTGTAAAATTTTCAACATTTGGTTTAACATAATGAAGTAGAATGTCTTCTTGGGCATCATCCTTGTGAAAATATAGTAATTTATATAATGCCGTAAATACACTAATACGCTAAAAGATATGGTTGCATTAGAATTTGTCTAATATCGAAGTAGAACATATTAAAACACTTACTTTAATCATAAAATTTGTGCAAAACTTATTTAAATTCTATTCAGGCAAAAATTTGCTTCTGTAGCTCTTGCATTTGTGTACTTGTTGAGGACAATTGCATTTGATGCTCCAGCAGTAGTCTGCTCATCACTATCAGCTCCAAGATTTTCGGAAAACTTATCAAGGTGACTGTTCAGGAAGTGAATCTTAATGCTCATGTTACATCCAATGTCGCGGAAAGCAAGCCAACAGCATCCTTTGAACCAGAAGGTCATAGTTTTCTGCCTTTTTGTTGCTAAGGAAGTTCTCTGTAACTGCCACAAAAGACTGCCATGCTGCTTTCTCCTCCTTATTCATCTTCCTGGCAAATTCTTTGTCACATATGAGGGTTTGAATTTGAGGTCCATCAAATACACCTGCTTTTATCTTTTCGAAAGACAAGGCAGGAAAAGCAGAAATAATATGTTGAAAGCATTCACATTCTCTATTCAAAGCCTGAACAAACTGCTTCATTAAGCCAAGTTTGATGTGAAGTGGGGGAAAAATGATCCTGTCTCAATTAACCACAAATTCATTCACAATATTTTGCATTCCTACTTCCAGAGCTTCACGTTTCGGCCACTTCTTCTGTGTCCAGTGTTTCTCCCGAGCTCGGCTGTCCCACAAACACAGAAAGCAAGGATACTCGTGACACCTCTCTGTTGTCCTAGCAGGAAATTTGCCATTTTAAGATCCACACAAATGACCCATTTATGCTCCTTATACTTCAGAAAGTCAAGGACATTTTTTATGTCATTATAATCTTCTTGCAGATGAGTTGAATAACCAATTGGAACCGCTGCATAAACATTACCGTTGTGTAGGAGAACATTTTCAGACTCCGTTTAGAGCTGTCAAGAAATAGCCGCCATTCTGTTGGACTGTAAGTGGTAACACCTAGCTGGCTGAGAAGATTACTGATATCATGACAGTAAACAAAGTCTTCAGAAAAAATGTCCACAAAAATTTTTTCACGCTTCCTGAAATGGGATACTTTAGCTGACCAACGAAGTACATTCTTTTCTTGAATCCTAGAGGCTAATTCAGCTGCTTTCTTTGATAGGCCCAAATCTCTTACTAAGTCATTCAATTTGGGTTGGCTAAACTGCCTAAGGGGTTAATGACTGCTTGGCATCAGAAGAAGACCCTTCAGATTCTACAACCATTTCCTCATGCATCTTATCAAAATACACTTGATCACCATGTTCACTTTCTTTGTCCTTAGAAGAAATAAAACCATTGGAAATTGGAACCGGGAGTGTGTCAGAGTGTGGTATAGATCGTATTGCTGAAGGAATATTAGGATATGCGATCATATGCCATTTTTTTTTTGCCAATGCTCTTTGTATGGATCAGACAGAAATAACAATCACTACTGTGGTCCTTAGGTTCACACCAAACCATGAGAATACCAAAAGGCATTCCTTTGCATTTTCCTTTTGTCCAGTCACGAAGCATTTCCTCACAATTATAACACACAATATGAGGAGCCCAATTCTTGTCTTGATCGCCAAGGGGAACTTGAAAATAGGCAATATATGCACATGTCACAAATGATGAAATATCGCGCCTTTGACGTTGAAGTGTGTAACAGCCACATATGTAACAGAAGGTGTCAGGACTATTCTTACATTTACGCCTACTCGAAGAAGCCGTGATTCAATCTTTTTTTTTTTTTTTGTATTTTCTGAAGTTGGAAACGGAGGCAGTCAGACAGATCCACCCGGCATGCCCACCAGGGGGTGATGCTCTGCCCATCTGGGGCGTCACTCTGTTGCATCCAGAGCCAATCAAGTGCCTGAGGCAGGGGCCACAGAGCCATCCTCAGCGCCCGGGCCAACTTTGCTCCAATGGAGCCTTGGCTGCGGGAGGGGAAGAGAGAGAAAGAGAGGAAGGAGAAGGGGAGGGGTGGCGAAGCAGATGGGCTCTTCTCCTGTGTGCCCTGGCCAGGAATCGAACCCGGGACTCCTGCACACCAGGCCAATGCTCTACCACTGAGCCAACCAGCCAGGGCCATGATTCAATCTTAAAACAAAATAAGAGGGTGTTTTTTTTATCAGATAATTGTTTACATTTAAAAACAACTACAATTATGTAAAAATGATGTTTGTAAAACATTAATTGCCTTGTGGTTATGTTCAATCCAAGAGTCATTGCCCTTTAACTCCAATTTAAAAACCAATGCATACCATTAACTGTAACAAAAAGAAATAAAAATTGCATAAAAACTAGAGCATGCACCAAAAAACGGATTTCAGATTTGGAATCAGTGATGCAGAATATATAGAAACTGTTCTAAAACTTCATGCAACAGAAAATGAAAAAAAAATTTGTTTCCCAGTGATCTGAGATCCTAATCCCTTAAAGTTGAAGTTAGAGACTTCCACATGTTACTGTTTTTAACTGTAAAAACAATTCAGACTACTTGAACTGAAATATTGGGAACAGCAAAAATATCCTTAATTCAGATTTATGTAACCTCCTATGACTGTGCCTGTATATACTAGTTCTGTGATTTGGCTAGAATTGAGTTAGTTTAAAACATCCTTTAGGATTGTAAAAGTACTATGTTACTATCTTTTTTATCACTACTTTTAAAAATACTACTTTTTTTTCTACCTGCCTATAATAGAATATAAATATTGTCTGCTTCTGTTTATATTTTTGTTACATACAAAACCATCTCACATATTAAGAGTTCACTATTCATATACAAGTTTTTGAAATGATTTATAAATGTGAAGAGGAAGCTGACCTTGTGAACATTCCTTGATTTATTTGGTGTTTGTTTTTTGATTGATGTATTGCTCATTTTTATTGTGAGACTAGATAAAAGCAATTCTATACATGGATGATAAAATTTCTTCCCCAGATAAGTTTGTTAAGGTTATGAACTGTACTTGATATTTTTTATTATTACAACTTTTTAAAATTGTAAATGAGTGGAGAAGCATATTTACTAAAACTAATTGATAGCCTTAGAAAACACTGCATAGTATAATCTTAGTAGTTCAGACTAAATCAAATTCTTGGGTAACCCTTACTTTGGTTATATTTTTTGAAAAGTAAAGTATCTATAGTTATTTTTAAATTCTTCAACGTTTGTGTGTATTAAGACTGAATTTTCATAGGTGCCTCTGCTATCCTCATTCACATAATTCTTTACCTTATATGTTGAACTAAGACAATATAAGTGCTATTTGTCATAACTAGGAAGTATTTTACACAGATTCTTGGTGACTTTATCAATGGCTTGAGTTTTTTTTTTCAGATGATCTAAAGGATACAGATTCGTTATCAGATGAAGTTACACACAATAGCAATCAGAATAACAGCAACTGTTCTTCTCCATCGCGGATGTCTGACTCAGTTTCTCTTAATACTGATAGTAGTCAAGACACCTCACTCTGTTCTCCAGTGAAACAAATTCATATTGGTATTAATTCCAAAAACAGGTTTGTGAATAGTTTAACAAACTAATTTATTTGTACAATAAGTAGAGATAGAAATGCAAATAAATACATAAGACTAAAACATAAAGGATTTCACAAATTAATATTATAGAAGTGGTTCAGGCTGTATATGATTTTTTCCCCATTTTATTACTAATTATTTAACTTATATATGTTTCCATTTTAGATTAGTATTTTAAGGGGAGGAAAAAGGGATTTAAAATATTTTCTAATTCTCTTCATTAAAAGGTTGAACAATTTTACAATAGTTGTAGGTATCACAACACAAATAGTTTATTTTGGGTAATTCAAGTTGAAAGGGGTATTTTTAGGGTTAGAAATACAAAATTATTTTGGGGAGGATGCCATTAAAGGATTTATTTAAAATATTTTTGATGAGTTCTCTATGTTTGACTTCGACTTAAATTTGTAGGTCAAATTCTTTGATGCAAGACTTAATTCCTACAGGTTGGAATTTAGCTGAAGTTTAAAACAAATTTATTAATTGGGCTCTCAAGAAGTTTTATCAGAGTAAGACTATACCATTTTACCTTCATGTTTATTTGTCAGGTAGAGTGCTTTATAGAAAATTTGAGTTACTACTGAACCCAAAGCTTATTATATGGACATTGCTAAATACTTTTTAGACTTCAATTGTTCTTAAGCTCCAGGTGGCATATTTTAATCAAATTTTTGTACATATTAAACTATATTATTGGAAAAGAAAAATTACTTGTGTATCTCAAAATGAGATTAGTTATGTAGTTGTAATTATGATTAATCATTTATATCTGTTCTCTGGATTTAAGACTAAGACTCAGTATGGTAATATATTTTTAAAAACTTTTAGCTGTTAAGATAATGATTAATTTAACAATAAAATTTTACTGGCCTGGCCAGATAGCTTGGTCGGTTAGAGTATTCTCAATGCCCCAAGGTTTCGGATTTCATCTCTGGTCAGGGCATACAAGAACAGATTGGTGTCTCTCTCTCTCTCTCTCTCTCTCTCTAAATCAAGTAAATTAAAAATAATAATAACATAAAACTTGACTGATGTTGGGAAGTAGTTTAGTATTTTCTAAGTTATGTGGGTTTTGTTTTGTTTTGTTTTGTTTTGGGGGTTTTTGTATTTTTCCAAAGCTGGAAACCGGGAGGCAGTCAGACAGACTCCCGCATGCACCTGACCGGGATCCACCCGATATACCCACCAGGGGGCGATGCTCTGCCTATCTGGGGCGTTGCTCTGTTGCAACCAGAGCCATTCTAGCGCCTGAGGCGGAGGCCATGGAGCCATCCTCAGTGCCCGGGCCAACTTTGCTCCAGTGGTGCCTTGGCTGTGGGAGGGGAAGAGAGAGACAGAGAGGAAGGAGAGGGGGAGGTGTGGAGAAGCAGATGGGCGCCTCTCCTGTGTGCCCTGGCTGGGAATCGAATCCGGGACTCCTGCACGCCAGGCCGATACTCTACAACTGAGCCAACTGGCCAGGGCCATAAGTTATGTTTTTTGTTTTTTGGTTTTTTTTAAATAAATTTTTTTTTTCTTTTTTTATTTCTGAAGCTGGAAACGGGGAGAGACAGTCAGACAGACTCCCGCATGCACCCGACCGGGATCCACCCGGCATGCCCACCAGGGGCGATGCTCTGCCCACCAGGGGGCCATGCTCTGCCCCTCCGGGGCATCGCTCTGCCGCGACCAGAGCCATTCCAGCACCTGGGGCAGAGGCCAAGGAGCCATCCCCAGCGCCCGGGCCATCTTTGCTCCAATGGAGCCTCGGCTGCGGGAGGGGAAGAGAGAGGAGGGGGGGGGTGGAGAAGCAAATGGGCGCTTTTCCTATGTGCCCTGGTCGGGAATCAAACCCGGGTCCCCCGCACGCCAGGCCGACGCTCTACCGCTGAGCCAACCGGCCAGGGCCCATAAGTTATGTTTTTTGTGTAATAAAATAAAGACTTAAGAAAGGGATACAACTATACCTTTTTGTATTGTATTTCTAATCATGAATATTGAAGACACAAATATGTTTCCATATCACCAAGTAGAAATAAGGTATTTTCTTTGATTTTGCAATATCACATTTATAAATATTTCCCAAAACCAATGTAGTCACTTAATGTTATTTAATTTTAACTTTGATCTTGGTATTTTGTATAGCTTTGAGCTATTGTTTTTTATGTAGTTTTATATAATTTATGTTTTAATTAAATAAATTAGTTAATTTGATAATTATGGCTAATGATATATGGTTTCAGAAATATTTATAAAAATGTTCTGTGCTCTTATTCAACTGTTCAGCTTTTTGGCGCTTTATGCATCTGCCCATCTTTCAAGCATTTCACATTTTAGTATATTTCTGAAAAGATGCACCAGAAGAAGATACATAATAAGTCTTAGTTTTTACTTTTTAGCTCAAACTGTATTGTGACTGATTTATGATATTGATGAAAATAACTTTGATTATAAATTTTAATATAGTTTTACCTGTTTTCATTTAATGAGTTTCCTACTACTAAGAAAACTGGGCTTTATGATGTTTTTGATAAAATTACTTTTGTTTTAGGCAAGAAGATGAAAATTTTAACAGCCTTTTACAAAATGGAGATATTTTAAACCATTCAACAGAAGAAAAACTCAAGGTTCATGATAAAAAAGATTTCGACTTACCTGAGTATGATTTGAATATTGAAGAACCATTAGTTCTTATTGAGAAAGGTGTTGACTCAATAGCCACATCTGATGAATCTCACAAATTAGACCATATCAATATGAATCTTAATAAACTCATAACTAATGATACATTTCAATCAGAGAAAGTGGAAAGATCAAAAACACAGAATGTAGTGCTTGAAACGGGCTTTTTAAGCATTGATGCTAAAGGAGAAGCTGAGCACTTGGAAAATGGAAACACATGTCTGAATCTGGAATGCGTAAATAAGGTCAATGGACATTCTGCAGACATGCCGCAGTCTCCTGGGAGGATTGAACCACATGACACTGATTCCTCTGTTGATTTGGGTATTTCCAAAAGCACTGAAGATCTCTCCCCTCAGAGAAGGGGGCCAATTGGGTCTGTTGTGAAATCTCATAGCATAACTAACATGGAGACTGGACAGCTAAAAATCTATGACATTCTTAGTGATAATGGACTTCAGCAGCCAAGTGCAACAGTGAAAGTCACATCTACTATTGATGGAAAAAATATAGTCAGAAGCAAGTCTGCTACGCTTTTGTATGATCAACCATTGCAAGTATTTACTGGTTCTTCTTCATCTTCTGACTTAATATCAGGTACAAAGGCAGTTTTTAAGTTTGACTCAAATCATAATCCTGAAGAGCCAAATATAAGAGCCCCCACAACAAGTGGACCACAATCTGCACCTCAAATATATGGTCCTCCACAATATAATGTCCAGTACAGTAACAGCGCTGCAGTCAAGGACACTTTATGGCACTCCATACAAAATCCCCAAACAGATTATGTCAGTTTTCCTTCTCAGCGCCTTCCTAGATCAGAGAGCACAGAAAATCACAGTTATGCTAATAAACATTCTGCTAATATGAATTTCTCTAACCATAACAACGTTCGAGCTAATAGTGGATACCATTTACATTCAAGAGTTGGCCCAGGAAGACATGGGGAAATGTGGGCCATCTCACCAAATGACCGACTCATTCCTGGAGCAACTCGAAATACAATTCAGCGACAAAGTAGCGTGTCCTCTACAGCCTCTGTAAGTCTTGGTGAGCCAGGTCCCACAAGGCGGACCCAAATTCCTGAAGGAGATTATTTATCATATAGAGAGTTACATTCAGTGGGAAGAACTGCTCCCATGATGTCGGGATCACAGAGACCTCTTTCTGCACGAACATACAGCATTGACGGTCCAAATACATCTAGGCCTCAAAGTGCTCGACCCTCGGTTAGTGAGATACCAGAGAGAACTATGTCAGTTAGTGATTTCAACTATTCACGGACTAGTCCTTCAAAAAGACCAAATACAAGGGTTGGTTCTGAGCATTCTTTATTAGATCCTCCAGGAAAAAGTAAAGTTCCTCACGACTGGCGAGAACAAGTACTACGACATATTGAAGCCAAAAAGTTAGAAAAGGTAATTAAACATGACTTTTTCATTCTCCTCATCAATTTACTGATCTTCCTTTAAAAATATTTGGCATTCTTTGTTTTTTTAAAGGAGGTGAAACAAAACACTCTGAATTATTAAATATATACTTATTTTCTAGGAATTTTTCTTTGGTACTGACAGTAGAGTTCCAAGTTCAAACTTAGCCAGACTCAAAACAGTTGAGATGGTAGCACAAGCTTCTTTTCCTTTTCTTACTCTCCAGTCTTTTCTAATGGGCTTATATATTCATTTTATAAATTTATGTGGTGTCTCTTTTAGATTGTGCCACACATACTACAAATAATATATATATACACCTCTGCATTTCCTGATTTCTTGTAGTCTATTAATTGTTAATTATGTGAATATATATATACAAAAATAAGCAGTTTATTGTTAACAAAAACAAATGTATTGTAAATGTAAATATTTCATCTAAGATTTTTTTTCCCAGTTATATGACTAACACTGTCACTGACACAGATGGCCTCTGGCATGGCATTTACTCTTTTCTGAACTGCATTTCTGACCTATTTGAACTCACTATCTGGCTCTACTGTAGTGTGTTGATGTTTGTTTTTTGAAAGGACTTAAAAATTTTTAAATGTCCTGTGAAACTCATGATATATTAGTGCCACAGTTCTGTAGCCCAAGTGTATAAAGCATATTCTTTCTTTAAGATTTAGCTTCATACCTCTTAGTGGACTTTACCCAAGAATTATCTTACTTCTGTTTATTAAATCTAAAATACGTTTTTAAAAATAGCTGAACATACACAACCTCAGTCATTATTTTAAAAAATTCTTTTAAGTTGATTTTTTTCAGAAATAAATACCTAAAATATAATTAGTACCTTATTTCAATTCACATTGATCCTCTCCCTGCAATTTTTAGCTCTATGCAATGCTCTCCTCTCAACTTTAAATAACTGAGCCATCTATAAGTGGTAGGCAATTTCATTCTCATCTGTTTATTTTGTTTCAGCTATAACTTTGTACATATAGTTGAGGGTCTTCAACTTGTGTACTTTTTCTAAGGAATTTGGAAATTTCTTAAGCAGAGGAGTAATATAGCTGTTTTTTAAATAAACTTCTGGTGGTGATGTGAAACTGGATTTGAGAAGTTGATAACTATATAGTTAAGTTGATTGAGTTATGAGGCCATATAGTAGTAGTACAGAAAATAAGTGAGAATGTATCAGTGGAATTGAGACAAAGGAATGAATTTAAGAGGCATTTCTGAAATAGACTATAAGAATTTACACCTGACTGGAATATTCCTTTAATCAGACATTGCAGAAAAGAGATTAAGCTTGAGATTGGTGCTTTGAGTAACTGGTGGTTTGGAATGCCTTAACTATTACTGAGCATAGAGGAGGAATAGCAGATTTGGAGGAGAGATGAGTTTATTTGTTGTTATACTAATATATATTACATTACATCACATTATTATATTAGTTGACATGTCAGGTCTTTTCTCATTACTTCCCTAACAGTGATGTGCCTGCACTTTAGTGAATAGGAAGCAGGTAGCAGCCATCTCATTGTTCATTGTGCCTCTGTACTTTTTATATTTAGACATTTGCCTTACAATTGCTTAGAGAGTATATGACAGCATTGTCTCAGTTGTGCCCATGGGTAATTTAGAGATGAGAATTTAGGTAAGTGAAACTAAAAAATGCACAGGGTCAACATGATTTAGACACCAAACTTGACAGCATTGATTGACAGTAGTGAAAGGTGATGGAAGGTCTCTGTTTGCTCCTCTGTAACTCCCCTTTCCTGCCCCAAACATAATTCTCATGGCATGGTGGACATTTGAAAATTTTCTTCAGAGGGGTTCACAATGCCTGTCCTAACCCTGTGGGTGAGTACCCAAATCAAAAGTTGCTACTCTGCCCAGCTGGGAGTTTAGTAATCATACAGAAATAGATAAGTTATTGACCCTTACTTGGTTTTGAAACCTTGTGGTAGTAACACCCCTTCTACACCAACAAACTACCCAGAATCCAAACATATTATAAAATAGATTTCACCTCAAAAATCTCAAGACTTATTTACAAATAAAACTTAACATTGAAGATGAATACAAATTTTTATTTTGAAGTTGAATTACTACTAATGTCAGTATTTGCTAATATTACTTATATGAAAACTCATATAAGAAGCACTCAATCAGATATGAGTAAGGATTAATACAACATAGTAATTTTCATGCTGTTGTACAATTATTTGCATGTAATGAGCAAAAGTGCTCAGGACATACGGCCAGCACTTAGTTGAGCTCTGCACGATATGTCGATATGTTGTGATGGAGTGCAGTTTTACATGGATGTCTGCACATGCCTGAATTGAAAACCGGACCTATTCTGAGCTTCTGCCTACTTAGTGAAATATTTACTGTATGCTCCCATGTATAAGACGCACCTTAATTTGGGGGCCTGAATTTTGAGAAAAAAAAAATCATATAAAGTTACTGAATTCAAGTTTTATCTATCATAAAATCCATACAACTCCTCATCACTGTCAAAAGTCCCATCCATTAGCTTGTCCTCATCTGTGTCTGACGATGAATCACTGTCTTCAACAAGGAGCATGAAAATAAAGTGCAAAACAGCAAGAAGTGCAGTAAAAAAAATCTACAACCACTGTATAAGACACACCCAGTTTTTAGACCCCAAATTTTTCAGAAAATGGTGTGTCTTAAACATGGGGAAATACGGCATAAAATAAAACTTCATATATGTGCAAAGATGACAGAATAGGGTTTGTTTCAAATCTACAGATCCTTAAACAGGATCATTCAGTCCACTCAAGTTAACAACATGTTATACAGAATGTGTGTCTGTAACTGTATAATCAGATCTTTACAGAACCTCTGGATTGCCTCTGCCAAATTCTTATTCTTCATGGTTCTTAGTAGTGGACATCAGCTTCATAATCTGGAGAAGGTATTTATTCCCTAAGAGTAACAGAAATCCTTGTTACGTCATTTCCATATTTCTTATTTACAAGCTATGCTCAAAAATGTGGTTTATCTCGGTTTGACCATCAGACCCTCAATATTCAGGACATGACTAAAAGCATATACATGAAAGGACAGCAGTTAACAACTCTGGGAATAGACAAGCAGTAATAATGAGAATCAGGTTGTGCATTTATTGAGGTATATTTTTCAGGCATCTCTAGGATTGATTACAGGTTTATATAAACTCAATATTTGGAAGGAGTCCATCCGTGGTTCTTCAAGTTTAAGCTGCAAAAGGTACTACTAGCACCTAAAATATAATAATTTTTAATACCTATATATTTGAGAGAAAGTTTTATATGTGTACCTTGCAGTTTCTTTCTTGGTAATTATAGAGCAGTGGGAGCCTTTTAAATGTTATGTCTTAAAACTCTTTATAATAAACTTTTCCCTAATGTAAGACATTTTTCAAAATGTGGAAGATAATTTTTAGAAATTACAATGGCCGCCTGGCCTGTGTTGGTGCCGTGGATAGAGTGTCAACCTGGAACGCTGAGGCTACTGGTTCAAAACCCTGTGCTTGCCCTGTCAAGGCACATAGGCAAGAAAGCAACAACTAAAGTGAAGCAACTATGAGTTGATACCTATTGCTCCCCTTCCCCTGTAAAATCATTAAATAAAATCTTTTTAAAAAATGGTTATTTTAGGCAAGCAAGGAACACCTGAAGTGAAATTGCAATGGCCAAGAGCCTGGTATGTTTTGCAGATATAGTTTGTGTTATATTATGTATGCTGCATTTATTTAATAATAAGACAATTTTTATAAAATGAAGCAGATTCTCTAGAAACCCATTTTGATTTAGAAATACCTGGCCATCGGTAAAATTTGCAGAGGAATTAGTGTTCCATGTGTAACTATATGTACTGATATATCTGGGTATGACATCAATTCCTATTTCTGACAAATTTCTAATAAAGTATGTCAGAAGTCAAGGAAATAATAGCATAAAAGCATTTATATGTATGTACTTTCTTTAGTGTTTAAATTTGAATGGTTGGATTACATGTAATTTGTGTGTATATGTGTATGTTTTCTCAATATATGGTAAATAGTGCCAATTTCTTTCAGTGACACTAAAAATTCCATGTTGCATGACATTTCTGTGTGGTATTGGGCTTGCTTGTAAATGCATCTATGTACATAACATGTCTTGTGAATTTTGCATGCTACACTAATCTCTGTTAAATCTATCCCCTCTTTATTCAGAGCATGCTGTCAAGGTCCTTTAATTCCAATTTTACTGCTGTAAGCAACTGTCACTATGGCAGCTCTAGGGATCTGCATGGCAGCCAAGGCAGTCTTGCCTTGAGTGTTGCAAACGGAAGAGGTTCTGGTGGGCACATTTTTCGAGTGAGTACCTGTAGTAGACCAGTACTTTTAGTATATAGAAGAGAAATAAGCCCCACATTTTTGTTTTAATGTTTCCAGAAAATAAAATTTACTTTGGGTTAGTGCTAAAACTGTCTGCAAAGCTGATTTAGTCTATCTCCTAAGTTTCTGTGGTCATAACTAAGGATGAAGTCAACTCTTGTTTATGGGAAAAAAAGGCAAGCAATAGAAATAACTTTCTGAGAGGCTTTTTAAAAAATTATTCTTTGCATTGCTTTCTTTTTCTCTTAAAATTAGCTTACTCTCCCTAAACTCAAGGTTTTAAGGCTGTACCATAAGTAATCCATAGAGGAGTTAAGGGAAGAGTAATTTTCACTTTTGTGATTGAATATTAGCCAATAAAACACTAAGAACTAAGTGAAACTAAGTTTAATCATCATTCACTTAATATGATTCAGTGTGAGGCTGGAGAAGTTGTAATAAATACCAGGGAAATGGGAAAACCCAAATTCTTTATTACCCACATTTCAGTCATAGTCCTTAGTGGTGAAGAAGAAAGGTTTATTCTTTTAGTGAAAATTAAGGATAAGGGTGGTATAAGAATAACAGAAGGAGAAAGAAGAGAACAACTCTGGCATAGTTCTGTTTTTAAGATTTTCTTTTCATAACAACTTGGTGTAGTTGCATAGCTTCCAAATAAATATTTCCTCTGCCCTTCTCCTTTTCATCCTGAAAAGACCTTTCTCCTTTTATAACCCAATTTTATCCCCTCTCCAGTTTTATTTCCATATTGACTCTTCTGGCTTCTGGGTCCTTTGCTTTTTCCTGAGCATCCTTTCTCCCTTGCCCTTTAATGCATCCCTGGCTTTGCTCTTTTGTGTTCTAGGCTAGAGCAGCCTCCTGGATTCACTTTGCTCTAGCTTGCATCACCCAGCTTGTTCTGCCTTTTGTTACCTAACACCACTCGGTTTCTATGTTATGTTATAGTGGCAGCAATCATTTGGTAACTTAACAGATTGAAACAGGGAGAGAGAAGGGTGATGACTATTATTATTAATTAAGTCCTACATTTCTGGCACTATTCCACCTGAAGCCACAGAGTAAAACCAGGGGCTTTTATTAACTCAGAGGTAATCTTATGGTCATCTGGAACAATTGTTTTTTTTTACAATTCTTCCACAGCAATATTTTTTGCTTGTTATTTTTAAATTCAGAGCCTTTGAGCCTGTTGCATTTTACTTTTTCATTTATAATATACTTGGTCTTTTGATGAGTAAACTAGTGCATTTAGGCTTGAGTTGAAACTTCAAATATGAGCTAAATTGATCTTTATGCATTCTGAAACATATCGAAAACGGAGAAGGAAAATAAAGTTTTTACTAAGCCTTGGTTTGAACTAGCAACTAATTGTACATGATAGCTGTGTTGCAGACAGTTTCTAAGATTACATTGTAGATCATTGGGTTTATATGTATCCTGCGGCATATCATAAGGAAATAGATATCAGATTATTTTTCAACATGTTGTCATTTGCATATCTGTTGCTAGCTTGTACTGTTTTGAAAATAATAATAGTGCTATTTAACACAGTCTCTCTAGTTTTCTAAAACATAGTTAAATGTGTTTAGAAATAAATTAAAATGAAAAATTTAGGTATTTTATGTCCCAGCATATTCTTAAGAAATATTCAGAGATAATGAGATTGAGTCTATTTTTTATGTAAAGCCATCAGTGAGGTAAACTATAAATGTAAGACTATTATTTAACATAATAAAATAGGAATTCTAGTTATTTAATTTTAAAAGCATCTCACCAAACCATTGCTTTTGAAAATACAAAGCTAATATCATTATGATAGAATTAAGCTTCAGTAAGTTTTATACTACTGTATGTTTATTGGTACTGCTCATCATTTAAGAGAAGGTCCTCAGTGGTACTGTGCTATTAAAAGAACATCAGTTAAATTTTTTTACCAAAAAACTTGTTGTGGTGCTCAACAATATAGTTTAGTTGCTCTTAAAATTTGGGACTCTTAATTTAGATTAAGAGTGTTGCTCAAAGTGTTAAAAGCTAGGTAGTATTCTAAATAAAACTATAAGTATAAAAAATAGCTTAACAGTATATATTTGTATATACTTTTTACACAATAAAAGAACAAACATTTGCTATTATTTTTTTTAAGTACTAATTTTTTCCCAGTTTATTTAGCTATAATTGATGTAACATTGTATTAGTCCAAAGGATGCATCATCATGATCTATGTTTATATTGTGAAATGGTTACCAAAATAAATTCAGTTAACATCTATCATGAAGGTACTAAGATTGATAGCAGTTGTGATGGTAATGTTTTATTTGGTTCTTCATCTTTCTATTAATCTAGCACTACTTTTTTTTATTCTTTTCTCAAATGTCATCATCATTTTGGTTGCGCATCTTAAAGATCATTGTTTGTTTACTTTTAATTTTTCCCTAATTTGAAGCATCCCCAGACATCCTGTCCAGGAGATCCTTGTCAAGATGATATGTTCATTTCAGGACAGCACAACTACGCATCAGCTACACTTAGTCACAAAGATATTCCTCCAGTCAGCTTGAAAGTAGGTGCTCAGAAAATAAATGTAGTATCTGTGAGCTAACCATGTTTTGTGGCTTTTGAACTAAAATATCATAGATGATTTAACATTGAAAATACTTTCTTTGAGAACTTTCTCCCCATTGCTTAGTAAGGATTTATTTCTTTTAAATAATTGAAAAATAGCCTGACCTGTGGTGTCAAAAATTGGATCAAGTGTCAACCTGGAACACTGAGGTCACCAGTTCAAAACCCTGGGCTTGCCTGGGAGTTGATGCCTCCTGCTCTCCCCCTTCCTTCTCTCTCTCTCTCTCTCTCTCTCTCCCTCTCTAAAATGAATAAATTAAAAAAAATTTTTTTAAGATAATTGAGAAATAGAATTACATTCTGCTATTTTTCAGTTTATTGCATGATTTTTTTTCTACACTGAAGAATTATAATTATTTTGTTGTACTTTTTATATTTCTAAAGTATCACCTACTTATTTTATCCTTTGAGTCAGGATTTTGGCATTCATAATAAACCTATTTGGAGAGTTAAAAATGAACCTATCTTAAATTCATTGGAGGATGTTTTACTATTACTCAACATTTTAAAATACTTTAAATGTAACTAGAAATCACTAATTAGAAATAGAAAGACGTGTTTATAGTAGAATAGGTGATGGTTGTTTGTCTCTTACTTTTGAAACTAAAGCATCACTCATTTAGAGAGTTTACTTTTCTTTCACCAATGCCAATAGATAATTCTTTTCTTTAGTATTCTCTTCACTTGTTCTTTCTCTTAATTAATTCCATATCCTAGTATAACCAGATATAATTTTGAAGAATAGTTATATATTATATAAACTTTTACATTGTTGCCAATAGTAGGAACCCAGCCACATAACATTTAAGTTCATAAGTATCTATTTTATTTTTTTGTTTTTTTTTTCTTTTATTTGAGCTCTGTTATCCAGTTTCTTTTTCTTTTTAATGTCCATTTATGGTTTAGCTTACTGAGTGTGTTTTATGCTTTTTATTGTCTTGAGCCTTCTGTATATCATAGCTTAACATATTCCATGGGTGTGTTTAACATTGATATAAAGTGTCAGGCAGGAACAAGTACCTAGATGTCTGGGAGTCTTAAGAATGGGACAGAATTAATTATTGTTTGGAGAATTCTCCCCAGGAGAAAAGTATTGAATCTGCACAGAGGAAAACAATGATGTAAACATGGAGAAAAGCAAGTGCTTCCTGCAGAGTTAAACATAATAAAATAACAACACAACCACTTAAGAACTCTGGACAGATTAATTGCTTCAAATCTACAGTGATTGAGTGGTAAATACCCAGTAAAAGATCTCTCAGAGTAATAACATCTTTGTGCTAATAGCATACATCTTTGTCATAAAAACACCCATATATGTTTCCAGACTTTAGAATTAACTAGTTTCTCAAATATAACACAGTAAAAAATTTCCCTTACAATTTTTCCATGATTTCTTTATGGATGAGGTCACCTTTTATTAATAATCAACAGTGATGTTTTAAATCAGTGGTAGTCAACCTGGTCCCTACCCGCCCACTATTGGGCATTCCAGCTTTCATGGTGGGTGGTAGTGGAGCAACCAAAGTATAAATAAAAAGATAGATTTAATTATAGTAAGTTGTTTTATAAAGATTTATTCTGCCAAACTTAGCGAAAATACGACATAAAGTACTTGGTAAGTAATTATTATTATATGCTTTAACTTACTGTAACTCTGCTTTATAAATTTTATAAAGTAAAGTTACTTTATAAATAACTTTATAATATAAAGTAATGTTAAACTTTATAAATCATCATTACTGTGGAACCGGTGGGTGGTTAGAAAATTTTACTACTAACAGAGATACAAAGTGGGCGGTAGGTATAAAAAGGTTGACTACCCCTGTTTTAAATTATTGTATAGTTTAGATATATTTATTTCCTCTTCCAATAAAAAATTTCTTCATATGCCAATTTTATAGTACAAATATAACCTATTTATCAGATAGATTCCTCACTAACAGAATAAGATATTAGCCACATTTCTACAAAGGTGATTTTAAGTTCAAATTCAGCCTCTAAAAAATTAGGCATTGCCCTGGCTGAATAGCTTGGTCAGAGTGTCATCCTGATGCACACAGCTTGCGGTTCAAACCCTGGTCAGGGCACATACAGGAACAGATTAATGTTCCTGTCTCTCTCTCTCAAAAATCAATAAATAAAATTTTTAAAAATTAAAATAAATAAAAATAAAAAATGAGAGGTGTTAAAACAAGGGTAATTTAACAACAACAAAATAATCTCAAGAATTTTGTTTAGCTTGTGAAAAATAAAATAGAATGTCAAACTTTAATTTTGTGGTTAATATTCTATGGGATAAAAATTTAAGAGAGTTTAAAATTGCTAACTGATACACACATGAGTAATCAGTTTTCTACTACATAGCTGAATTGGCTTGTTAATTCTGGCAAGAAAGGAATAAAGATAGAAAAGATATAGTCAGATTAGAAAAAATTTTACCAAAAAATTACTTTTGTATTATAAAAAACAAATTAGCAAATGCATCTTTTGTTTGAATGTGAGAGATTAAGAATAGTAAGTATAGTATAGAAAAAGATATCCTTTATATGGGCTTACTTAATTTTTAATTTTTTGCATACTGTTTACCATTTTAAAATTGGTTATATTAGAACAGGTGCATTTATATCAGACAGAAAAGCAAATAATTTTAAATGTAGATGTGATTTACTTTAATTTTTAAACCTTGTAAGATTGAATCTATATCAAGCACTCAGGCAAGTTTTGAATTAAAATATTAACAGCTTTTTTCTTCTAAAAGTGTAAAATTAGAAAACTTTAAGTGGCATGATACTGTGCGATTTAGAATGTTAAACTCTAGTGCTTCTGAAATGCTCCAAGAAGAAAAACCAAATATTTGTAATAAGACATTATTATTGGTCATTTTAAGACACTTCATGTTTTTCTTAGATGCCTTTGAGTAATGGACAGATGGGCCAACCTCTCAGGCCTCAGGCAAATTATAGTCAAATACATCACCCCCTTCCTCAGGCATCTGTGGCAAGGCATCCCTCTAGAGAACAACTAATTGATTACTTGATGCTGAAAGTGGCCCACCAACCTCCATATACACAGCCCCATTGTTCTCCTAGACAAGGCCATGAACTGGCAAGGCAAGAGGTAAGAAAATCAAGAATATTTAAAATATGAGATAAACTTTTAATGTATGTTATAGGTTATTTAATTATTAGCAATAAATCCAAATAGAACTTTAACATAGGTGGGGTTTTTTTTAACCATTCGGTGTTTAACGTTTTGGTTTCCTGTTAAGTTTGATTTGACTTTATGATCCCCCCTACCCCCCCCCCCCATTCTCATGAACAGACATGGGATTGTTTTAGTCATGATTTGTTTCTTTCCTAAAATGGTTGTTTTTTCCAAACTAGTTGATGATACTTTGGTAATCAAACCTTCTCCAAGAATATAAATACTAGTAGAGACCATTAAACTTGAATTTGTATTAGTATGATTTGCTATTGTTGACACTCAGCTTTTGAAACTTGACTATAGTCTCCAACTACTTTGAGAATTAAATCTTATAAAGTAACTTTTTTTAAAAGTTGCTAGTTATATAGTTATATATTTTGATAGTTTATTTATAAAATGATATTATTAGAAACTTAGGTAGAGAACATACACTTTGTTTTGGAGCTATGAAGTACCCAATAGACAGAGATAGTATACAATATAGATGTTTCACAAATAGAAACTAATAATAAAGTACATGCTTTATGTTTATGCTATATGTTTTCAAATCCCGCAATATCTAAAAAATACAATAGGGTCAACATTAATTGGTTGTCTATCTTCATAAAACAGTAGTAGATTTAAGTTAGGAGCTTTGCTTTATAATCCCAGCTATGCCTTTAACTCACTAACTCATTAACATAATATTCCATGACATAGTTTTACTTCATCTACCCACATATTATTTTAGATGAATCCTTACATAGTTATGTTTATTTGAACTTAATTTACCAATATTTAACTATGGATGTTATTGTGTTGCAACTTTTTCTATGATAGTAATGATTTGTTTTATTAATTGAGATTCGAGTGAGAGTTGAAAAGGACCCAGAACTTGGATTTAGCATATCAGGAGGTGTTGGTGGAAGAGGAAACCCATTCAGACCTGATGATGATGTGAGTTTTGTCTTTCTATCCATTGGGGAAAAAAGGTATTTTTTACTAATTTAATACCTCTTATACATAAGTAAATATCTGATATTTATATAATAAATATATTCTAGCCTGACCAGGCAGTGGTGCTGTGTATAGAGTGTTGGCCTGGGACACTGAGGACCCAGGTTTGAAACCCCAAGGTTGCCAGCTTGAGCGCATGGTCTCACCAACTTGAGCCCAGGATCATAGACATGACCAGCAGTTGCTGGCATGAAAAAGGGGTCTCAGCTAGAGTCCCCGGTCAAGACACATATGAGAAGTAATTAGTGAATCACTAAAGTGCCACAACTATAAGTTGATGTTTCTCATCTCTCCCTTTCTGTCTGTCTCAAATAAATAAATAATAAATGGATGACATCCTCTTTTTTTTGTTTTGAAATGTGAGCAGTTCAAATTGTTTGAGGAATACAAATTTAACCAAAAATTTGAAATGTGCCTCATATTATGAAGTGATTTTTAATTGTTATTTTTCTGTATATCTATGGAAGTACATATCACTTGAACAGAAATCACTATACTAATGTTCAAATTATCAGAGACAAAATATAAGTAATAGGGTTGATTGTGACATTGTTTTTAGAGAAGACAAGGAGAAAACCTGTATCACAATCAAATATTTGCATGCTGAGAAATAAAGATTGCTCCTTGGTACTGTGTTATTTATATATGCTGCTTCCCATCAAATAATATGTTTGTTGTTACTATTAAAGGGTATATTTGTAACAAGGGTACAGCCTGAAGGACCAGCATCAAAATTGTTGCAGCCTGGTGATAAAATTATTCAGGTAACTATATATACCTTTTTATTATTTTTTTATTAGTTTTCGTTTTATAACTAATCTGCCTCCTCATCAAAATATTATTAAATGCCAGATTTGAAAATAAGCATTTTATGAAGTTTATCTTTAAATATTTGTGGATGAAAATAGTGATATTTCTTAGAGGCTACTCTCTAGTGATTTTATAGTTTAAAATATTTCTACCTTGTACTCTGGAAAATCAGGCTGATATTTTTGAATATATATTTGATATATTTTAGCATTTTATTTAAGTTCAGAAATGTTAATTAACTTCCCTAAAATAAGGTGATGAAAGAATTAAAGGTGTTAATTCATGGAAGCACTTAGACCTGTGTGTCGGGTATACAGTAAGATAAGACCTCAATAAATATTTTGCCTAAATTATAAGCGTGGTGTTCTTGATCTGGTGACTTCAGTTGCTCAATAGTGCATACATACAATACCATGTCTGATGACGCTGTGTCTTTGAAAAGTACTTCCTGGCATTGGTTGCTATGTAGAAGTCATCTGAAAATACAGGTTTCTGCATCCTACCTTCAGAGATTTTATTTTAGGGCCCAAGAGTCTAGGTGCTGTTTTAAATGGCCAAAATTATTCTTATTTTCTGCTAGGTTTTAACTTGGCAGAAATTTAAATGCAACAAGGCAAATAAATTACTATGAAATGTTTTTCTTAAAGTATTTTTTTATTTATTCTAGGCTAATGGCTACAGTTTTATCAATATTGAACATGGACAAGCAGTGTCCTTGCTGAAAACTTTCCAGAACACAGTAGAACTCATCATTGTACGAGAGGTTTCTTCATAAGACTGTGGAGAAAAAGCGGGGGGAAGACAGCAAGATTTATCGGAAGATACTTGCAGGGGAAATTAATATTTTGACTATTTTTATATATAAAGAACTCAAAAATTATGTTCAAGTTTGTACATTAATGAAGTAATGGAACTTGTGGCTAGAGGGAAAGAACCACTGTACAGTATATAGGAAAGACTGGTGAATTCAGATCATAGAAAACTTCTTGTTAGGTTTTTAAAAACATAGCAGTCAAGGCAACAAAAACAAATGTATGTTGTTTTTGTATAGATTGTAGGTTTATTTTTGGATTTCATACACATGACTGAACTCTGTGCAAGGCTCTAGTTAGCCTTGATTGTAGTCCAGAGACAGATGGCGGAGCTATCTATCTCATAGCTTTTATGCCCTTATTTTTATTCAACTGATCTTAATGTTTTTCTGCTGAAACAACTTTGTTATTTTATGGGGGCAAGAGATTGAATTGTTGGCTTTTGCTATGTGCATTTTGAATTGAAGAGGAGAAGGTGAAGGTGGTGCTGGTGGGTTCATTTTCCGAGGCCTGATTAAAACAGTTAACTCCTATAAAAATCTGGAAGCAAAGAATGAAAAAACAGCTATCTGTTCATATGTTTTTATTAATAGAATAATGCAATAAAAATGTAATGTCTTTTTAAAAAATAAAAAAGACATTAATTGCATTTTATGAGCTCTACAGGATCTGTTCTTCTCATAGCCATTAACTATATATTTGCTACTGGTGATTCGATTTTTAATTTTTTAGTCACAGGAAATTTTTAACTCTACTGTAGATGTGTGTCCATGCTTTTTTGTGATATGGAAATACCTTGATTTTTTTTACCATTTGCATTTTGTTTTTATAATTAGTATTCCATTTTAATCTTAATTTATAATTTTTATTTTAAGCAGCAAATGAAACTAAAATGACCAGTTTTAAGATTGTGTTACTGTGACACAAAATGTAAGAAGATTTAGGAAAGCCTCTTGATTTTCTTTGGCCTCATATTGCCTTGGTAAAGTACATAAAAGGAAACAGTACGCATGGAGCTAGGAAACCAAAGCAAGTTTGTGAAACTGGCACAGTGATCGAGAATTGCTGTGGGAAGTTGTAGAGCAAAGGAATGGGTCCTCGGGGTCTACCAGTGTGTAAAGGTGTTCAAATAAAGGGCTGTTCCTACAGGTAACATTAAATGTGAACTCAACACTTCAGAGTCTTTAAAGGGTTTCTAAGTGTATCAGTGTAATAGTGTTTTTATCACCAACTGCCTTTGTTCTTGTTAGTGTAAAAAATATTTGGTAGAGGTTTATAAATTTTGTTCAAACAAAATTTTGTTTTTATTCTCTCCGTGTAATCAAATAAAATCTGAGTAACATGCAATGGTAAGATAAATGCATGGTTATTTGGACCATAAAAAAGTGCCATAGAAGACCAATAACTGTTTTTAATCGAGGCTAGTGTAGTCTTTCATTAGAGCAATATTCAGTTATTGCAATTTATTTCTAATTACTAAGAAATATAATTTTGGAATTTTTAATCCTTTGTTCTTCAACCTTGTTTTAATTAAGACTTTTATAGCACTAGCAAAAACAGCAATTGACATTATTTTTGCAAAAGTGAATTAGACTTGTTCTTTTCTGACTAGCCAGTAAATAGTAAAAAGATGTGAACTCAGATATTGCACTTATTTCAAGATGTTATCAACTGGTTATACTGTATAGTTTTAATAATATTGATTGAAACCCTTTAACAACTCTTTGTAAATTTTAACTCATTTTAGTTGATTTTTAGTACATAGGAATTGATTTTTATGGATATAGTAGAAGAAATGTGCTGTATTTTGATAAAATTCATTTATTGTATGTGTGTTATAATCTCTAAAAAAAGAATGACAAACAGCTTCTTTAAGATAAGTCTCTGTGTTCCCTTTATTCATAGTTTATTTTAAAATATTTTGGCATTGTAATTTTACAATGTAATTTCAATACATGTAATTTTCCATTGTAATTTCACATAATTTTTTATTGGTTTCAATTTTTCATAGTCACATTCTGCTTTTAATAAGAATACATAAAATAGATATAATTACTACATTTTCAACTATTTTACCTTGAGTTAGATACACAGGCTATAATTTTGGAAAAGGAAATAAGCCACAAAGAACAATTGATACATCTGTGATCAAAACTTGTCTGCTTTTGTATTGAAATATTACAAGTGCAACAGGTATTATACACATGAGTATTTTTTCTACTCTAGTTAAATTTTTTTTAATGTTCTTGCAACACAAAGTGGATTAAGAAAAGTTTGTACTGAGAGGAATAACATGATATAATGCAAAAAACCAATAGCAAAAAAGTTTTGTACTTAAATTAATAGCCAAAGATTTCTTCTAAAATACTGGAAAATTAAAATGAAGTAATAAGAACTCTTCATTTGAATTTTTGATTTGGTAATGATGAAATTTTAAAATTTTAAAATAATAATTCAAATCTTGGAGGATATAGAAAGGACATTTTTAGTTTATATAAAGTTGAGTAATTTGCAGTCAAGGCCGAAACCCATAACAGACTTTATTTTTAATTATTATGTAGCAATCCATCAAAACTTCCTTATTTTTAGTAACAGTTTAAAATTGACCACCTTAAAATTTTAAATCATTAAAAATTATCTGTTAAGGGTTAATTTATTTAATACAGAATTGTTTTCATAAACTAAAGTTTTTTTCTGATTTAGTAGGGAATCTGTAAATTTTTTTCTGACCTTTTTGGACTTAAATATGTTTATATACTTTAAAATAATATAAACATTATCACAAACATTGCCATAAATAGAACAAGCTTTTAAGCATTAATTTGCTGTGCTGAAAAGAAAACCCCTTTAGCAGCTATGTAATATTTTTATCAATCAGCATTCATAAAACAATCCAAATTTTTGTGTATATCTAGATTGTTGTAACACAGTGAATAGGTAATAAACTAATACTATTTAAAGTTGTGTGACTTTATGAAATT
Source organism: Saccopteryx leptura (assembly GCF_036850995.1). NCBI lineage: Eukaryota > Metazoa > Chordata > Mammalia > Chiroptera > Emballonuridae > Saccopteryx > Saccopteryx leptura. Next base: position 140,690,666 of record NC_089503.1, read on the forward strand.
CAAAGTGAGAAGGATTGTCATAAAGACAAAATTATGCAACAGTTTTCTTTGACCACTGAGAAAATCTGTTTCTGGGTATAGAGGAAGTGTAGTTTTCCTTAAATTACTGTATTTTACTTCTGAAGGAAGCTATTGGAATGTGGAATATTTTTTAGTTAGTCTGAAATTGATGATCAGTCCAGTCTATTTAAAAGGTTATTTAAAAAAAAATTTTAATTCTTATTAGTTTAATGTGGTTTCATGTTAAATAGATTTCTTATGAGACACTGAAATCAAAATAACTTTGTTTCATCAAAAGCATTAATACACAATTGATGGTATGCAGAGGTAAAAAATAACATTTTTCTTTTAAAAGTAATATAGGGCCTTGACCAGGTATCTCAGTTGGTTCAAGTGCCATCCTGATACATCAGGGTTGCTATTTGATCCCCAGTCAGGGCACATATGAGGATCAACCAATGAATGCATAAATAAGGGGAGCAACAAATTATGTTTTTCTCTCTCTGTCTCTCAAATCGGTAAATTTTTTAAAAAGGAATAATAAAAGGTAGATTTTATAGGCAGCCAGTTCAAACCTTTGGGTATTCTTGTTTCTAATAAGAAAGTTCAGAAATGGTTTACAGGTATTTTTTACCCCTGTGGAATTTTTAAGTCCTGTGGTGATGAAGATAGTCATTCAGTTTTGGAAAACTCTTAAGAGAATGCTACCTTCTTTTTAGGACTCTGCATTCTCTTTGTGAATTTACAAAAGAAAACTTATGGTCTCCACAAATGTACAGTCCTGCTAATATCCAAGCATCTGAGAAACCTATTCTACTGAGAAAGCTTATTTAGGGAAAACACCTCAGTAGAATCTTCTCAGATTTTATATTCAATAATTAAGCTACTCCTGATCCTTTCTATAGGATTGATAGGAAAGAGGTGAAGAAGTGATCCTGCTATTACAATCACCTTTTCAAAGAAATACCTAGGGAAAGTTTTGATCTCCTGTTAGATTTCATGTGGCCCAGCTAAGCTTCTCATTTGGCCCTCAATTTAATTTCAGGATGAAGTTTGAGAAGCTCATGTATGACCGGTAAAGGAAGAAATCCAAGTTGCAAAATGCTGCCCTCTTCAGCCCCAGCCCAGGATTCAATAAAGCTATTTTTGTTTTGCATGAAAATTATTAAGTCTATATTTTTCTGAACTGACCTTCCTTTAAATCTAATCAAAACAATTTTGTTCCTCCAAAGCAAGGCTTTAGAAAGATTTTTTTAAATGTGCCTGACAGGGCGGTGGCACAGTGGATAGAGCGTCTGACTGGGATGCAAAGGACCCAGGTTTGAAATCCGGAGGTCGCCGGCTTGAGCGCGGGCTCATCTGGTTTGAGCTAAAAGCTCACCAGCTTGGACCCAAGGTCTCTGGCTTGAGCAAGGGGTTACTCGGTCTGCTGAAGGCCTTCAGTCAGGGCACATGAGAGGGCAATCAATGAGCAACTAAGGTGTCACAACAAAAAACTAATGATTGATGCTTCTCATCTCTCTTCGTTTCCTGCATGTCTATCCCTCTCTCTGACTCTCTCTCTGTCCCTGTTAAAAAAAAAATAGGCTTCCCTTCCCAATTAGTGTCCTTGTCCAAAAGCAAACTCAAGAAAGATAAACTAAATTTAAGATTATGTCTTTTAACCACAATTTAAAAAGTCAAGTCAAAAGGCAGAACCTTATATTTATTACTTCTGAATTTCACTTTTTAAGCTGGGGTTTATCATTTGTACCTAAGGGATCTTGCTGAATCATCTGTAGGCTAATGAAGTTCCTATTCTAATCCTGCACTTCACAAATATGATATACATGCCCCCCTTTTTTTCATCTAGGTTATAGGAAAAATGCACCAAGTTTTGTCCTTTGTAATCCCTCTCATTCCAAAGTGTGGCATTCATAGGTTCTCCATTTTAACAAGAGCCTCACACTAGATGTGATCTCAGCGTCTCGGGCATGTCGATCCTGTTTGAATGGCAGGTACCAGTGAGATTTAGTCACATTTCAGAGGAAACCAGATTGCCATCATTACTGTCATATGTTCTGTCTCCTGACACCCACATATCCACCTCTACAAAGATGGTCAGCTTCTGTCTCCAGCTATTCCTCTTGCTACTTTTTCATTCAAGGTCACTGGGAGCAGGATATAGGCTACCCAATCGTCCCCTTCCCAACTGTCTTGAATTGCAAATCTATCATTTAGCTGATTCTGCTTATATGAACTTAGGGAAGTTCCTTAACATATCTGTACCTCATTTCCCAATTTGTGAAACAGGGATAGTAATAGTACCTCATAAATAATTAACATGACAGTTACCAACAAGTTGTCAAAAAAGTAAAATTCCCTTTTCATAATATATGTACTTTTTATAGCTAGTATTTGGAAGGAAGAGGTAATAAAATGGAGGGTCTATAGAATTAGATATGTTTAGAGAGGAGACTGACAACAGGCACCAGGCCTTCTCTAAAAGAAAGACTTGAAGCAACAGGGATGCTCTTCTGTTGACCTTGAAGAAGCAGCCATACTGTGAACTGCCAATGGAGATGGGCAACTTTTGGGAGCAGAGGGCCTTAGTTCTACAACTGCAAGGAACTGAATTCTGCTAACAACCTGAGTGAGTTCGGAAGAGGACTCCAAGTTCCGGATGAGCACACAGCCCAACTGCATGGACTGCAACCCATAGGACCCTGAGGAGAGTTCCCCGCCAAACCATGGATGGACTCCTGACTGACAGAAATTGTGAGATATTGTGTTGTTTTAAAATGCTAATTTTTAGTCACAGCAATAGAAAACTAAAACAACTAGCCATCATTTAGTTTCTACTTCCATTCCCCATGGCTCCTCTAATTCAGAGCTGGAGTGGAGCCTGTCTGACTAAAACCCTGGCGTTGGCCAGAACCACATTTCCAAAGCCCTTTCTGCAGACCCCACTCCACTCTCTTGGTTCAGACTCCCTTGATTAGTATTGCCCCTAGAAGGACTTCTTAGATTTGTGGTAGGGAGATCACGCCACTCCCTTCTGTCAGACCTAAAAACATCCAGCATATCTGAAAAAGATGTGTAATAGTAAGACCATTGGTGTCATGCAAAGGATTTTATTCTGAGGACAGTAGTGAGTGATGTAAGTGATTTGACTTGAACTTTAGGAAGATCACTCTATAAGATGGATGGGGGGTAGCAGTGGCGGGGTTAAAAAAAACTTTAGAGTTAGTGACATGTTTAGAAGATTATTGTAAAATCAAGAATAGAGACAACTTTGGAGCAGCCAAGGTGCTGAAAATGCCAGGTTCATAAGATACCTAGAAAGTGCCAGGTTAATATGATACAGAAAGGTGAGGAGGAATTAAGGATGACTTCTAAGTTCTGGCTGGATTTAGAGGATAAGTGGTGATACCACTAATTGAAATCAGGAATATTAAATTGTCTTGCTTAATTTGGAGCATTTAGAAATGCCCACCTTGTACCTGGGAGAAACTGGTGAGAGAAAGATTTGAAGGCCTTCAGTTTATTATTGTTATAACAGATAAAAGGAGCCAGTTTTCCTCATGCCTTTTCTGAACTCTGAACTTTCCTATTCTTTGATATTTAAAATTTATACCACATAATTTAATAACAACTTGATTCTTATGTTGTTATGTATATTATTTAGTCTCATTTCCAGAACTACTGGAAACTCCTTGATGGAAGAATCTTTTATAGCCACAGTTTACTGGTTATGCAGTAGGACTCAACATAGTAGAAAGGACCATTTGTTTTCCTCAGAATTTTACATTTCATCCACACATGAGAGTCAGAAAGAACAGGCCAAGAGGTTAGGGAAGTTTATGCAGGGTCTTTTAAGCCATTGTAAAGATGATTTTGGTTTTTACTCTGAGGGAGAGACTATCAGCCCCTTGTTGACTTGCAGCATAACCAGCTTTGAAAACAAAAGATTTTTTTTATGTACACATTAAAAGTACTCAGAATTTGAGTTTAATAAATATTTGTGGATGATGAATAAATTATGCATGTGCTATCCAGATGGTGACATAGTATCATATAAATAGTAACATTTCACATTAGCAGTATTCATATAGTCATTGAAAAACTGGCACCAGCTGTGGCTGGATAGCTCAGTTGGTTAGAACATGGTCCTGAAGTGCAGAGGTTGCTATTTTGATCCCCAGTCAGGGCACATATAGGAACAGATCTTTGTTCTTGTCTCTCTCTCTCTTCCCTCCCCAATTCCATAAAACCAATTAAAAAAAAATATTTTTTTAAAGAATAATTCACATTAGCATTCTGTCAAAAGTGACTCCTAGATTGGCTGCTTGGCCCCATACAAAGCTATAATGAACCTACTCTTGGGTTTAAGAAAAAGTAGTTTTATTCTGACTGGCAAATCCTGGCTGGCACCTCTTTGACTGAGGTATTATTGGCACCATATGCATGAGCATTAGCCAGCTTCTTCAGCCAACACTCAGACTTGCCTACTCTGCCAAAAATCCCATCTGCTCTCTATCCACAGTTTCTTCACAACCAATAGCATGTTTATTATCTTTAGGAATAAAAGCAAAAACATCACTACTGTAATCACCATATTTGTAGTTTAAAAATGAATGGGACTTCACCTTTTCAAGTATTATTTATTGACATATTTAGGCAACTATACAGCTGTCAGGGTATAGAAAAATAAGCTTTTCTACTTCAATATGTTTGAAAACTCTTGCTACTATGTTTAGAAAAGGGTGTATAGCTGTATATAATCTTCCATTTAAAAAAATCATTATTTGTGATACAGCTTTAGAGATACTATGACTTAAGCTAAGAATTTTATTTATAAAGCATTCACTATATTATAATTTATATTGACAAAAGCCAGTTTGTATTGAAACATTTAAAAAGAAGGAAGGATTCCACTGTACTAGTACATTAGGAAAAATAAAATATTCAATTATTTGTACTTAAACAGTGCCTGGGCATCTTTTATTTTAGTCAGTAGCCAAAAATAAAAAGGAAAAAAAAATTTTTCCATCACTCTGAAAATCCAGAAAATAATCTGGATGTTACTGAATTACAGATAATTCCTAGAAACCTGTATTGTCTTTTTTGCTTTAAACACTGTCTAGGCCTGACCTGTGTGGCACAGTGGATCAAGCGTCAACCTGGAATGCTGAGGTTGCTGGTTCAAAACCCTGGGCTTGCCTGGTCAAGGCACATATGGGAGTTGATGCTTCCTGCTCCTTCCCACCCTCTTTCTCTCTCTCTCTCTCTCTCTCTCCCTCTCTCTCTCTCTCTCTCTCTCTCTCTCTCGCTTTCCTCTAAAATAAGTAAATAAAAATAATTTTAAAAATAAAGTAAAAAAACCACTGTCTAGTTTGCTTTAAACACTGCTAACTACAAAAGGAATCAAATTAGGCTATTGACTTTAGAATTGGTTGTCATCAGACAAAAATGGAATTCTTGATGTCACTGAGCCTTACAAAGTTATTATGGTGTTTGTTTGCTTTTGTATGTAAAAGCAAAACACTGGTGACAACCCAAATATAATAATATGAGAATAATTAAATAAACCAGGTACTTGGTCAGCTGAATAAATTATTAAAATGATATTTAGGAAGATAAGGGCGCATAGGAAAATAGGAAGATAACATAGATAAACATAATGTTAAGTGGAAAAGGCTATTTATAAAATCCTATGTGCCCCATAATTACCACTATATAAATTTTATGTAAAGACTGAAGCAATAGCTTCATGGAAAGATCTTGTCCAATTATCAAAACTTTTATAATTATAGTTGATGTCAAAGAAGTCCAAACTTGTAAGAATATTTGTGAGTTTACTTTAGCTAAACTGACCATAATTGTCACGAAGCAAAATCTCAACAGATGGAGACAATGCTCTAGAAGAATGGCAGTTTTACCACTTATTTTATACATCAGAATCAAAGGGGAAGACATAAGGCAGTTATATGAAATCCACTGGTGATAGATTAGGGAGGCAAGACAAAGCAAAGTGGGGAAATCTCTTGGAGCATGATAAAAAGTAAACCGAGTAACATACTTTTTTTACATATGTGGGTTTAGGATATGTAACAGTTAACAACTAACATGATAATAACAATGTGGGGATTTGTGGTCTCTGCTGTAGTGTAGTGGTTGATATTCCAAAGGTATGTTATCTTAGATGCAAAAAAGGCTACGGACATACTCAAGGTAAAAATATTATTTACCTTTATTAGGGAAAAATACTGTCCTAGGGCATGACTACCTGCCATGAACTGCTTTTAGTTAGAAAGTTTTCATTTCAGACAATCCTGTGTAGTTACTTTAGGTCTCTGAGTTTGTAAGGCCGCCATACAGGCCTTCCCTGAGCTTCTCAGGTTTTGTATGTGACCCCTTTCCTGTCCACATTTTTTTTTGTCCGTCTGCATTTTAAGAATTAAAGTGACCTTAGGTTAATCATTGTCAAATATGGTAGCAAATATTTGGCCACCAGCAACTAATAGAGTAGTTTGAAAGCAGATGTAGACCAAATTGGTGATGTAGGAGACTCCACTTCCCACCTCACCCCCAAAGATCAGCAATTAGATAGTTACCCATGAACAAAAACAGCACTAGAAGAGTTCTGGAATCCTTTTTTAAAAGTTTAGCAACACAACGGAACAAAACACCTGAGAATAATGGCATCATCCCATCTCCCAAGCCAGCATGGCTCTGTGCCAAGAGTATTTCCCAGCTAGAAAGGGCTTGACTTGCCAGGCAAGAAACAGTGGGATGAGGCACAAGCTTCCCCAACCTAATGGGCCACTGCATGAAGGCGCCCCTTTGGTTTCATTCCACCTAAAAAGCAAAGCCGAGATGGCAAGGAACAAAGAAGAAAAGCAGGGACTAGTAGCCACATAGTAGTAGTAATTGTAGTTCACAGTGACCTGCTCTACAAAGAGAAGCTCAGCATATTTTTTGCCACTTAAGAAACCAACAGCCAGTACATCTGCTGGGCACACCTGAAGATTTTACTAACTTTCTCCTCACAGGTATTTGCATTCACTGCCACTGCCATCATAGCCTCTCCCCTCTTCATATCCCTACCTCCCCTGCCACCCCCCTCTAACTTCTGCCAGAGCCTGGGAACTGCACAGGCAGTCAGTTCAGGCATCTGGCTGTTCAAGTGCAAGACACAAGCACAGACCCCTGTGGCTCACCCCACTACCCTGTGCCTGCTTGAGCTTGCCTTTCCAGCTTTGCACTTGCATGCCACTGACCTGACATCTATCACCAGCCTCCACTATAATGTGTATGCCTAGAGCAAGACTGCAGACATGAGATAGAACACCAACAGCCAAGGCCCCAGCAGCTGCATGTGGGCCTGAATCAGACCCTGTCTTCAGTCACTGCCCTGTACCACCATGTTCACCTGAGATTAGCCTCTCCAGCTGTTACCTGAACACCCCCTGACCCAAACCCTGCCACTGGCCTCTACAGCAGTACACACATCTTGGGGGTGCCCTGGGAGAGCACACTGACAGCCAAGGCCCCTGCAGTTGCCAGTGAGTCTGTAGTTGACCCTGGACCTTGTTAGTTGCCCTGGCTGCCACTGCTGCATGTGTATCTGCAATTGGTCCCTGCCACTACATAAACATCTGCAGCTAGTCCCCACAGCCAAGTGTGTACACACTACCAACTCTGACCACCACTGTTGCCTGCTCTCATCCCTAGTAGCTGGACCTGGAGACACCACTGAGGACCCCAACATCCCTTGCAAACCTGCCACAGTGCTTATAAGGGACCACACAGTTGCTGTGCACCTCTATGACCTGATCTGAAAAGACATTACATACCCACACTCTGGATTCACTGTTGCCACATTCCTGCACTTGGTGACAGCATCCTCCACCATGCCCCCTAACCCAGGTGAATGCCTTCTGTTATCCAAGTCAGTCTACAGTTTAGAAGAGGTAATTGCTTCTTCAAATGAAAAAACAGCTATGCAAAGCCACAGAGATCATGAATAATCAGAGAAACATTATGCCACCAAAAGAATATAATACACCTCCAAAAATTGGCCAGAAAGAAATGGAAATACAGGAATTGCCTGACAATTCAAAATAATGATTCTCGGAGCTACAAGGTAATACAGATAAAAAAAATTAGTATGAAGACAACACAAAACAAAATGAGAAGTTCAACAAAAAAATTGAATATAAAATAGAACTGAACACATTATGGAGCTGTAAAACTCAATGGCTAAAGAATTCAATAGAGAATTTCCACAACAGTCTTGACCAATGAGGAGAAAGTGTGAGTGAGCTAGAAGACAGATCAGTTGAAATTATCCAATCAGAGTAGCAAACAAACAAAAACAGAATGTAAAGGAATAAAGCCAATAGATTTATGGAATACCATCAAGAGAAACAATGTACATATAATTAGAATCCAAAAAGAAGAAGGGAGGGAAAAAGAATAAAACGCTTACTTATAAAAATAATGGCTGAGAACTGCCCAAACATGGGGAGAGATTTGAACACTCACCTTTATGAAGGAAATAGATCACCCCACATTTTCAATACAAGAATTTTCTCCAAGACACATGATAGTAAAACAGTCTAAAATCAAAGACAAAAAGAGGATTTTAAAAGCAGCAAAGGAAAAGAAATCTTTCCTATAATGAAATTCCCATATGGCAATCAACAGAATTTTTCAGCAGAGACCTTGTAGATCAGGAGAGTATATGATGATATATTCAGAGTGCTGAAAGAAACTGCTAACCAAGAATACTTTACCCAGAAAATGAAGAGAGGGAAGATTTCCAACACAAATCCAAACTGAGGGAATTCAGTAACAAGAGACAAAGAAGGTCATTATACAATGACAGATAAATTCATCAAGAAGACAAAGTCAAATATATATGCACCCAACACACCAGCAGCACCTATATATAAAGCAAATGATAACAGATCTGAAGGGAGAAATAGACTACAATATGCTGACAGCTGGGGACTTCAATAGCCCACTTTTAACAATGAATAAATCATCCAGACAGACAATCAATAAGAAAACATTGGACTTGAATCATAGTTCAAAAAAGTGAACCTAACAGACATTTACAGAAGCAAAATATACATTCTTCTCAAATGTACATGGAACATTCTCCAGGGTAGATCATATAAGAAGAAATAAAAAGTGAAATAAAAAATATACTGCTCACAAAAATTAGGGGACCAGGGAATGTGCAGATACTCCAGTACTTTCAGCCTTTTGAATAGTGCATTTTCACCAATGAAATAAAAGTTGGTTTTGAATCTTATTTGCATAATCGAACAACTTTCTTTGACTTGTTTGCTTTTCTGATGTGCTTGTCTAATAGAAAAAATCAAATGCTTTTTTTTAATCGCTTTATACTATATTCATTTTGAAATATCCTTTAGTTTTTTTTTAATTTTATTTATTCATTTTTAGAGAGGAGAGAGAGAAGAGGGAGGAGCAGGAAGCATCAACTCCCATTTGTGCCTTGACCAGGCAAGCCCAGGGTTTTGAACCGGTGACCTCAGCATTTCCAGGTTGACGCTTTATCCACTGCACCACCACAGGTCAGGCCCTTTAGTTTTTGTTAGCAGTACAATTTGAAACAAACAAAATGTAAAAACAACATACAAAAGATACTGGGTGCAGCAAAATCAGTTCCAACAGTAAAGTTATAGTGATAAATGGCTACATTAAGAAAAATGAAAGATGTCAAATAACCTAACTTTATATTCCAAGAAACTAGAAAAAAGAAAAAACTAAAGCCTAAACTTAGCAGAATGAAGGAAATAAAGATCAGAGAAGAAATAAATGAAGACCAGAAAAATAATAGAAAAGATCAGAGAGAGTCCAAGATGGCAACAGAGCAGGTGGACGTTCCAACTACCACCTCCCAGGACCAAATTGAATTACAACTTAATTTAAAAGAATCATCTTGAAAAACCAACTTTGGACTAAATAAAGAGGAGTCTATAACCAAGGATCACAGAAGTAGCCACACTGAAACAGGTAGGGAGGGTGGAGACTTGAAAAGGGCTGCCCCACTCCCTGGAGCGAGAGGCAGCTGAGAGTCCGGAGGGACTCTCATTGTGGCGAAGGTCACCTAAGAGGTGTGGATCCTCAGCTTCAGGCCCAGAGTCCCAGCCTAGAGCTCCAGAGCCTAGAAGAGGTGCCCCGACAGCATTTGGCGGTGTAAAGAGCCGGGGTTTCTGTCTGTGAGAAACAAATGGAGCTCTCAGAAATGGCAGGCTTCATCTTAAAGGGCCAGTGCAGAAAATCTCATTCACAGCCACTTAACTGAGGCTCCATTGAGGGAGAACTGAGAGGACTAGAGTTGCGTGAGGAGAGTATAAGTTGGAGGCCCAGGGAGAGACACTGTGGGGCACAGCCACTGGAACCCCTGTGCTGAGTCATTCTCCAATACTGCAGCCACCATCTTTCTTGGGTGGAGCAGAACCCTCTGAGCGGCATCAGCCTGGGGAAAAGCAACTGCTCCATCCTTGTGAGTCTCTACTGCCTCAATAATGGGGGACTGGGTAGTGCTGAGAAGCCAGGAAGCAGTAACATCAGTGACTCAGTTTTCTGGCTGTGAGGCCAGAGCTTTCCTCCACATGCTCCTGAGTCTAAGACTGGTGCTTCTGCCCCACAAGAGACTCAGTAGAAACTGTCTAGACTGCAAGCAGACCACACCTCTGGGTCTCAGAGGCCACACCCACTGGACTCCTGGGGCTACACCCTACTGAGGTCTGTGAAAAAAGTCTGGACAGACTGACACCTGGGGCTGAGGGGCAGAGCCATACCCACCACCCTTCCTAATCCCTGAATTGACACAGGCTCTAGACTCTACCAGAGGTTTTTTCAGTGGTCAAACCCAACAAGCAGCCAGCAGACAGAGGCTGCAGGAGGTGAGACTCAGGGAACCTTGGCCTTTGAAGTGGACCTTCCTCCAGGCCCAGTGTCAATTAAAACCAGCTTAGGCATTTCCATGTGCACCTGGACCCAGCAGAGGCAGCCACAAACTCTAGATTGCTTGTAGCTCCAAGAAGGTTGCTGAGGGCCAGTCATGGGCAGTGTCTCCCACTGGTCTGTACCAGGTTCCTGCCAGGGAGGCCCAGAGCTGGTACATCCAGGGGCCAGCTGCAGAAAGCATTGGTTCAGGACCTAACAACCCTTGTTAGACTGGTACCCTAAGGAAGGGCTCCTCACACCTGGCCCAGCTGAGGCAAGTTTTGCTCTTGTGATAAGCACTGATACAGCAGCTCATGTGCATTGGATAGGGTGGAGCTTCACAGTCAGCCAGCTTGGGTGCTGGATATCCTTCCCCGCTGGGCTAGATTCCACAGGGGGAAGGGAGAGGCTTGGAGCATGGACATTTAAAGTCTGGGTACCTGTGAGCCTATTGTTGGGTCTGGTTGATGGGCTTAGCCACTTTCTGGGGGGCATAGTCAGCCCCAGGAAAGGACTCTCTCAGTCTTCCTCCCTGAGGCCAGGGTCTCACCAACTATAAGAAATTCTGCAGAAGGGACTGTCAGTCCCACTCAATCTGAACTTGCTGCTCACTTTTTTGGAGAGAAATAAAATTTGAGTATTCAGCAGTGGCTGAGGGATTAGGCTCTGGAGTAAGGGCCACATTCCCTGTACTGAGCTTCTGACCAAGCGATCCCTGAAGTAGGGGGTCCCACTAATGTTATATTCCCAACTTTAGCTGCCCTAAACCAACAAGCTTGCAAACTGTAGGGGGGTTGGTTGGGTGAGGCCAGTCTGAGCCCACACTATAGTCTTACTACAGAAGACTCTGTGGGAAGACCAGGCAGCTGCACGAGGAGTTGCTGAAAAATGGAGGCAAACTGTATGGAGTTTGGGGCTTTTATGGAACTGCTGTCATCTCTAAGCAGGAGGAAACTGATCCTTATACACAGATTGGCCCCTCCCACCCTACCCAGGCACAGAAAAACACTGACACAAACAGCTAAAATAGCAGTAGCTGCAGACAGCTGGTTACAAACAATGATTGTCAACCCAAGAAGATCTAGAACCAACACAACTGGTAGCTGGTGGCAGACAGCACCAACACTAGACTCAGCTAGCTACACAAGCAGCACACCCAAAAGAGGAATCTAACAGACACAATGGAGAATAAATATGCCTGACAGGACAGACATTGCACAGTGTGTAATACACATGATCAAGGTTGACCCTTGAAGCCAGCTAGTCTGAAGGGATAACCATACCCATGAAAGGATTGACTGCATCTAATACTCACATATAACAAGAGGGAAAATAGTACCCTCATGAATCATTCCTAGAGCAAGGCAAGGAAAAGAGGTGGCCTAGAGGTCAGTACCACTGAGCCCATCTTCTTCATAAAGACAGCACAACAAATTTCAAAGTCAGACAGCACTACCTAATACACAGACAAAATGAGCAGACAAAGAAATGTGACCAAAATGAATCAACAAAAGAAATCCCCAGAAAAAGAACTAAATGAAATGGAAGTAACCAAACTACCAGACACAGAGTATAAAATAATGAATTGTATGATGCTCAAGGATCTTAGAGCAACAATAGATGGTCATAATGAGAACCTAAATAAAGAGAAAGCAAACATCAAAAAGAACATTGAAATCATAAAAAAGAACCAGTCAGAAATGACAAATATAATATCAGAAATGAAGACTGCACTAGAAGGAATCAACAGCAAGCTGAATGAAGCAGAGGATCAAATCAGAAATTTAGAAGACAAGATAAACAAAAGCACAGAAACAGAGCAGCAACATGAAAAGAGGCAGAAAAAAGACTGAGGAAACTCTAAGAAACCTCTGTGACAGCATGAAGAGAAACAACATCCTCATCACACAGGTTCCTGAAGGAGAAGAGAATGAACAAGGGATAGAGAACCTGTTTGAAGAAATCATAGCCGGGAATTTCCCTAAAATGATGAAGGAAATAGTCACACAAATTCAGGAAGCACAGACAGTCCCATTAAAGAAGAACCCAAGGAGGCCTACACCAAGACACATCATAATTAAATGCCTAAGTTAAGAGACAAAGAAAGAATACTAAAATCTGCAAGAGAAAAGCAGTTAATTACTACAGAAGAGCCCCCATAAGGATGGCATTGTACTTCCCAACAGAAACACTTGACGCCAGAAGGAATTGGCAAGAAATACTCAAAGTGATGCAAAACAAGAACCTACTACCAAGACTACTTTGTGCAGCAAGGCTATCATTTAAAATTGAAGGAGAAATAAAAAGCTTGCCAGATAAACAAACAACAACAAAAAGAAATTCATTACAAGCAAACCAGTACTGCAAGAAATAATAAGAAGCCTGCTATAAAAAGTGCAAAGGAAAATAAGAAATCAGGAAAAAGAGGATTGTAGATTTAAAGAATAAAATGGCAATAAATAAGAACATATCAATAATAACCTTACATGTAAATGGATTAAATGCTCCAATCAAACGAAATAGGATACCTGCATGGATAAGAAAACAGAACCCATATATATGCTGTCTACAAGAGACCCACCTCAGAGCAAGATACACATTGACTGAAAGTGAAGAGATGGAAAAAAGTATTTCATGCAAATAGAAACGAATAAAAAAAAAGCTGGTGTAGCAATACTTATATCTGCAAAATAGCTTTTAAAACAAAGGCCACAGTAAGGGATAAGGTCACTACATAATGATAAAGAGAGCAATCCAACAAGAGGATATAACCATTGTAAATATTTATGTTCCAAATATAGAAGCACCTAAATATATAAAGTATATTTTGATAGACATAAAGGGCGAGATTGACAGCAATACTATAATAGTAAGGGATTTTAATACCCCACTAACATCAATGGATAGATTCTCCAGACAGAGAATTAACAAAGAAACAGCAGCTTTAAATGACACACTAGATCAACTGGATTTAATTGGTATCTTCACAATCTTTCAACCCAAAGCAGCAGAATATACATTCTTTTCAAGTGCTCACAGTACATTCTCTAGGATAGACCACATGTTAGGACACAAAACAAGTCAGTAAATTTAAGAAGACTGATATCATATCAAGCATCTCTGATCACAGTGGCATGAAACTAGAAACCAACTACAACAGAAAAACTGAAAAAACATTCAAACACTTGGAAGCTACATAAATAAAGCATGCTATTAAATAACAAATCTGTTATCGAGTTCAAGGAAGAAATCAAAATTTTTCTTGAAACATAAAAATGAACATACAACAATCCAAAATCTATGGGACACAGCAAAAGCAGTCCTGAGAGGGGAAGTTCATAGCATTACCGACATACCTTAAGAAACAAGAAAAAGCTCAAATAAACAACTTAACCCTGTATCTAAAAGAACTAGAAAAAAAAACAAGAAATAAAGCTCAAAGGAAGTAGAAGGAAGTAAATAATAAAGATCAGAGCAGAAATAAATGACATAGAGGCTAAAAAACAATAGGAAAAGATCAATGAAACCAAGAGCTGGTTCTTTGAATAGATAAACAAGATTGATGAACCTTTAACCAGACTCATCAAGAAAAAAAAGAGAGAGGACTCAAATAAAATTACAAATGAAAGTGGAGAAGTAACAACTGACACTGCAGAAATACAAAGGATTGTAAGAAAATACTATGAAGATCTATATGCCTTTTCCGCCTGCCTCCCCCCCCCCCCCCCGAGCGCCACTCTGGCTGCACTGTGCTCCCTCTGAGCTCCGGGCTCCCACTAAGCCAGCGCCGCCGTCGTCTCCTTCCAGCCGCAATCATGATCATCTACCGGGACCTCATCAGCCATGATGAGATGTTCTCCGATATCTACAAGATCCGGGAGATCGCAGATGGGCTCTGCCTGAAGGTAGAGGGGAAGATGGTCAGTAGGACAGAGGGTAACATTGATGACTCACTTATTGGTGGAAATGCCTCCGCTGAAGGCCCCGATGGCAACGGTACCGAAAGCACAGTAATCATGAGTGTTGATATTGTCATGAATCATCATTTGCAGGAAACCAGCTTCACAAAAGAAGTCTACAAGAAGTACATCAAGGATTACATGAAATCAATCAAAGGAAAACTTGAAGAACAGAGACCAGAAAGAGTAAAGCCTTTTATGACAGGGGCTGCAGAACAAATCAAGCACATCCTTGCCAATTTCAAAAACTACCAGTTCTTTATTGGTGAAAACATGAATCCAGATGGCATGGTTGCTCTACTGGACTACCATGAGGATAGTGTGACCCCATATATGATTTTCTTTAAGGATGGTTTAGAAATGGAAAAATGTTAACAAATTTGGCAATTTGGATCTATCACCTGTCATCATAACTGGCTGCTGCTTTTCATCACACCAGGACTAGGACAAATGGGACTGATGTTATCTTGAGCTCTTCATTATTTTGACCTCGATTGATTTGGAGTGGAGGCATTGTTTTTAAGAAAAAACATGTCATGTAGGTTGTCTAAAAATAAAATGCATTTAAACTCAAAAGAAAAAAAAGATCTATATGCCAAAAATTTGGACAGACCTGAAGATAGCAGCAGAGTAGGCAGACGCACAGACTCCCAGCTCACACCACTGAACTGGATTACAAACTAATTTATGAATAATCAGCGTGAAAAACCAACTCTGGACTACAAGAACAGCTCTCAAAAACCAAGGAGCAAAGGAGAAGCCACAACAAACCTGGTAGGGAGCGCTTGAATCTCCCCTGCTTCTGGGAACAAGGGGGGGGGGCGGTAAGGCTGAGAGCCCAGAAGAGCTCTCACTCCAAGGAAAAAAGGAGAAAATACTGCTCACAGCCACTTCCCTGGCAACCAGGGGACGAGGTTTGTTGAAAGGGCTGGCTTGTCTTCCAAAAAGAAAGGGAAGAGAGAGAGACAGATGGTGAGGGGCAGAGGAATGCAGGAGACGACCTGAAAAGCTGACTCATCCAGTGCTGGAGGCAGCCATAGCTGTGGGAAAGGCTGATCCTTCCACAAAACAAAAGTCTGAAGTGCTTCAGGGTCACACATCTCCAGACATCTCTCCAGCTCCAATCAGCACAACAAGACACAGCTGAAAATAAGAAGTGGGGAGGAGGGGCTGTAGCTCAGGTCTCCAAGGTGATCTGAGATACACCTCCCTCTACTGAAGCTGAGAAAACACCCTGCCCCCAGAGAGAATAACTAGAAGAAGAGGCCTTCAGAGTCTCAGGTTATAGCCACCGCATTCCTGGATACAGTTTCAAATAAGCCCCCTGCTGAGATCAGTAAACAAGACAATCACCTGTTAAGAAAACAAACAATCAAGACTTCAAAGCGGCCCAAATCCAAATGTGGATTATTACAAATAATAGCTGATGCCAACCCAAGAAGATCTAGAAATAACACAATTGAAAACTGGAGGCAGACAACACCAAGCCTAGACTCCACCAGCTCTACAAACAAAACACCCAAACACACAGACATAATGAGAAGACAGAGAAGTGCAATCCAAATGAAACCACAAGAGAAACATCCAGGAAATAAACTGAGTGATATGGAAATAACCAAACTTCTGGATGCGGAGTTCAAAATAATGATTGTAAGGATGCTTAGGAATCTTAGAACAACAATGGATGGTCATTACAAACACCTAAATAAAGAAATAGCAAGTATAAAAAAGGATATTGAAATATTAAAAAGTAATCAGTCAGAGATGAGAAATACAATATCAGAAATGAAGACCACAATGGAAGGAATTAAAAACCGGATGGATGGAGCTGAGGATCGAATCAGTGAGTTGGAGGACAAGTGGAATGAAGGCATGAAAGCAGAGAAGAAAAAAGAAAAGAGACTCAAAAAGTCTGAGGAAACTCAGAGAGCTCTGTGACAACATGAAGAGAAATAACATCCACATCATAGGGGTTCCTGAAGAAGAAGAGAAAGAACAAGGGATAGAGACTTTGTTTAATCATATCATAGCTAAAAAATTCCCTAAATTAATGCAGGAGAAACTCTCACAAGTTCAAGAAGCACAGAGAACTTCATTAAAGAGAAAACCAAGGAAACCTACACCAAGACACATCATAATTAAAATACCAAAGCTAAGTGATAAAGAGAAAATATTAAAAGCTGCTAGAGAAAAAAAGGTTATCCCCTACAAAGGAGCCCCCATAAGGATGGCATCAGACTTCTCAACAGAAACACTTGAGGCCAGAAGGGAATGGCAAGAAATATTCAAAGTAATTCAGAACAAGAACCTACAACCAAGACTACTTTATCCAGCAAGGCTATCATTTAAATTTGAAGGAGAAATAAAAAGCTTCACAGACAAAAAAACAAACAAAAAAAAACTCAAGGAATTCATTACAACCAAACCAATGCTGCAGGAAATGTTAAGGGGCCTGTTGTAAACAGATCAAAGTGGGAAAAGAATATAGCAAAAAAGGAATACAGCTTTAAAGAATAAAATGGCAATAAATAATTACATATCAATAATAACCTTAAATGTAAATGAATTAAATGATCCAATCAAAAGACATAGGGTAGCTGCATGGATAAGAAAACAGGACCCATACATATGCTGTCTACAAGAGACACACCTTAAAACAAAAGATGCAAAAGGGATGGAAAAAAACATTTCATGCAAATGGAAATGAAAAAAAAGCTGGGGTAGCAATACTTATATCAGACAAAATGGACTTTAAAGGAAAGGATATAGTAAGAGATAAAGAAGGCCACTACATAATGATAAAGGGAGCAATCCAACAGGAAGATATAACCATCATAAATATCTATGCACCTAATATAGGAGCACCTAAATATATAAAGCAGACTTTGATGGATATAAAGGGTAAAATCAACAGCAATAGTAGGGGATTTCAATACCCCACTAACATCACTAGATAGATCCTTAAGAAAGAAAATTAACAAAGAAACAGCAGACTTAAAGGACACACTAGATCAACTCGATTTAATAGATATCTTCAGAACCTTTCACCCTAAAGCAGCAGAATATACCTTCTTTTCCAGTGCTCATGGTACATTTTCTAGGATAGACCACATGTTAGGACACAAGAGTGGTCTCAGCAAATTTAAGAAGATTGAAATCATATCAAGCACTTTCTCTGATCACAATGGCATAAAACTAGAAATGAACCACAACAGAAAAACTCATTAATTCTCAAACACATGGGAACTAAATAGCAGGTTGTTAAATAACGAATCGATTAAGAATGAGATCAAAGAAGAAATAAAAAAATTCCTAGAAACGAATGATAATGAGCATACAACAACTCAAAATTTATGGGACACAGCTAAAAGAGTACTGAGAGGGAAGTTCATAGCATTACAGGCACACTTTAAGAAGCTAGAAAAAGCTTAAATAAACAACTTAACCCTGCATCTAAAAGAAGTAGAAAAAGAACTGCAAATAAAGCCCAAATGTAGTAGAAGGAAGGAAATAATAAAGATCAGAGAAGAAATAAATGACATGGAGGCTAAAGAAACAATACAAAGGATCAATGAAACTAGGAGCTGGTTCTTTGAAAAGGTAAACAAGATTGATGAACCTTTAACCAGACTCACCAAGAAAAAAAGAGAGAGGACTCAAATAAATAAAATTAGAAATGAGAGTGGAGAAATAACAACTGACACAATAGAAATACAAAATATTGTAAGAAAACACTATGAAGAACTGTACACCAAAAAACTAGACAACCTAGATGAAATGGACAAATTCTTTGAAATATATCATCTTCCAAAAATCAATCTGGAAGAATCAGAAAACCTAAACAGACCAATTACACCAAATGAGATCGAAACAGTTATCAAAAAACTCCCAACAAAGAAAAGTCCTGGGCCAGATGGCTTCACAAGTGAATTCTACCAAATATCAAAGAAGAACTAACTCCTATCCTTCTCAAGCTATTTCAAAAAATTCAAGAGGAAGGAAGACTTCCAAGCTCCTTTTATGAGGTGAGCATAATTCTGATTCCAAAACCAGGCAAAGACAACACAAAGAAAGAAAATTATAGGCCAATATCCCCGATGAATTTAAATGCTAAAATCCTCAACAAAATATTAGCAAACCGGATCCAACAATATATGGAAGAAATCATACACCATGATCAAGTGGGATTTGTTCTGGGGAGGCAAGGCTGGTACAATATTTGCAAATCAATCAATGTGATTCATCACATAAACAAAAGGAAAGAAAAAAATGACATGATAATATCAATAGATGCAGAAAAAGCATTTGATAAAATCCAGCACTCATTCATGATCAAAACTCTCAACAAAGTGGGAATACAGGGAACATACCTCAACATGATAATAACCATCTATGACAAATCCACAGCCTACATCATACTCAATGGGCAAAAATTAAAAGCAATCCCCTTAAGATCAGGAGCAAGGCAAGGGTGCCCACCTTTCACAACTCTTATTCAACATAGTACTGGATTCCTAGCCACAACAATCAGACAAGAAGAAGAAATAAAAGGCATTGAAGTTGGAAAAGAAGAAGTAAAACTATCATTATTTTCAGATGATATGATATTGTATATAGAAAACCCTAAAGTTTCAGTCAAAAAACTACTGGACCTGATAAATGAATTCAGGTATGTGGCAGGATATAAAATTAATACTCAGAAATCAGAGGCATTTTTATACACCAACAATGAACAGTTAGAAAGAGAAATTAAGGAAACAATTCACTATTACAAACAAAAAAATTAAGTACCTAGGAGTAAATTTAACCAAGGAGACTAAAGACTTGTACTTGGAAAATTATAAAACATTGATAAAAGAAATCAAGGAAGATACAAACAAGTGGAAGCATATACTTAATGCCCCGGATGGGCAGAGCATCGCCCCTTGGTGGGCGTGCCAGGTGTATCCTGGTCGGGCGCATGCGGGAGTCTGTCTGACTGCCTCCCCGTTTCCAGCTTCAGAAAAATACAAAAAAAAAAAGTCTATATTACCCAAAGCAATTTATAAATTCAATGCAATACCAATTAAAATACCAATGACATACTTCAACGATATAGATAACATATTCCAAAAATTTATATGGAACTAAAAAAGAACACGAATAGCCTCAGCAATCTTAAAAAAGAAGAATAAAGTGGGAGGTATCACACTTCCTGATATCAAGTTATAGTACAAGGCCATTGTACTCAAAACAGACTGGTACTGGCATAAGAACAGGCATATAGACCAATGGAACAGAATAGAGAACCCAGAAATAAACCCACAGCTCTATAGACAACTGATATTTGACAAAGGGGTAAGGGCATACAGTGGAGTAAAGACAACCTTTTTAATAAATGGTGTTGGGAAAATTGGACAGCTACCTGCAAAAAAAAACAACTAGACAACCAACTTACACCATTCACAAAAATAAACTCAAAATGGATAAAAGACTTAAATGTAAGCCATGAAACTATAGCATCTTAGAAGAAAACATTGGCAGTAAGCTCTCCGACATCTCTGACAGCAATATATGTCCTGATTTGCTGATTTATGTCCACGGGCAAGTGAAATAAAAGACAGAATAAACAAATGGGACTATATCAAACTAAAAAGCTTTTGCACAGCCAAACAATAACAGAATAAAAAAGACAAACTACACAATGGGAGAACATATTCGACAGTATGTCTGATAAGGGGTTAATAACCAAAATTTATAAAGAACTTGTAAAACTCAACACCAGGAAGACAAACAATCCAATCCAAAAATGGGCAAAAGAAATGAATAGACACTTCTCCAAACAGGACATACAGATGGCCAATAGGCATATGAAAAAATGCTCAACATCACTAATCATTAGAGAAATGCAAATTAAAACCACAATGAAATATCACCTCACACCAGTCAGAATGACGCTCATCAACAAAACAACAGAGAATAAGTCAGGGGTCCCCAAACTATGGCCCGTGGGCCACATGCGGCCCCCTGAGGCCATTTATCCAGCCCCCACCACACTTCTGGAAGGGGCACCTGTTTCATTGGTGGCCAGTGAGAGGAGCATAGTTCACATTGAAATACTGGTCAGTTTGTTGATTTAAATTTACTTGTTCTTTATTTTAAATATTGTATGTGTTCCCGTTTTGTTTTTTTACTTAAAAATAAGATATGTGCAGTGTGTATAGGGATTTGTTCATAGATTTTTTAATACTCTGTCCCTCCAACTGTCTGAGGGACAGAGAACTGGCCCCCTATGTAAAAAGTTTGGGGACCCCTGGAATGAGTGATGGCGAGGATGTGGAGAAATGGGAACCCTCTTGCACTGCTGGTGGGAATGCAGACTGGTGCAGCCTCTGTGGAAAACAGTATGGAGATTCCTCAAAAAATTAAAAATTGAACTGCCTTTTGGCCCTGGCCGGTTGGCTCAGTGGTAGAGCGTCAGCCTGGCGTGCAGAAGTCCCGGGTTCAATTCCCGGCCAGGGCACACAGGAGAAGCACCCATCTGCTTCTCCACCCCTCTCCCTCTCCTTCCTTTCTGTCTCTCTCTTCCCCTCCTGCAGCAAGGCTCCATTGGAGCAAAGATGGCCCGGGCGCTGGGGATGGCTCCTTGGCCTCTGCCCCAGGCGCTGGAGTGGCTCTGGCCACAACAGAGCGACACCCTGGAGGGGCAGAGCATCGCCCCCTGGTGGGCAGAGCGTCGCCCCCTGGTGGGCATGCCAGGTGGATTCCGGTCTGGCGCATGCGGGAGTCTGTTGGACTGTCTCTCCCCATTTCCAGCTTCAGAAAAATACAAAAAAAAAAAAAATTGAACTGCCTTTTTACCCAGCTATTCCAGTTTTAGGAATATACCCTAAGAACACCAAAGAACTGTTCCAAAAGGAGAAATGCACCCCCATGTTTGTGGCAGCATTATTCACAATTGCGAAGATCTGGAAACAGCCCAAGTGTCCATCAGTGGACGACTGGATTAAAAAGCTTTGGTACATATATACTATGGAATACTACTCAGCCATAAGAAATGATGACATCGGATCATTTACAATAACATGGATGGGCCTTGATAACATTATACGGAGTGAAATAAGTAAATCAGAAAAATCTAAGAACTATATGAATCCATACATAGATGGGACATAAAAATGACACTCAGAGACATGGACAAGAATGTGATGGTAACAGGGGTGGGGTGGGGAGGGGGATAGAAAGGAGAGAGGCGGGTGGGGGGAGGGGAGGGGCACAAATAAAACCAGATAGAAGGTGACGGAAGACAATTTGACTTTGGGTGAGGGGTATGCAACATAATCAAATGTCAAAATAATCTGGAGATGTTTTCTCTGAATGTATGTACCCTGATTTATCAATGTCACTGCATTAAAATTAATAAAAATAAGATAAAAAAAATTTGGACAACCTAGGCGAAATGGATAAATTCATAGAAACATACAATCTTCCAAGACTCAATCTGGAAGAATCAGAAAACCTAAACAGACCTACTACAACAAATGAAATGAAAACAGTTATCAAAAAACTTTCAGCAAACAAAAGTCCTGGTCCAGATGGCTTCACGTCGAATTTTACCAAATATTCAAAGAAGAACTAACACCTATCTTTCTCAAGCTATTTCAAAAAATTTTAGAGGAAGGAAGACTTCCAAACTCTTTTTCTGAGGCAAGCATTATTCTCATTACAAAACAAGTAAAGACACTACAAAGAAAGAAAAGTATAGGCCAATATCCCTGATGAACACTAATGCTAAAATTCTCAACAAAATATTAGCAAACCAGATCCAACACTACATCAAAAAGATCATACATCAAGTGAGATTTATTCTGGGAGACAAGGCTGGTACAATATTTGCAAATCAATAAATGTGATTCATCACATACACAAAAGGAAGGATAAAACATCACATGATTATATCAATAGATGAGAAAAAGCATTCGATAAAATCTAGTACCCATTTATGATCAAAACTCTCAGCAAAGCAGGAATACAGGGAATATACCTCAACATAATAAAGTCCATCTATGACAAACCCACAGCCAACATTACACCCAAAGGGCAGAAATGAAAAGCAATCCCCTTAAGATCTTATTCAACATAGTTCTGGAAGTCCTAGCCACAGCAATGAGACAAGAAGAAGAATAAAAGGCTTCCAAATTGGAAAAGAGGAAGTAAAACTATCATTATTTGCTGATGACCTGATACTGTACATAGAAAACTCTAAAGTCTCAGTCAAAAAACTACTAGACCTGAAAAATGAGTTAGGCAAGTTGGCAGGATATAAAATTAATATTCAGAAATCAGTGGCATTCTTATACACCTACAATAAACTTTCTGAAAAAGAAATTAAGGTAACAATCCACTTCACTATTGCAACAAAAAGAATAAAGTACCTAGGATTAAATTTAACCAAGGAGGTAAAAGACTTGTGCTCAAAATAAGACATTGAAAAAAGAAATCAAGGAAGATACAAACAAGTGAAAGTACATACTGTGTTCATGGATAGGAAGAATAAATATCATTAAAATGTCTATACTACTCAAAGCAATCTATAAATTCAATGTAATGCCTATTAAAATACCAATGGCCTACTTCAAAGATATAGAACAAATATTTCAAAAATTTATTTGTAACCGAAAAAGAATACGAATCACTTCAGCAATCTTGAAAATGAAAAATAAAGTGGGAGGTATCACACTTCTTGATATCAAGTTATACTACAAGGCTATAGTAATCAAAACAGCTTGGTTCTCGCATAAGAACAGGCATACAGATCAATGGAACAGTACAGAGAACCCAGAAATAATCTCACATCTTAATGGTCAATTGATATTTGACAAAGGAGGTAATAGCATATAATGAAGTAAAGACAGTCTCTTTAGCCTGACCAGGCGGTGGCGCAGTGGATAGAGCATCAGACTGGGATTCAGAAGACCCAGGTTCGAGACCCCGAGGTCGCCAGCTTGAACGTGGGTTAATTTGGTTTGAGCAAAAATTCACCAGCTTGGACCCAAGGTCGCTGGCTCAAGCAAGGGGTTACTCAGTCTGCTGAAGGCCCCTGGTCAAGGCACATATGAGAAAGCAATCAATGAACAACTAAGGTGTCGCAATGCGCAACAAAAAACTAATGATTGATGCTTCTTATCTCTCCGTTCCTGTCTGTCTGTCCCTGTCTATCCCTCACTCTGACTCTCTCTCTGTCTCTGTAAAAAAAAAAAAAAAGACAGTCTCTTTAATAAATGGTTTTTGGAAAAGTGGACAGGTATCTGCAAAAAAATGAAACTAGACCACCAACTTACACCATTCACAAAAATAAACTCAAAATGGATAAAAGACTTAAATGTAAGTTGTGAAACCATAAACATCTTGGAAAAAAACATAGGCAGTAAACTCTCCGATATCTCTCATAGCAATATTTTTGCCCAAATATCTCCATGGGCAATTGAAATAAAGGACAAAATAAACGAATGGGACTATAGCAAACTAAAAAGCTTTTGTGCAGCAAAAGACAGCATTAACAAAATAAAAAGACAACCCAAATAATGGGAGATCATATTCACTGATATGTCTGATAAAGGGATAATAACCAAAATTTTTAAAGAACTTCCAAAACTCAACACCAGGAAGGTAAACAGTCCAATTAAAAAGTGGTCAAAGGCCTGACCAGGCGGTGGCGCAGTGCATAGAGCATCGGACTGGGATGTGGAGGACTCAGGTTTGAGACTCCGAGGTCACTAGCTTGAGTGTGGGCTCATCTGGTTTGAGCAAGGCTCACCAGCTTGAACCCAAGGTTGCTGGCTCGAGCAGGGGGTTACTCGGTCTGCTGTAGCCCCACAGTCAAGACACATGTGAGAAAGCAATCAATGAACAACTAAGGTGTCACAACGAAAAACTAATGATTGATGCTTCTCATTTCTCTCTGTTCCTGTCTGTCTGTCTCTATCTATCCCTCTTTCTGACTCTCTCTCTATCTCTGTAAATAAAATAAAATAAAATAAAATATTTTAAAAAAAGTGGTCAAAGGGGCCCTGGCCGGTTGGCTCAGTGGTAGAGCGTCGGCCTGGCATGCAGGAATCCCGGGTTCGATTCCCGGCCAGGGCACACAGGAGAAGCGCTCATCTGTTTCTCCACCCCTCCCCCTTTCCTTCCTCTCTGTCTCTCTCTTTCCCTCCTGCAGCCAAGGCTCCACTGGGGGAAAGTTGCCCTGGGCGCTGAGGATGGCTCTGTGGCCTCTGCCTCAGGCACTATAATGGCTCTGGTTGCAACAGAGTGACGCCCCAGATGGGCAGAGAGCATTTTCCCCTGGTGGGCATGCTGGGTAGATCCTGGTCGGGTGCATGTGGGAGTCTGTCTCACTGCCTCCCCGTTTCCAACTTCAGAAAAATACGCGCGCGCGCACACACACACACACACACACACACACACACGGTCAAAGGAACTGAATAGACACTTCTCCAAAGAGGACATACAAATGGCCAAAAGACTTATGACAAAATGCTCAACATCACTAATCATTAAAGAAATGCAAATTAAAACCACAATGAGATATCACCTCACACCTGTCAGAATGGCGCTCATTAACAAAACAACACAATAAGTGCTGGCGAGGGTGTGGGGAAAAGGGAACCGTCTTGCACTGCTGGTGGGAATGCAGACTTCTCTCTCTGTAAAGTCAGTATATAAAATATTTTAAAAAGAAACAATACAATGGTACATATAAACCATATGGTACTGGTGAAAAACAGACATGTAGACCAATAAAACAGAATCAAGCACCCAGAAACAAACCCTGCATACATGGTCAACAAATATTTGATAAGAAAGCCAAGAATACTCAATAGGGAAAGAATACTCTCTTCAATAAATGGTGTTGGGAAAACTGGATAACCACATGCATAAGAATAAAATTGTATCCCTACCTTTGTCACTCTCAAAGTTTAACTCACAATGGACTAAAGACTTAAACATAAGACCTGAAACCATAAAATTTCTAGAAGAAAAGACAGGGCAAAATTCCTTGACAAGTGTCTTGAAAATGATCTTTTGGATACAACACCTACAGGACAAGCAATAATATAAAAATAAACAAGGTGAACTACATCAAACTAAAAAGTTTTTGCATAGCAAAAATCAATTATTAATAAAATGAAAAGGCAGCCTACAGAATGAGAGCAAACAACTTGTAAATCCTACATTTCATAAGGGGTTAATATCCAAAACGTAAGAAATTCATACAACTCAATGGAAAAAAACAAAAGAAAACAAAAACCCAACCTGATGTTTAGGCAGAAGAAATGAATTGGCCTTGGCTGGTTGGCCCAGCGGTAGAGCGTCGGCCTGGCGTGCAGGGGACCCGGGTTCGATTCCCGGCCAGGGCACATAGGAGAAGCACCCATTTGGTTCTCCACCCCCTCCCCCTCCTTCCTCTCTGTCTCTCTCTTCCCCTCCCGCAGCCAAGGCTCCTTGGAGCAAAGATGGCCCGGGCACTGGGGATGGCTCCTTGGCCTCTGCCCCAGGCGCTAGAGTGGCTCTGGTCGCGGCAGAGCGACGCCCCGGAGGGGCAGAGCATCGCCCCCTGGTGGGCAGAGCGTCGCCCCTGGTGGGCGTGCCGGGTGGATCCCGGTCGGGCACATGCGGGAGTCTGTCTGACTGTCTCTCCCCGTTTCCAGCTTCAGAAAAAAAAAAGAAAAAAAAAGAAAAAAAAAAGAAATGAATAGATATTTTTTCCCAGAGAAGACATACAAATGGCCAACCAGTGCATGAAAAGGTGCTTGACATTAGTAATCATCAGGGAAATGCAAGCCAAAACTACAATGAAATATCACCTGTTAATATGGCTATTATAAAAAAGATGAGATAACTAGTGTTGACAAGGATGTGGAGGAAAGGGAACACTTGTGCACTGTTGGTGGAAATGTGAATTGGTGCAGCCACTATAGAAAACAGTATGGAGGGGCCTCAAAAAGTTAAAAATGCAAATACCATATAATCCAGCAATCTCATTTCTTGGTATATACCCAACAGAAATAAAATCAGGATCTCAAAAAGGTATCTGCACTGCCATGTTCATTGCAGCATTATTCACAATAGCCAGGATACAGAAACACCTAAGTGTCTATTAATGGATAAATGAATAAAAATGAGATATATATCTGTAGCTAAAGATATATGTAAAATTGAATATTATTCAGTCATGAGAAGAAAATCTTGTAATTTGTGACAGTCTGGTTGGGCTTTGAGGGTTTTGTGCAAAGTGAAATAAGTCAGAGGGAGACAAATACTCTATGATATCACTTACATGTGGAATCTGAAAAAGCGAAACACATAGAAAGTATAATGATGGTTATTAGGGCTGAAGGGATGGGGAAAATGAGGAAATACTGGTGAAAGAGTACAGACTTTCAGTTATAAGATGAGTAAATTTTGGGGATCTAACGTACAGCATGGTGATTAGAGTCAATAATACTATGTTATATACTTGAAAGTTGCCAAGGTTTTTTGTTTTTTTTTTAATTTTTTTTAAAATTTATTCTTTTTTTGGGGGGGGAGAGAGTGAGAAGGAGGAGGAGCAGGAAGCATTAATTCCCATATGTGCCTTGACCAGGCAAGCCAGGGTTTTGAACCGGCAACCTCAGTGTTTCCAGGTTGATGCTTTATCCACTGTGCCACCACAGGTCAGGCCGCCAAGGGTTTTTTTTAATGCTAAGTTTAAATGCAATCATGATAATACAAAGAGTAATCTTTGAAAATCAGAAAAGAGCATAGTAACTTAAGTATCAAACATCTATATAAAATAAGTGTTACTAAGTTTGACAAAAATACCCACTTAGAACATGTGGTTATTTAAAAAAACAAGAAAGTCCACATGTAAAAACAGTAAAGTTTAAAGGATCTAAGCACAAAAAGAAATGGTAATTATGTGAGATGATGGAAGTGTTAGCTAACGTTATCGTAGTAATCATTTTGCAATATATTTGTTTTCAAGTCACACCTTATATTTTGCAAATTTACATAATCTTCTCTGTCAATGTGCACAAATAAATATTTCATGAAAGATGGAAAGAAATGAAATCAGGTATTGCATATAATTGAAAACCAAATACGATACTTAAGATAATTCTTTTAAAAAGGATTGAAATATTTCTATCAATATGCTTTTGAATTTACTATACAAGAAAGGCAGTTATTTTCCATACTAAATGGTTTCTCTTAATTTCTCAAATATTCTTTATATTTTAGTTCATCTGTAAGTTAATCATTTTGAATGTTTGCACAAACACCCTCTGTGACTCATAAGGTGACCTTTAGTTTATTATGGTCTAATTATAAGCCTGAGGGGCTATGCCATATGTCATTGGAAAGTTGTTTTTGCTAGATTTCCATTAGAGCCTAGGTCCTATCTGACCTAATTGCTTGTAGTAAAGATGTTCTTGAGGCTGTTCCTAAACTAAAAGATAATATAATTTAGTTTAATTGTGCTTCAGTAGATTCTAGAACACAGTTAAATACTAAACATTTTAAGAAGACTCAGAATGAATACTTGTGTGTTAACTCAAAATGTGGCCCTTTTCCATCTCTGACACAGCAGTCAGCATGTGCGCAGGATAGTCATAGCTTTCACAGGTATGTAGTGTATGTGGAGTCTAATAGTGAGATGACAGTGACCACTACTTCCTGATGTGCCATTTGGGACATTTTCTCAGCTTGTCTTACTTTCGTTCACTTTTGTAGATGATTTTTCAAAATAATAAATTTATCCTTATTAAAATATTTTTAAACAAATTTACTAAACTAATAGTGAGTCCTTTCAGATCAGAAGAGAGTTATCTTATTCTTTTTTGGTTTTTGCCAGCGCCAAACATGGTATCTGTCTTATATGAAAGGATGATATATTTAATACTATTATATTGAATTGTATCATTAAGAAAGGACTGTCTCCTTAAATGTATTTTATTGTCGGGGCCAGCACTGTTCAAAGCTGAAATGATAGACATGTTTTATATCTGCTGTGCAATATGGTAGCCAATAGCTATATGTTGCTCTTGAACATTGAAACATGGCCAGTGTGACTGAACAACTGAATATTTATTGCATTTAATTTTAATTTATTTAAAAGTAAATAGCCACATGTGGCAAGTGGTAAGTATATTGGATAATACAGATTCAGATCCAAATTTTTTGTTTGTGTTAAGTTGCAACAGCGTTCTCTCAAATGTTGAGCCTGACTAGATAACTTCCTTATGTTCTTTCTGTTCCTGAAACCGATTCTAGGGATCTAGCTTATTTTTCTCTCCTATTTAAATTGGCCTATCCCTGCCCTGGTCGGATGGCTTGGGTGGTTACATCATTGACCTGATGCACAAAGGTTGCATGTGCAATCCCCAGTCAGGGCTCATATAGGAGCAGATAGATGTTTCTCTCTTTTCTCTCTCCCTCTCTCTTTCTGTCTCCCTCGCCCCCTCTAAAATCTATGAATATATATATATATATATTTTAAAATTGGCCTATACCCAGTTTATCTATTCACCCATTTAATATTTATCATGAACTATGTGCTAAGCACTCTGCTATAAGCTAAGGGGGGAAACAAGCAAGACAGGTCATGCCTACAAGCAACTTACAGTCTAGTAGGGAAGGGAGGGCTAGTTAAGAAATAAATGTGGTGGTGGTAGCAACAGGGCCCAGTGTGGCCACAAAGGAAGGAAGTGTTGGTCATGCCTGGAGAAGACAGGAAAGACTACATAGACGGTGCTGCGAGCCAAGAAAAGTGAGCGGGCATTTTCAGTTGAATAAATGAAGGAAGGCATTTGTTATGGGTTGAGTTATGTGCCCCATGAATTCATAGTGTCCCTAACCCTTAGTACCTCAGAATATAATGTTATTTGGAAATAGGGTCACTGTTGATGTAATTAAGATGAGGTTATACTGAAGGGTGGGCTCCTAATCCATTACGATTGGTGTCCTCATAAAAAGGAAAATTTGGATACACAGACACACACAAGGAAAACACCATGTAAAGACTGGAGGATGCTGCCACAAGCCAAGAAGCTACCAGAATCTAGGAGTGGGACCTGGAACAGATTCTTCCCTAGAGCCTTTAGAAGGAGCATGGTACTTCTGACATCTTAATCTCAGATTTCTAGATTCTAGAACTGTGAGACAATTTGTTTCTGTTGCTTAAGCCACTTAGTTTGTGGTACTTGTTATAGCAGCCCTAGCAAACTAATACAGCATTCCTGTTTGAGGAAGCAGTATTGAGAAATAGGCTGTGGAAAATATGTATTAAAGTTCTGTTCTGTGACTACTTAATTTAGGAATTTTAAAAGAAAAAATAAAATAAAACAAGCATTAGCCTGCATATGACAATTTCTTTTATTAGTGTTTTTCTATGCTTGAGGATAAAAAGCTAAGGATAATAATGTTTGGTGTAAAATTGATAGTATATTTCTGCTAAAATGTGTCATGAATAAAAAAATAAAATGTATACTGGTCACTATAAGTCAATATTATAAAATATTTACTGCACAAGAACATTAATGGCCACAACCTACAGGAGGGACATGTCCATTGCCTTCGGTTTCAGATTTACCCTTGATATTCAGCTCTGTGAAAAGGAATCTGAGGCTTTTAAATATTTTTTCTCTGTCAGATGGCTCAAAATTAAACTTTTTTGGTAGAGTGTGGTGGAGAATCATTGCAACAGGAAAGGATTTCTCTCCTTGATTCGGGTGTGCTTTTGCTGGGCAGTTCCTGTAGAGGACCTTGGTTTTTTGTTGTTGTTGTTTTTGTATTTTTCTGAAGTTGGAAACAGGGAGGCAGTCAGACAGACTCCCGCATGCACCTGACCGGGATCCACCCGGCACGCCCACCAGGGGTGATGCTCTGCCCATCTGAGGCGTCGCTCTGTTGCAACCAGGGCCATTCTAGCACCTGAGGCAGAGGCCACGGAGCCATCCTCAGCGCCCGGGCCAACTTTGCTCCAATGGAGCCTTGGCTTTGGGAGGGGAAGAGAGAGACAGAGAGGAAGGAAAGGGGGAGGGGTGGAGAAGTAGATGGGCGCTTCTCCTGTGTGCCCTGGCCGGGAATCGAACCTGGGACTCCTGCACGCCAGGCCGACGCTCTACCACTGAGCCATCTGGCCAGGGCCAAGGACCTGGTTTTCCCAGAGACCAGCTCCTACATTGTACATGTTTCCCACACCATGCTTCTGCAGCACGAGCAGCTTCTTTAGTACTAGGATCCTGTACAGCGTGTCACACAAGCATGTAAAAGTGTTAAACAACACTGTCAACCAACTTGACCTAAGTGACATTTATAGAACACTCTACCCAACAATAGAAGAATACACCATTTTTTCAAGTAAATGCAGAATAATTTCCAGGACAGAACATATACAAGGCCATAAAACATGTCTTAGGCCCTGGCCGGTTGGCTCAATGGTAGAGCATCAGCCTGGCGTGCAGGAGTCCCAGGTTTGATTCCCGGCCAGGGCACACAGGGGAAGCACCCATCTGCTTCTTCACCCCTCCCTTCCCCCTCTCCTTCCTCTCTGTCTCTCTCTTCCCCTACTGCAGCCAAGGCTCCATTGGAGCAAAGTTGGCCTGGGCGCTGAGGATGGCTCTGTGGCCTCTGCCTCAGGTGCTAGAATGGCTCTGGTTGCAACAGAGTGACGCCCCAGATGGGCAGAGCATCGCCCCCTGGTGGGCATGCCGGGTGGATCCCGGTTGGGCGCATGCGGGAGTCTGTCTAACTGCCTCCCCGTTTCTAACTTCAGGAAAAAAAACACAAATAAAACCCCAAAAAACAAAAAAACATGTCTGAATAAATTTAAAAGAACTGAAATCTTTCATAGTATGTTTTCTAAACCTAATAATTAAGTTATAAATCAATTAACAAAAAGGACTTTTGTATTTGTAGCATAGTACTTCTGGTGAGCCATCTATTTCTGAAGAGCTTTCCTCAAATGCTAGAGTATTCTCTACAGTTCATAGAGGAAAATGCATAACATTAAAACGGAATATTAGAAAACAAAGTCTCGGTCCTGGCCACTTGGCTCAGTGTTAGAGAGTCAGCCCCGGTGTGTGGAAGTCTCGGGTTTGATTCTTGGCCAGGGCACATAGGAAAGGCACCATCTGCTTCTCCGCCCTTCCCCCTCTTCTTCCTCTCTTTCTCTCTCTTCCCCTCCTGCAGCCAAGGCTCCTGGAGCAAAGTTGGCCTGGGAGCTAAGGACGATGGCTCCATGGTCTCCGCCTCAGGTGCTAGAATGGCTCCGGTTGCAACAGAGCGATGCCCCAGATAGGCAGAGCATCGCCCCCTAGTGGGCATGCTGAGTGGATCCCAGTTGGGCACATGTGGGATTCCGTCTGTCTGCCTCCCCACCTCTCACTTTAGAAAAATATAAAAAAGAAAAAAAGAAAACAAAGTCTCAAGTCAATAAGCTTTCACCTTAAGAGACTAAAAGAGAAGACCCAATTAAGCCCCAAGCAAACAGAAGCAAGGAAATAATATAAACAGAGTGGAAATAAATAAAATAGAAAACAAAACAATAGAGAAAAACCATGAGTCAATGAAACTAAAAGAAGCATCTTTGAAAAGACCAACAAAATTGATAAACCTTTAACTAGACCAACCAAGAAAAAAAAAGCACAAGTTACCATTATTACAATGGAAAGAAGCCATTACTACTGACACTGCAGACTATAAGGATAATAAGGTATAATTTGCACATCTTTTTTTTTTTCTTTATTTTTCCGAAGCTGGAAACGGGGAGAGACAGTCAGACAGACTCCCGCATGCGCCCGACCAGGATCCACCTGGCACGCCCACCAAGGGGCAACGCTCTGCCCACCAGGGGGCGATGCTCTGCCCCTCCGGGGCGTCGCTCCGTTGCGACCAGAGCCACTCCAGCGCCTGGGGCAGAGGCCAAGGAGCCATCCCCAGCGCCTAGGCCATCCCTGCTCCAATGGAGCCTTGGCTGCAGGAGGGGAAGAGAGAGACAGAGAGGAAGGAGAGGGGGAGGGGTGGAGAAGCAGATGGGCGCCTCTCCTGTGTGCCCCGGCCGGGAATCGAACCCAGGACTCCTGCACGCCAGGCCGACGCTCCACCACTGAGCCAACCGGCCAGGGCCTGCACATCTTTTTTGAGGGGGAAAGGGTCAACAAATTATAAACTTCAATGAAATGGATACATTCCCAGAAAGCTGGAGAGTACCAAAATTATCTTACTAAATAGAAAATTTGTGTGGACCTATAAGGAGTAAAAATTTAGCTTGGTAATAGAAAATCTCCATAAAAAAAAATTTCAGGTCCAGGTGGCTTCATGGGTCAATTGAAGAAGACATAATGTCAATCCTATATAATTACTTCACAAAACAGAAAGAGGGCTAGACACTTTCCAACTTATTCCATGAGGTCAGTATTAGCCTGACAGCAAAGCCAGATGAAAATATGATGCAAAAAGAAAACTGTAAACCAATATCCATCATTAAAGATATACAGAAATCCTTAGCAAAATATTAGCAAGCCAAATTCAAGAACATATAAACAGGGTTATAGGTGGAATTTATCTTAAAAGCATCACATAATCATCTCACTAGAGTCAGAAAAGGCATTTGAACAATCCAACATTCATTTACTGTACAATGAAAACTCTCAGCAAGCCAGGAATATAATGGATCTTTTTTCACCTGATAGTGTCTTTTTAGAGCTAACCTAATTACTTAATAGTGAATGACTACTTTCCTGGAGGATCTGGAACAAGAAAATGATCTCTGTTCTCATAAATTTTATTCAGTGTTGCACTGGAGGTTCTAGTCTGGGCAATAAGAAAAGAAAAAATATAGGCATACATATTAGAAGGAAAAAGAAAAACACTGTTCCTATTGACAGATGATATAATCTTGTACCTATGTAGAAAATCCAAAGGAATCAACAAAAAAAAGCTACTAGAACTAGTTTGGCAAGCTCTCAGGATACAAGATCAATACACAAAAATAATTTTATTTCTATATACTAGCAAATAACAGACTAAAAATAAAATTAAGAAAATACTCCCATTGCTAATAACATACAAAGAATAAAATACTTGAACTACATTTAACAAAGAAGTGCAAAAACACTGCAAAGCGCTGCTGAGGTAAAGTAATGAAGATCTAAATAAATGAAAAGAAATTCCATATTCATGGATTGGAAGTCTTAGTATTGTTAAGATAAAATTCTTTCCAAATTAACCTATAGTTTTTTGTTTGTTTGTTTTAGATGAGAGGAAGAGGGATAATGAGACAGACTCCTGCATGTGCCCTGATCAGGATCTACCTGGTAACCCCATCTGGGGATGATGCTCAAGTATTAAGCTATTTTTAGCACCTGAGGCTGCTGTACTTCAATGGAGCTATCCTCAGCATCCAGGACCATGCTTGAACCAACTGAGCTACTGGCTATCGGAGGGCAAGAGGGAAAGAAGGGGGAAAGGAAGATGGGAAGAAGCAGATGGTCACTTCTCCAGTATGCTCTGACCGACCAGGAAACAAACCTGGGACATCATACACCAGGTTGATGCTCTATCCACTGAGCCACTGGCCAGGGCCAATCTATAGTTTCAAAATAATCTCAATTACAATCTGAGAACATTTCTGTTTTTGTAGAAATGTATAAGCTGATTCTAAAGTTGATAAGGAAATGAAAAGTATGTAGAATAGCAAAGACAATTTTGAAAAAGTAGAATAAACTTGGATGCCTTACAGTAACCAATATCAAAATATTATCAATATATAATAACTGAGATGGTGTAGTATTGGGTAAAGACAGATACATAGATTAGAAGAACAGAATTGAGAGGCCAGAAATAAAATTGTTCAATTTATGGTCAATTAAATTTTGACAAAGGTGCGCAGACAATTCAATGGGGAATGCATAGTCTTTTCAGCAAATGTTGTTAGAACAATTTAATATCATATGAAATAGAAGGAGGGAGAAGAAGAAGAATGGGAAGAGGAAGAAAAAAGAAAAAGAAGAGGAAGAGAAAGAGGAAGAGGAAGGATAACAACAACAAAACAACAAAGATCTTTACCTCAAACCACATGTCAAATTTAAGGATTTATCAGAGACTTAAATGGAAGAGCTAAAACTAAAAATTTCTCATTAAAACATAGGAGAAGCATCTTTGTGACCTTGGGTTAGGCAATGATTTCTTAGATGTGGCAACAAAAACACAATCCATAAAAGAAAATGGCTAATTTGGACTTGAAAATAAAAAGTTTACTCTTTAAAAGACACTATTAAAATGAAAAGGGAAACATTGATATATATTCAAAAATAAAAA
The DNA here is from genome assembly GCF_036850995.1 of Saccopteryx leptura. Taxonomy (NCBI): domain Eukaryota; kingdom Metazoa; phylum Chordata; class Mammalia; order Chiroptera; family Emballonuridae; genus Saccopteryx; species Saccopteryx leptura. Next base: position 140,725,933 of record NC_089503.1, read on the forward strand.
GACAAGTTACAGGGTGGGAATAAAATTTGCAACTGATAACAGATTTGTATCTAGAATTATAAAGAACTCTTGCAACTCTATTATATACAAACAAATAATCAAATTAAACAATAACAAGAGATTTCAACATTCGAAATGACATAGCATCAGAAAAAATATATGGATGACTGATGAGCACATGAAAAGTTGCTCAACATTATTAGCCATTAAGAAAATGGAAATTAGCCTAATCAGGCTGTGACACAGTGGATAGAGTGTTGGCCTGGGACGCGGAGGACCCAGGTTCGAAACCCCGAGGTTGCTGACTTGACTGCAGGCTCATCTGGCTTGAGAATCGGATCGCTGGCTTGAGTGTGGGATCATAGACATGACCTTATGGTCACTGGCTTGAGTGTGGGATCATGGATATGACCCCATGGTCGCTGGTTTGAGCCCAGAGATCACTGGCTTGAAGCCCAAGGTCATTGGCTTGAGCAAGGGGTCTCTCACTCTGCTGTAGAGTCCCCCCCCCCCCCCCGCACATATGAGAAAGCAGTCAATGAGCAACTAAGGAGCTGCAACAAAGCATCGACGCTTCTCATCTCTCTCCTTTCTGTCTGTCTGTCCCTATCCCTCTCTCTGTCTCTGTCCAAAAAAAAAAAAACCCCAAAGAAAATGGAAGTTAAAACCATAATGTGATACCATACATACCCACTAACATGGCTATAATAAAAAAGGATGACAATACTAAGTGTTGGTAACGATGTGGAACAATGGTAATTCTCATACATTGTTGATAGCAATGTAAAATAGTATAGCCTATTTGTAAAAACAGTTTAACAGTTTCTTAAAAAGTGAAACAAACTTACCATATGACCCAGTAATTTCATTCCCAGGCATCTACTCAAGAGGAATATGAGGCTTGTACAGGAATATTAATAGTAGCATTAGTCAGAAAAGCCACAAACTGGAAACAATCCAAGTACTGAATAAATAAATTGTTAAATATTCATTTAATGGTCATTATTAGCACTAAAAAGGAATAAACTACCAACACCTGCTCCAGATGAATCTCAAAAACATTATGCTTTGTGTTAGAAACCAGACACTAAAGACTACGTATTGTGTAACTACATTTATATATAATTTCCCAAAAAGGCAAATGTATAGAGACAGAAAGCAGATCAGTGGTTGCCAGGATCTGGGGAATTATTGGAGTTGATTTACAACTCTCTTGAGAAAGTCTATGAACGTCTGCTTCTGAAGTTCCCAGAGCTACCCTTGTCACTTTCCTTCCTAAGATTTCTTTTTGCAATTCCTTCTGCAATTCCATTAAAAACCATCATTCAGAATGCCTGAAATCTAGCTGAACAGACACCCTATAACGAAGGATACAGAAGCAGTCATGTGGAGACTGAACTTCCTATCACATGAGAATTCAATTATGAAGATTTGTTTTCTACCCAAAATGGTTAACTTAAGGATTAATGAAGTGCTCATCCTTCCATGTGGAGAACAAGGTATCAAGAGCCTCTGCCTTCATGGGAATCAAACAGGACTGGGAACACAACTCTGCGAACAACCAAACGCTTGTTTAGTGATTGCTTCCTGGACCAAAAATAAGAGCTACAAATACCAGTTTTGTGACAATTGGGAAAATTTGAAGATAGATTACATATTAGATGATACTGTGGCAGTATTTTTTAATATTCTTGGGTAAAATAAGAAAGATAAAGTCCAGTAAGTAAATTAGCAGAGACAGAGAAAGATGACTGCCAAAATATCAAGGATGAATTGTCAGAATATCTACATTTTTCTCTTTAAATGGTTCAGCCAAAAACAAACAAACAAAAGGTTGAAGATAAAGCAAATGTAATAAAACAATGACAATAGGGAATCTAGGTCAAGAATAAATGGGTGTTGCATCCTCCTGCCCTCCAAATAAACAACAATAATATAAATATTATCCCAGAGGGCCAGGGTGGAGCAGTCTGACATCTGCCTGAGTGGTAGGGCAGGCCCAGGGTTGGGAAATTTTGCTGGGAGGTTCATAGAGGGATCAATGGAAGCAACACTGTGGGCTCTGCTTCTCTAAACTACTTCACGTAGCTTTTTGTCTCAGTAGTCACATTGTGTTTATCAATAGATACATGTTATCCCTGATTTTGTCATCTTTGCAGAATTTGACACCTTTTTTTTTTTTTATCATTATTTTCTTACCACTCTTCACTTCTTCCTTAAAACTTCCTCCCCTAACTTTTGTGACTATCCTCCCTCCTGGTTTGGTTTTATTTGTTTTTGACTATTTGTATTCCTCACAAAGCTATGCCTCTTATTTCGGTCCTAAAATTATGGTACTATTGCACCATCCCCCAGGCCAGAATCATAAGTTTCTCCTTCCACTTTATCATCAACACATTACTAAATTCACTGAGTACTGCTTTTAGAACCAGTGGTTCTTAAAGTGAGGTTCTCAGATCACCACCTCCAGCAGCGGAATCTGAGAACTTGTTAGAAATTAAAATTCTCAGGCCCCACTCCAGACCTAATAAATAAGAAATTCTAGGGGTGGAAACAGCAATCTGTGTAAACATGCCCTCTAAGTGATTTTGATGCACCCCAAAGTCTGAGGACCAGTATTCTAAACTATTAGTTGTTAATCCTAGAAATTCATGGTTGGGCTTCAGGAGGACCAAAAAACACTTTTAAGTGTGTCTTGGCTAGGCCCTGGCCAGTTGGCTCAGCTGTAGAGCGTTGGCCTGGCATGTGGAAGTCCTGGGTTTGATTCCCGGTCAGAGCACACAGGAGAAGCGACCATCTGCTTCTCCACTCCTCCCCTTCCCCCTTCTCTCTCTCTCTCTCTCTCTCTTCCCTTCCCACAGCTATGGCTCGAATAGTTGGCCCTGGAGGCTGAGGATGCAACATGGCCTCGCCTCAGGCACTAAGATAGCTCGATTGCTGAGCAACAGAGCAGTAGTCCCAGATGGGTAGAGCATGGCCTGGTAGGGGCTTGCCGGGTGGATCCTGGTTGGGGTGCATGCAGGAGTCTGTCTCACTGCCTCCCTGCCTTTCACTTAATAATAATAATAATAATAATAATAAGTAAAATAAGTAATTGTGTCTAAAACTGAATATATATCCATATATACTTCTCTGAGTGGATAGCTTTTATTCCTTTTATTTTCAAATGTGTTCATGGAATTCATATTTAGGACTGTCCCTTGCTTTCCATTCTACCACCATTTAACCTGTGATCCAGTCCCTTTGCCACTGGTTTGCACCCCTTTCAATGTATCTTTATGCTGCAGAGACAATAATCATTCTAAAACATGAAACTGATCATGATCACTCTACTGCTCAAAGGCCTTCAATGACTCCCAACAGCTTATGATATAGTGAACTCAGTATGACAAATTACACCTTTCATCAGGCTTATTCTTTCGTATGCATCTCTAGTCATTCTCAGCCTTTGGTCTAGCAATAATACATCTGAATATTCTGGACTTCACTTAGGCTCTCATACCTCTGCTCTCTGCCTTTGTATATTCTGCATGCTTATTCTGAAAGGCCATTCACTACTCCTCCCTCCTTGCTTGGCTAATTCCTATTTATTAAAGATTCAGTGAAATATCTCTTTTGGGAAATCTTCCATTAGGATTAAGTTTAATTGGCCCTCCTATATGCTCACATACCCTGTGCTCATCCCTCTGATAGTAGTCTCAAACATTTTGATCTTAGGATCCATTTTCTTTAAAAATTATTGAGGACCTGAAGAAATTAATGGGCTATCTACCCATATTTACCCTATTAGAAATTAAATCTGTGAAACTTAATGTTTTAAAGCTGATTTAAAAATAATTATAAACCCATTGTTAACAATAAATGATGTATTTTTGTGATAAATGGTATTTTCAAAAAAAATTTGAGAAGAGTGGCATTGTTTTACATTTTTCAAATCTTTTTAATGTCTGGCTTAATAGAAGACAGATGAATTTTTATATCTGTTTGTACATTCAGTTTGTTGTGATATGGTCCTGGCCTGTGGTGGCATAGTGGATAAAGTGTCAACCTGGAACACTGGGGTTGCAGGTTCAAAACCCTGGGCTTGCTTGGTCAAGGTACATATGGGAGTTGATGCTGCCTGCTCCTCCCTGCTTTCTCTCTTTCTAAAATGAATAAATAAAATCTTTAAAAAAATTCAAAAAAAAATTTGTTGTAATATGTTATTGTTGAAACATATGAACAAAAGCTGGTCTTACATAGTTGCTAAGATACCAAACTTGATATAGTTTTTAGAGTGCAGTTGCAATGTGGACTGAATCTGAAAGCATATCAATTAACTTTTTGTATTCTGCTATATTAAAATCCATAGTTCTTACACTTTGATGACTTTTTAATTCTGTAATAGCATGCATTGTTTTTTTGAAAACTGTTGTTCATTTAGTTGCAAAGATCAAAAGTACATTTGTTAACATCAAAGGTATTTATAGTAGAAAAGCCTAAGTACTGGAGAACTCTCAAGCTCCAGGTGATGGATATAAGTTTTACAAAATTTGGATTTTTGCGTGAAAACTCAAACATATACGTGCCTTTTCTGGAGACAACCATTTTACTTGGGCATGCAGCAGAAATATGTCACCATTTCTTTATGCCTTTTTAAATGGCATGTATACTTGGGTGAAGATAATAAAATTTGTAATTTTTACTCTTTTGTCATGGTCATTCTTTTTAAAAATAATTTTTTAAAAAAATTTAAGTGGGAGGCAGGGAGGCAGAGACCGATTCCTGCATGCGCCCCAACCAGCATCTACCCGGTGAACTCCTACCCAGGAACACTCTCCCCTGCTCGGCTGCAGGAGCAAGGGACCTATTTAAGCGCCTGAGGCAAGGCGCTGGAGCCCCGGGCCAACTTTGCTTGGACCTTTGAAGCCTTGGCTGCGGGAGGAGAAAAGAGAGAGAGGAGTGAGGGGTGGGTGGAGAAGCCGATGGTCGCTTCTCCTGTGTGCCCTGACCGAAATCAAACCTGGGCCTTCTTCTACTCGCCAGGCGGACCCTCTACCACTGAGCTAAACGGCCATAGCCTTGCCATGGTCATTTTAAAGTTAAACTAGCTTATTTTTTTAAAATCTTACATTTTGTATGCCGAGTGCAAGGGGGTGCAGAATACAAAATCCTGCTATTAATGCAGTTTGGTGCCACGGCCTTGATTTCTGCTATGGTGCCAGCAGTTAAATCTGCTTTTACGCTGTCAGTGAGAATGTTAACAAAGTGAAGAAGGTAAACAAAGTCTTAGTATTGTTATAGAAATTGACCTCGTGGACCCACTGAAAGTTGCTGCTGGTACCCTCAGCGTTCCGTGGGTGGCATTTTCGGAACTGCCGCCCTAGTTTCACATACTATTATTGTTACTTGCCTCTCATTAGGTTGCAACTTCTATATGGACCGTTTGTAACTGTCTTTTATGTGCCCTTGTCTAAGGGCCTGGTGTGTAAAACAATATATATTAATATCTGCAGAATGAGAGAATAAGTAACGAGTTATAAACAATGACCACATAGCCTTCATCTTATTACTTCTGTATTAAAATTCCTCAAGTTTTTTCACAATTATTACACCAGCTAATTTTTTAAACAGTTGAGGAGGGGGGAACTGCCTATTATAATGATGCGTTATATTTGGTGAAATATTTATGTGATGCCAGGGAGTCAGTCATTCCTAACCTCGCACCAGCAGGTCAGGTCTTTTCGTCCCTCAGGCCTACCCAAAGACCGGAAAGAGCTGGGTCTCCCACGTTTATAAGAGCACAAAAATTTGACCGATTTGCAGCCAGGTTTAAAAGAAAATCCACTAAAACTTTAGAGAAGAGAAAGAGTAGCTAGAGAAACAACGACCACATAAACAAGTAAGCCTAGGGCCGCAGTCTCGCGACCTCCGCGGGGTTGCCGGAGCGACGCTTCCGGCCGGCGCGCGCAGCCCTGGGAGTAGGAGAGTTGGGAACTGGGCGGCTAGACCTGCCCGCTGCCGTGAATTCGTCAGCGGGAGCGCGCTCCCGGCCGCGCGTGCTCGGCTTTCCCGGCTCGGTCGCTGACGCGTCGTAGACGTTGGGGAACCAGAGGGAGCGGCAACGGGAGCGGGATGAACAGCGCCGCCGGCTTCAGTTTGGGCTTAGGCTTCAGCCTCACCCCTACGGCGGTGATTCAGGTGACCAATCTGTCGTCGGCGGTGACCAGTGAGCAGATGCGGACGCTTTTTTCCTTCGTAGGAGAAATCGAGGAGCTGCGGCTCTATCCCCCGGAGTAAGTGCTTGAGCTCGGCTGGGGGAGGGGTGCGGGCGCCATCGAGACCTGGGGACCCGGCGCGGGGAGAGGGCGGACGGGGGCGCGCGGAGCCTGTCACGTGACCGCGCGGGCTTACCTTGGTGCCCACGTTTCATCCGGGCTCCGGGGCCGCGGCCCCTCCGTCCCACCCCTCTTATTAGTCAGACTTTGAGGATGTAACCTCTGCACGGAGCCCTTACAAAGGTGGCCTTTTTCCTGCTTCCCGGTCTCAATGCTCGCCGCCGAGGCCCCCTCCCCTTTTTTTCCCGAACTTAAGATGGCCGCAGGTGGGCCGCGAACAGTCCTCCCGACGGACGCCTGCCTGGTGGGGAGTGGAGCTCGCAGAGACTGCGCGGGAGACGCGCCCCGTGCCTAGGGCCTGGTGTCAGGCCGCTGCTGCGGACCCGGAGGCCTGGATTTAGGAAGGAATCAGGGCTGTGTTTGTTGTCAGGGCGGTGCTCACAAATTTAGCATCATTTTTGGTTCATTTAACCGAACCTACCCATGTTCAACGATCAAGTCTCTTCACCCTTTTGGGCAACATTAAGATTTCCTCCTGGAAGGTCACATTGTCCTAAACTTTTCAGAAAAAGTATTAATTGGTGCAGCATTATCTCTGCTGTAGACTTCTAAAAGTTCAGACGTTGCCTGGCATTCACAGGTCGCGGACACTTCCTAAGTAGCGGATTTTGAAGATTTCCCTCGTACAGTGCTATCTACCCACACAATTTGTAAAGGGTTTGCGCATTGTTCAAATTCTTACACGCGTAAACTTACCTTTTAAGATAGAGCTTAGAATCGTAAAATCCTCAATATTTTGTTTACTGTATTGAAAGCCCTTGATAAAAGGGAGAGGAGCTGCCCAAGGTTTTTTGTTGTTGTTTTTTAATTTGTATTTGACTTTTTGGTTTACTTAATTGCAGTGCGTGTAAATCTTCAGTTTTCTGTCTGAGTATATCGCATTGTTACTGCATAGATATTGATAAAAGTTGGTATATGGATATTTTAAACTTTGCTCTTTAAATTTTTTGCTTCTCCTTGAAGTAATGCATGCATACAGGAAAGTTGAAAGAACACCCTTTTCCCTTCACTTGCGTTCATTGTTTTCCGGTTTTTTTCTCTCTCGTCTCTCCCTTCCCATCTCCACCTCTGCTTACCCTTCTTCCCATCCTTTTGAAGGTACGTAGTTGTAGACACCAAAACTACTCACCCCTGAATACTTAAGTATGTATCTCTTAAGAAAAGTACATTTTCGCTGTCCAGTTGGTTCAGTAGACAGAGGTCGTCCCAGACTCTGAAGTCGCAGGTTCGATTTCCAGTCAGGTCACAGAAGAGAAGCAATCAATGAATGGAACAACGAAATGGAAAAACGAATTTGTTCTTCTTTCACCCTCCCCCTCTCCCCCTCTTCCACTCTCCCCCTGTTCTTCCATCTCCCTCAAGTCAATGGAAATCAAGAAAAAAGAAAAGTACATTCTCCTACTATATTGCAATACTATTAACATTTCTGAGAAATTTAACAATGATAAAGTAGTATATAATTTTTTTTTTTTTTTTGTATTTTTCTGAAGTTGGAAACGGGGAGGCAGTCAGACTCCCGCATGCGCCCGACAGGGATCCACGCAGCACGCCCATCAGGGGGCGATTCTCTGCCCATCTGGGCCGTTGCTCTGTTGCAACCAGAGCCATTCTAGCGCCTGAGGCAGAGGCCATAGAGCCATCCTCAGCACCCGGGCCAACTTTCCTCCAATGGAGCCTTGGCTGTGGGAGGGGAAGAGAGAGACAGAGAGGAAGGAGAGGTGGAGGTGGAGGGGTGTAGAAGCAGATGGGCCCCCCTCCTGTGTGCCCTGGCCGGGAATCGAACCCGGGACTCCTGCATGCCAGGCTGACACACTACCCCTGAGCCAACAGGCCGGGGCTGGTATATAATGTTTATATTTAAATTTCCCCAGATATGCTGGTAATATTTTTTTCTTTGTTTTGATCTGGAATATAATCAGAGACCACCCATTCATTCTGTTATCTCCTTTAATCTAGAATAGCCAGTCACCTTTTTGAAAAGTCTCTCATGAAATTGATATTGTGTCTTGTGGTTTGTTTTGTAGAATGACTCTTAGTCTGGGTTTGTATAGATTGTTTCTACATGAGTAGATTCAGGTGATACATTTTACTTCATAAGGTATGCACATACATCTTTTGTTGATTAGCCATGGCATTGATAGTTTTGAACATCTTATTTAACTTGTGAAAATGCTTTCTGTTGTCTTCATTTAAGTACTCAAAACTTTTCTTAATAATTCAGAGTGCTTGGAGGAGTGCTATATCAATTGGAATCAAGCAATAAAACACTTTGTACATAAACCTTTGTAAACTAACCTTGCTTTTAAAGTGGTAATAAGGCCAGACCAGGCAGTGGCACAGTGGATAAAGTGTCGAACTGGGATGCGGAGGACCCAGGTTCGAGACCCCTGAGGTTGCCAGCTTGAGTGCAGGCTCATCTGGTTTGAGCAAAGCTCACCAGCTTGGACCCGAGATCGCTGGCCCAAGCAAGGGGTTACTCGGTCTGCTGAAGGCCCGCGGTCAAGGCACATATGATAAAGCAATCAATGAACAACTAAGGTGTTGCAATGAAAGACTGATGATTGATGCTTCTCATCTCTTTGTTCCTGTCTGTCTGTATCTTTTCTTCTCTCTGACTCTCTGGGTCTCTGTAAAAAAAATAAAAAAAATAAAATAAATAAATAAATAAAATAAAGTGGTAATAAGGTGTCTTACAGGTAGAGATACATCACAGATAGTCTTCATTGCCAAAGTACTACCGCTACATAGTTGAAATCTGGGTTTGGGTGGCTACATGCTGCCAGTACTAATGACAGTTAGTAATGAACTGTTTTTTGAAATCAAATGTTAATTGCTTGCAGTTCAAAAATCAAAGAGAATAGAAAACTCTTGCCTGACCAGGCGGTTGCGCAGTGGATAGAGCATTGGACTGGAATGCGGAGGACCCAGGTTCGAAAACCCGAGGTTGCCAGCTTGAGCATGGGCTCATCTGATTTGAGCAGAGCTCACCAGCTTGGACCCAAGGTCGCTGGCTCAAGCAAGGGGTCACTCAGTCTGCTGACCGCCTGCGGTCAAGGCACATGAGAAAGCAATCAGTGAACAACTAAGATGTCGTAATGTGCAAAGAAAAACTAATGATTGATGCTTCTCATCTCTCCATTCCTGTCTGTCCCTGTCTACCCCTCTCTCTGACTCTCTCTCTGTCTCTGAAAAAAAAAAAGAAAAAGAATAAAAAACTCTTAAACACGGTACATTTATATGGAGTGAGTGAGTCACAAACTATAGTATGTTTTACAAAATTGTAGCACAAATATAACATATATAGGCCAGGCTAAATCCTTACCCAGTTTTTGTGCCATCCCTTACTCCTCTTTTTCAAAAATATTGTATTTTTTTTTTCTTTTTTTCTGAAGCTGGAAACGGGGAGAGACAGTCAGACAGACTCCTACATGCGCCCAACCGGGATCCACCCGGCACGCCCACCGGGGCGATGCTCTGCCCACCAGGGGGCGATGCTCTGCCCCTCCGGGGCGTCGCTCTGTCGAGACCAGAGCCACTCCACGCCTGGGGCAGAGGCCAAGGAGCCATCCCTAGCGCCCGGGCCATCTTTGCTCCAATGGAGCCTTGGCTGCGGGAGGGGAAGAGAGAGACAGAGAGGAAGGAGGGGGGGGGTGGAGAAGCAAATGGGCGCTTCTCCTATGTGCCCAGGCCAGGAATCGAACCCGGGTCCCCCGCACGCCAGGCCGACGCTCTACCGCTGAGCCAACCGGCCAGGGCTCTTTTTCAAAAATATTGACATTCTTTACTAACAATATATTTTCTGCTCTGTAATGAGGTTATCATAATCTGGTCAGTGTGAAGATATTTTTTCAAATTTGGACTGAAATTGATAAAAATGCAATAGTATTAGTTGTATTGAAAACAGTTTTGCACAGTTGCAGAAACAGTATTTTATTATTAATTCTTGGAAGCTGAGTAGAAATTGTTTTAAATTTGGAAATACATTTTTTTAATGAAGGTGAAATTCTTGGCAGCATGCTTTTTTATTGAGGTATATATAGTGTACAGACAGAAAAGTGCATGGATAAGTGCACTTACCTACAGTGACTTACCTGTGTAACCAGCATCCAGCTCAGAATTGTCTATACCCTAGAAATTCCACTGTGCCTTCTTCAAAAGGTAATCCTATCCTGATTTGTAACACCATTTCTAATATCAACACTTGATTTTTTAAAATTAATAATTGTTTTATAAATTTATTGATTTTTAAAAGAGAGAGGTAAGGGAGGGAAGGATAGAAAGAGAGAGAAGGAGAGAGTGAGAGAGAGAGAAAAAAAAAGAAAGAAAGAGAAACAGAAACAAAGATCTGTTCCTGTATGTGCCTTGACCAAGGGAATCGAACCTTTGGGATGACTTTCTAACCACTTAGCTATCCTGCCAGGGTAACCTGTTGATTAGTTTGCTTGCTGGGGTTTTCTTCACTTCGCTGGTCTTCAGAAGTACTATCAAAATCTTTCCATGTCCATCTGTATTCCATAAGTCCTTTTTATGTGTTTATTTTGATATGTGATTAAAGGATTTATACAACATAATTGTAAATTTTTACACTCAATCTATAATAAGCATTTTTTTTTTTTTGGTATTTTTCTGAAGCTGGAAACGGGGAGAGACAGTCAGACTCCCGCATGCGCCCCACCGGGATCCACCCGGCACGCCCACCAGGGGCGAAGCTCTGCCCACCAGGGGGCGATGCTCTGCCCCTTCAGGGCGTCGCTCTGCCGCGACCAGAGCCACTCTAGCACCTGGGGCAGAGGCCAAGGAGCCATCCCCAGCGCCTGGGCCATCTTTGCTCCAATGGAGCCTTGGCTGCGGGAGGGGAAGAGAGAGACAGAGAGGAAGGAGAGGGGGAGGGGTGGAGAAGCAGATGGGCGCTTCTCCTGTGTGCCCTGGCCGGGAATCGATCCCGGGACTTCTGCACGCCAGGCCGACGCTCTACCACTGAGCCAACCGGCCAGGGCTATAATAAGCATTTTTCATATTGTTTTATTTATAGTAATATTTACAGATTGATTTGTCCTAAGTGTGTGTGTGTGTTTTTGAAGTTCTATCTTTGGAGTCATAGTGGCTGATTTTTTGTTTTTGATGTGTGTAAGTCAGTGGATTTTAGGTAGAAGCAAGCATTTGAAATGTATAGGTGTTTTTTTTTCTTAGTGGGGGTGGGGTGGGGTGGGATAGGAAAGAGAGACAGATAGGGAGAGACATGAAAAGCATCAACTTCTTGCAGCACTTTAGTTGTTCATCAACTGTGCCTTTATGGGGTGGTGAGTGGCCTGCAGCTGAGCCAGCGACCCCTTGTTCAAGCCAGTGACCTTGGGCTTCAAGCCAGTGACCATGGGATCATGTCTATGATCCCACACTCAAGTCAGCTACCCTGCGCTTAAGCTGGAAACCTCAGGGTTTAACCCCTGAGTCCTCAGTATCCCAGGTCAATACTCTATCCACTGTGCTACTGCCTGTTCAGGGTAAAATGGATAGTTTTGATTGTCAACAGTGATTGGAGGACCTTCTAGCATTTATTGGGTATCAGTCATTCATATCAGAAAGTCTTACACAAGGAAGAATTGTGCCATATAGAGTACCACTGGAGCCCTATTGAGAAACCTTGTTATAGTTTATGTGTCAGTGTTTTCAGACATGAAACTGTATACTTTGTCCATGTTTTGGATTATATACTTTGTGATAGCTTCTCAACGGGTATGTAGTAATATAATAAAATATTAGATATATTATTACTACGTTAACTTTAAAAAAAATTGTGCAGTGTTATCACCGTTTTAAATGAAAAACCAAATAACCAGTTAGGGCTCAGGAAATTTAAATGATGCTCAGAGAGTTGGTTCTGTGATTTCTGCATTAAACTCTCAAGTTCTGATTTAAAAAATCAGTTGTAGAAAGTTTTCTTTTTTAAGAAACCAAGCAATTCAGCAAATGAGGTTAAAGTAAAATCTGCTATTTGGATACTGCTACTTTCTTTAGAGGCAGACATTTAGACAAAATGGACTATATATCCCCCCACCCCCTTTTTTGGTATTTTTCTGAAGTGAGAAGTGAGGAGGCAGAGAGACAGACTCCTGCATGCGCCCAACCAGGATCCACCTGGCATGCCCATCAGAGAGCTGATGCTCTGCCCTTCTGGGCCTTTGCTCCATTGCAACTGGAGCCATTCTAGCACCTGAGGCGGAGGCCATGGAGCCATATCAGCCCCCGGGCCAACTTTGCTCCAGTGGAGCCTTGGCTACAAGAGGGGAAGAGAGAAATGGAGAGAAAGGAGAGGAGGAAGGGTGGAGAAGCAGATGGGTGCTTCTGCTGTGTGCCCTGGCCCAGGTATCGAACCTGGGACTTCCACATGCCAGGCCGGTGCTCTATTGCTGAGCCAATGGGCCAGGGCCATAACTCCCTTTTAAAAATTAAAACTGTAGGTCAAAATTATGTTATAAATTATCCTATTAATAAAAATTAAATCTACTTAATAGCTTAGATATACCAGAGCAGGGATCGGGAACCTATGGCTCGCAAGCCAGATGTGGCTCTTTTGATGACTGCATCTGGCTAGCAAACAAATCTTTAATAAAAAAATAACGTTAAAAATATAAAACATTCTCATGTATTACAATCCATTTCCTACCGCTCATGTTCATGGTTGCGGGTGGCTGGAGCCAATCACAGCTGTCCTCCGGGACAACACCAAATTTTTATTGGATAATGCATAACGTACACAGGTCGTTGTGAGGTCAGGAAGTAAATTTCCCTCCTTTTAATCGAGTAGTCAGGTAGCTAATTGCAGAAACCCTTTTGATGAAGAAGATGGCTAAAGAAAAAAGATGGGGAGTATTGTACTTTTTAGCAGGAATGGACAGAGGAATTCACCTTTGTGGAGAGAGCAGGTTCTGCAGTGTGTCTAATATGCAATGATAAAATTGCATCGACGAAATGGTCAAATATAACACGGCACTTCAACACACGCCATACTACATTTGCATCGAAATATCCAGGGAAGGACAGCAGGAAGAAAGCATGTCAAGAGCTACTGTGCAGAGTGCAAGCTAGTTAGTAGCAACTCCATGTTTGGACCCAACAAGGTGACTGGAATTCGGCTAGCTTTGCTGGTGCTTTAGCAATTGTGAGAAACAGAAAGCCATTCACAGATGGGGAGTATGGCAAAACATTCATGCTTGATGTTGCCAATGAACTTTTTGACGACTTTTTGGATAAAGACAAGATAATCAAACGAATAAAAGACATGCCTCTGTCGGCAAGAATTGTTCATGATCGATCGTACCATCATGATGGCAAATCAAATTGAGGCAACACAAGTGAAGGACATAAATGCAGCACCATTCTTTTCTCTCGCTTTGGATGAGTCAATAGACATAAGCCATTTATCCCAGTTCAGCATGATTGCAAGGTATGCTGTCGGTGACACACTACGTGAGGAAAGTCCTGCTGTTTTGCCTATGAGAGAGACAACAGGAGGGGAGCATTTATTCAGGTCTTTCACTGAATTCGCTAAAGAAAAAATCTACCGACGGATAAACTTATTTCGGTGTGTACTGATGGTGTTCCGTGCATGGTGGGGAAAAACAGGATTCGTAGCACTTCTTCGTGAACATGAAAAGAGACCCATCCTTAGTTTTCACTACATCCTACATCAGGAGGTGCTTTGTGCTCAGATGTATGGCGAGCAGCTTGGTAAGGTGATGTTGCTGGTCATTGGGGTGGTTGACTTTATTGTTGCCTGAGCTTTAAATGATCGCCAGTTTAAAACACTGCTGAATGAAGTTGGGAATAATTATCCTGGTCTGCTCTGCACAGCAGTGTGCGTTGATTGTCAAGAGGGAAGGTGCTCAGCCATTTCACGGCTTGTGTGAGCAAAATCCGGACTTTTCTTGAAATGAAAAACATAGGGCATCCTGAGTTAGCTAACACTGAGTTGCTCCTGAAGTTCTACTATCTCGTGGACATGAGTGAACATCTGAACCAGCTTAATGTGAAAATGCAAGGCGTTGGAAGTACAGTTTTATCCCTTCAACAAGAAGTGTTTGCATTTGAAAACAAGCTGAAACTCTGCATTGCCGACATTGAAACAGGTCGTTTACTACACTTTGAAAAATTGGGAAAGTTTAATGATGCATGCACAGCAAGTGACCCTGCTCAACATCTTGATCTCCAGCAGCTAGCAGGCTTCACATCTAATCTCCTGCAGTCATTCAAAGCGCACTTTGGAGAATTTCGTGAGCGCACTCGTCTTTTTAAGTTCATCACTCATCCACAGGAGTGTGCAGTGGACAGCGCCGACCTGAGTTACATCCCCAGTGTCTCTGTCAGAGATTTCGAGCTACCAGCTGCTGACCTGAAGGCCTCAGATATGTGGGTGAATAAGATCAAGTAACTGAATGACGATTTGGAAAGACATGCACAACAGCAAGCAGAGTTGGCGAGCAAACACAAGTGGGGAGAAATTAAAAAATTTCAACCCGCGGACCAGCTGATTGTCAAAACTTGGAACGCACTTCCCGTCACATACCACACCACACTGCAGCGTGTGAGTATTGCTGTATTGACAATGTTTGGCTCTACGTATGCATGTGAGCAGTCTTTCTCACATCTAAAGAACTTTTAAGACCAACCTACAATCACATTTAACTGATGGAAGTCTCAGTGCTTGCATGAAGCTTACTCTCACCACCTATCAACCAGACTACAAAGCCATCAGCAAAACCATGCAGCACCAGAACTCACATTAATGGTAAGAAGTACTTTATTTATCATTGGTTAGCAATAGCATAACAACGTTATTAAAAAGAATTCAGAGACTTACTGTACTTTAAAAGTGTTGGTCTTACATAAAATGCACACATTTACTTGTATTTAGTGTTAAACATATTTATGACACACGGAATTACATTTTAAAATGTGTGGCGTTCATGGCTCTCTCAGCCAAAAACGTTCCCGACCCCTGTACTAGAGATAAAGCTTTAAATATAAGATTTAGAAACATTTATAAATAAATATACATTTGTTTACCAAGATACTAATTATTTGTATTTGTGCTTGCTTCTGTGCCATACTTTAGCCTCTAGTGATGAAAATAAAATAGTTTACTACCTCCTGTGAAAAGCACGCGTTTTTACATTTGTATGAGTAAGTATAAGTTGATTTTTACTCTCTTTTTAAAGAAAGATAATTGGAGTTAAAGATGAAGAAAATAACTTAAAGCAATGGTGTAGCCAGTCTACTATCCATGTTCCTATGATAATGATATTCAGAACTGACCGGAATTTTTAAAATCGGTCCTGGGCTTCTCAAATTTTGGTGACATATCTTAACATGTTGCTTTACTAACCAAGCTTACATTTTCTATACCTGTATTAAATTTGAAATGACATGGGTTTCAAACAGGGTTTGGAAATGTTTTTTTATTTTTATTTTTTACTGATTATAGAGAGAGGAAGGGAGGCCTTGGCCAGTTGGGTCAGCAGTAGAATGTCGGTCCAGTGTGTGGAATTCCTGGGTTTGATTCCTGGTCAGGGCACACAGGAGAAGCTACCATTTGCTTCTGCACCCCTCCCTCCCCCTTTCTTCCTCTCCCGCAGCCATGGCTCGAATGAGCAAGTTGGCCTCAGGCCTTGAGGATGGATCCATGGCCTGTCCTCAGGCTCTAAAATAGCTTGGTTGCCAAGCAATGGAGTGGGGGTCCCAGATGAACAGAACATGAGCCCGTGACAGGGGCTGCCAGGTGAATCCAGGTTGGGGTACACGCAGGAGTCTGTCTCTCTGCCTCCCTGCTTCTCACTTGATTAAAAGAGAGAGACCCTGGCCGGTTGGCTCAGTGGTAGAGCGTTGGCCTGGCGTGCAGGAGTCCTGGGTTCGATTCCCGGACAGGGCACACAGGAGAAGCGCCCATCTGCTTCTCTATCCCTCCCCCTCTCCTTCCTCTCTGTCTCTCTCTTCCCCTCCCACAGCCAAGGCTCCATTGGATCAAAGTTGGCCCAGGCGCTGAGGATGGCTCCATGGCCTCTGCCTCAGGAATGGCTCTGGTTGCAACAGAGCGATGCCCCAGATGGGCAGAGCATCGCCCCCTGGTTGGCATGCTGGGTGGATCCGGTCGGGTGCATGCGGGAGTCTGTCTGACTGCCTACTTGTTTCCAACTTCAGAAAAATACAAAAAAAAGAGAGAGAGAGAAACATTGATCCATTCCTGGATGTGCGGATTGAACCAGCAACCTTTGCTTTTTGGGACGATGCTCTAACCAGCTGAGATATCTGGCCAGGACTGGAAATGTGTTTTAGTTTCAAAAGTGATTATTTAGATTTTCATTCTTTCACAAAAGGATCTGTCAGTTTAGGAAATGTATTATAGTTTCAGTGGTTGCTTGTCGGATTCTTGATTTCAGTGCTGAAAAGAGTATACTTCTTGCAGTTGCTCGGGCTTTAATAGTTCGTTGAACTCATAGATGTTTTTGGTTGCAAAAGACACAAACACTGCTATGCGTGCAGCCTAACTCAAGAAGAGACATTAAAAAGATGGTGATTTCACTAAGTTGAAAAATAGACTATAGTACAGCCAATCCTTATGGGACCTGGGACTGGGCACCAGAAAGGTTTTCAGCATCCAAGGTATAAAGCCCCTTCTTAGAGGTTTTTGTCAACTCTGTGTCTGTGTATCTGCTCATTTTCTTTACAGACCTATTCTCTACTCATCTGGCATCTGACCAAAGCCCTGACTATAAGTAACTTTCCAGGCAAAAGAAAGAGAATCTAATTGTTCCCAGTTCACTTGGTCAAGCCACCCAAATTATAGATTGCCTGTGGGCAACCTGGTATCATGTGGCTAATAAGTTATGACTAATCAACTGTTGAGAGTTTCACATAAGAAACGATAGGCCTGTCCTGAAAGTATGTAGAGTGTTTTGGTAGCACATATAGCAGGGGTCGGGAACCTATGGCTCACAAGCCAGATGTGGCTCTTTTGATGGCTACATCTGGCTTGCAGACAAATCTTTAATAAAAAAATGTTAAAAATATAAAACATTCTCATGTATTACAATCCATTCATTTCCTACTGCTCATGTTCATGGCTGCGGGTGGCTGGAGCCAATCACAGCTGTCCTCCGGGACAACACCAAATTTTTATTGGATAATGCGAAACGTACACGGGTCGTTGTATGGCTCTCACGGAATTGCATTTTAAAATATGTGGTATTCATGGCTCTCTCAGCCAAAAAGGTTCCCGACCCCTGACATAGGATGGGTACCTAAAATGGTTTTCCAGGAAACTTGAGCTTGAAGAAGAGTGGAATTACCATTCAAAAAGGGAGTTACAGAAAACATGATAAACAAATGGAACATGTACAAAGGTGGTCCAGATGTTCTTGATATGATCTGGGAACCACAAGTATTTTTATGCTTGGATTTTTGGGTGTATCTAGATCAGGGGTAGTCAACCTTTTTATACCTACCGCCCACTTTTGTATCTCTGTTAGTAGTAAAATTTTCTAACCGCCCACCTGTTCCACAGTAATGGTGATTTATAAAGTAAGGAAGTAACTTTACTTTATAAAATTTATAAAGCAGAGTTACAGCAAGTTAAAGCATATAATAATAATTACCAAGTACTTTATGTCATATTTTCACTAAGTTTGGCAGAATAAATCTTTATAAAACAACTTACTATAGTTAAATCTATCTTTTTATTTATACTTTGGTTGCTCCGCTATCTCCCACCATGATAGCTGGAACGCCTATTAGAGGGCGGTAGGGACCAGGTTGACTACCACTGAGCTAGGTGATAAAGGAAGAACAGAGAGTCTGAGGAAGTTTAAACAGTGGAGTGACATGATGAAATATAGGGTTTAGAAAGATCACTTTGGCAGCTTTAGTGGAAGACCATTAATAAGGAGTTGAGATTGGAGGTAGTGTGATTGGTTAGGAGCCATTGTAGTAATACAGATGAAAAAATGATGAGGGCCTGAATTAATGTCACACATAGTTGGGGGTGGGGGGCAGTCTTCACAAGATTTAATGAACTATTGTATGAGGAAGAAGGAAGTGTCAAGGAGGAAAACAAACCCCAAATCTCAGGAGTTTGATTAAGAAAAGATGAATACTTATACTAAACTGGTAGGGTAGGGAACTCGACTCATTGTTGTAACTCACTCTGGATGAAGCTGCTGTGGCAGCCCCATCTCCAATATTGCAGGTCACTGGCAGAGCAAGAGTTGAGCAGTGACGTTTAGAGTTTCTGCATAGTGACACAGAAGAAGTTGCTCGAATTTAATTGGTCAAAGCAAATTGCATGGCTACACTTCAAGGAACAAAGAAATAGAATTTTACCATGTAGCCATAAGGAGATTTGGAAATACTTGCTGAACAGTAGTGATGGTACTAACATTAGTGACTACCAGATTTCTGATTTGGGTGATATGGTGTGTTTTTTTGTTTTGTTTTGTTTTTTAACAGAGACAGAGTCAGAGAGAGGGATAGACAGACAGGAAGGGAGAGAGATGAGAAGCATCAATCATCAGTTTTTCATTGTAACACCTTAGTTGTTCATTGATTGCTTTCTCACATGTGCCTTGACCGCTGGCCTTTAGCATACCAAGTAACCCCTTGCTCAAGCCAGCAACCTTGCTAGCGACCTTGAGGTCTCAAACCTGGGTCTTTCTGCATCGCAGTCCAACACTATCCACTGCGCCACTGCCTGGTCAGGCAAGATGGTGGTATTTTTAAGTGAGATATATAGAACAACGGACAGGACTGGTAAAGAAGGGGAATGATGAATTTTAAGACTTAATAAGTTGGCCCTGGCCAGTTGGCTCAGTGGTAGAGCATCAGCCTGGCGTGCAGGAGTCCCGGGTTCAATTCCCGGCCAGGGCACACAGGAGAAGTGCCCATCTGCTTCTCTACCCCTCCCCCTCTCCTTCCTCTCTGTCTCTCTCTACCCCTCCCGCAGCCAAGGCTCCATTGGAGCAAAGATGGCCCGGGCGCTGGGGATGGCTCCATGGCCTCTGCCTCAGGCACTAGAATGGCTCTGGTTGCAACAGAGCAACGCCCTGGATGGGCAGAGCATCGCCCCCTGGTGGGCTTTATTTTTATTTTTGCAACTTTAATTAGCTTAGTTATTTTAATAATATTAATGTTTCAAGTTCTAAATGCAAATATATCTTATCACAGTTTTTTTTAAATCTTTTTTTTTAAATCTTTTTTTTGTATTTTTCTGAAGTTGGAAACGGGGAGGCAGTCAGACAGACTCCTGCATGCGCCCGACAGGGATCCACCCGGCACGCCCACCAGGGGGCGATGCTCTGCCCATCTGGGCCATTGCTCTGTTGCAACCAGAGCCATTCTAATGCCTGAGGCAGAGGCCATGGAGCCATCCTCAGCGCCCTGGCCAACTTTTTGCTCCAATGGAGCCTTGGCTGTGGGAGGGAAGAGAGAGACAGAGAGGAAGGAGAGGGGGAGGGGTGGAGAAGCGATGGGCGCTTCTCCTGTGTGCCCTGGCTGGGAATCAAACCCTGGACTCCTGCACACCAGGCCGACGCTCTACCACTGAGCCAACCGGCCAGGGCCTCTTATCACAGTTTTTGATTAGTAGTATTCATATGTATGTATATTTAACCATTATCAAGATGGATTTGCTGCTATATGTGAAAGATTTTTTAATTTAAAAAATGATGAATATTTGCCTAACGTGTGTTGCGCAGTGGTTAGAGCATCAACCTGGTATGCTGAGGTCTCAGGTTTGAAACCCTGAGGTCGCTGGCTTAAGCGTGGTGGTATCACTGATATGACTCCAAGGTTGCTGGATTGATGCCAAATGTTGCTGTCTTGACCTCCCTCAAGGTCGCTGACTTGAGTGAGGGGTCACTGGCTTGGCCTGAGCGCCTCCCCCCAGTCAAGGCACATATGAGAAACAGTCAGTGAAATAATTAAAGTGACGCAACTTTTTCCCTTCCTGCCAGTTTCTAAATATTAAAATTAAAAAAATGAAAAATGATGAATATTTGTGAAATTACTAACTAAATAATACATTTGTTTTCAACCTCCAGTCTGCAGACTGTTGATGTTGTATGAAGATTACAGACCCAATAGTTATAGACTTTATAATTTTCATACAGTGTCAGGTGATTAACTCTTTTGCGGACCTGTATGAAAATTTTGGCAGACTGGCGGTTGAAACCCACTGAAATATAGTGTGTCCGTAAAGTCATGGTGCACTTTTGACCTGTCACAGGAAAGCAACAAAAGATGATAGAAATGTGAAATCTGCACCAAATAAAAGGAAAACCCTCCCAGTAGTACATTAAGATTGTTTTAAAATTCTTGATTTGTTGAATGTAAAAGGTACTTGAAATTTATTAGATGGTTAGACTTTAAGTTTCGTCTTTGCCATTTACTAGATCTGGAATTATGGTCAACTTTCTTAACTTGTTTTGAACTAAATTACTATTATTGTACAAAGCGTATATGACATTTTCAAATGATCTTTTTTAGTATGAAAAGCTTCAGTGTTTTCAAGTATTCCACATTTATTTTATATTCTAGGTATATATTTTGTTTGGGTCTGTTTTTCCTTGCTAAAGGTAATTAAAGACTTTGATTGAAAATAATTATGGACAGGTTGTCAAAATAGTCATCCACGAGGATAGTATATTTTGTATTCTAACAAGATGGATTCACATTGTAGAGAAATTGCTTTTATCTGTGCTGTGTCTGGTTCCTCTTTACTGTAGGCCTGCCTAGATTGAAATGAATCTATAATAGAAGGATTTGTAAGAATCTTTACTCTTTGGTGTATAGTATGTAAAATTATTTTGTGTGTGAAATCTTTTATCTGGAAAATCACACAGTGCTGCAGTCTACTAGCACAGTATATGCAAAAGACCTTAATTTTAATTCTGTGTTATTTCATTGTTTCTAAAAGTTTTTAGAGATTTAAATTAGCCAGGGAAGGCTTGGAAGTGGTTACAGAATTTTAAGTTTTGAGGATTGGGGCTTTTAAAAGGGATTTTGCCTATTTGTACTCTGGTTCAACAATTTGGGTTGAGCAGCTGTTTTCACATTTTGTTCAAATTAAGAATTGAAAGTTTTAAAATTTAAATTAAAAATTTTTACAAATAAGGCTAAAGGCTTGCCTAGATTGTCATCAGGCTTTGCAGACAAATCACTATTAAGTTTTGCTATTTCATGTCTTAATGGTTTTTAGTACCAAAACTTCGTAATTCTTGATTATGTAAGATTATATAAAGATCTAAGAAAAAATTGTAACGAAAGTGACAAAACCAACCGTTTATTCATCTAATTGTTTTTCTTTTTTTTTATCTTGCAGCAACGCACCCCTTGCTTTTTCTTCCAAAGTATGTTATGTTAAGTTTCGTGATCCATCAAGTGTTGGCGTGGCCCAGCATCTAACTAACACGGTTTTTATTGACAGAGCTCTGATAGTTGTTCCTTGTGCAGAAGGTTGGTATTTCACATGTTTTTTTTTTTCTATTATTTTTAATCTCCGTCCTGTCCGTTAACTACCTTTGGCATTTTTAGAAATTGGCAAGTAGATAGTAGTATGGCATGAGTGTATGTATGTCTTGTTGTGTATGTGTATGAGAATGAAATTTGGAGAAGAAAATAATTTTTACTAATCAAATATGTTAAAATGGTTCCTTTGTTACTTAATGTAAGTTTGAAAAATAGCTAAACATTTAAAAAATGTATATATTACTTGGTTTCTCAGGTTTATCCTGGCTTTCTGTAGTCATTTTACAAGTGGTAAAAAAAGGTTTCTGAAATTAAAAAATATTAGGGTAGTTGGGGAAATTATTTTAATTTTGTAAGTAAGTGCTTGTCTCTGTGTACAATATTAATGATATTACATAAATAAAAAATATACACATCTTGCCAGATTGAGGTTCTGATATTTATAGTTATAAGAAAAAAATTCATAATTGAAACTTTAAAATACCCTGTTAATTTACCTTATTATTGAGACCATTATATCTTGTTTCGTGTAATTGTTTGCTATGCAACTGGAATTTACTTTTCTCTTCTGGCTTTTTCTTGGGGAGGAGGTGTAATTGAAGAAAAGTCATGTAAAGCAAATTTCCTCCATCAAAGAAATAGTTGTTGAAGATGTGAACAAGGCTAAGGCCTTAAAAATTATTCATTAAATTTTATGACTTAACCTGCTTTAAGAGCTAATTATTACTAATATTTATTTTTTAGTAACTTCTATTTACAGAGTCACTCATTTAATAAGCTGTGCTGAATTTGACAGTCCTGGTGTGTAATTAATTTTTATTCCGAGCACTGACTATGGCATGCATGTGTTCATGGATTTGAGAATTGGTTTTCTATAATTTAAATGTCTTTAAAGTGTATTTTCAGTGGTGGGTGGTGGGAACTTTACACCTGGAACAATTTAATGTACTTTCATATGTATTGTTTTAAAACCTCTTACAATCCAGGCTAACGTTAAAGTAACTTAATGTAAAATAAACAGTTTGTAGTACTTTCAAGTTTTTATGCTTATTTCAGAATTCTATTCTGAGATGTCAGAAACATTTAGTCAGATATAGCAAGTATCATTCTGTTATTTTTGAAGTCCCAGATTAGAACATTCTGGATTTTTTCAGATAAATTAGAAAGTATTTTTCCCATGCCTGTGAGTTAGAGTGGAGTATGGAGAATAAAAATGGATTAAAGTTAATTATTTGATGAATCTGTTCTTATCTGATCTGTCAGGGGACAGTAAGCCCAAATTTGGAGAGCAAGGTGAGAAAAGAGCTGGTAATGGTTTCGTTCTACAAATCAAGTTCATACCAATTTCACACCGTGTAAACCGCATGGGGAAAAAAACAGGTAGAGGTCTATTTAGCAAGAGTATTATTTCAGAAAAATATGCCAGCAGCAGCACAGGCTCTTGTATTATGTTGGCTCATTACTTAATAAGGAAGAATTTCATCAGTTGTTTTGTTGGAACCTTACTATAGTTCCATAAATTTTTTTTTATATAGTATTTGAGAAGCCCTGGCTGTGATTTGTCATAAATGTTCATGGTTATGGACACCTTGAGGTTCCTTTTTTTTTTGTTTTACTCGTTAGAGATGAATAAATTCACATTTTACTAATTTATGAATATTTTTAATGTCATTTAGAGGCAGAGTTTCACAATTTCTGACCATGAAAATTTAAATATTTGTATTGCAATTTAACTATAAGTATAGGTTAAGTGTATTTCAGAACACTTACTTATAAAATAATTGGTATTAGAAAAATATTCATATACAATTTTTATTAAACTAAATACAACAGATGGATTTATAGAACCTAAAGAATGTCATAGTGAGGGCTTAATGGTTTGATTATTAACTGCATGCAAAGTAATAATGTATTATGTACTGTACCAAAAAATTAGCAAAGTGAGTTTGAACTGAACCAAAGGAAAGCGTTCCAGTGGAGTAAGTTCTATAAGACAAGTATACTTTGGTGCTGTAAGCAGTGCTCTGTGTACTTTACTGATTGTAGTCTTTCCTTGATGTCAGAGGAAACAGCATTATGAAAGGAATGAGAAAACCATAGAAAAAATTTTAAGAAAAGTTCTTCAGATTCTTTCAATTTGCTATTATTTAAAAAAATACAGTATTCTGACAATATCCTAAATTGTATAAGTAATGTTTGATGTGTAGTAGTTTTATATATATTAAGCACTAGCTATTGTCAATAAAACATGCCATTTCAAAATAAAATATACTTTCATTATACTTGTCCAAATATGACCTCTTTTTGTTGTTGTGTGCATCTCAGATTTATTTTTATAAATGTTAACACTTAGAAAAAGATAAGGTCAGACATAAAAGGATGTCAGCCTAATCATCAGTCATAACTTTATGTCCACATTTTCTGGTAGATGGATTTTGACTATTAATTTGGTTTTGTATGTTTTCTCTATGTGATATTTGTGCATTATTAGATGACTAGACTGGCCAAGGCAGACCTGTTA
This sequence comes from Saccopteryx leptura, assembly GCF_036850995.1. Classification (NCBI taxonomy): domain Eukaryota; kingdom Metazoa; phylum Chordata; class Mammalia; order Chiroptera; family Emballonuridae; genus Saccopteryx; species Saccopteryx leptura. Next base: position 140,750,344 of record NC_089503.1, read on the forward strand.
CACTTGCCTGACACTTGCCTGAGTTAGGCATTGTTTGCCATGCCACTAAACCTGCCGTCAAGTGAAACCTTCATTGGGGAAATGAGATCGGAGTCTGAACCGCAGAAGATGGACGCCCTGTCTCTGTTTTTTATTGTTTTACTTTAATTTCATTTCTTTTTCTTTATTTTGTCCCTTTTTTGTTTTTGTTTTGTTAAATCTTTTTCACTTTAACTTGTATGCTGGTTTTCCAGTTCTTTGTAAATGGTATTCCATTAAGGGTTCATAACATTGCATTGCAAAATATGTATATGGGGAAATGACCAGCAGAGTTCAACCTTAAGATAAAATGAATTTTCACAGTAAGTTAGATAGTGTTAGGAGGCTCAGTGGAAATCTTAATTGGTGTTTGTAGATTGATCAGGTACATTCTGCCCTTGCAACACTGATAAGATTATTAAGAACATTTTCTGATCTCAGTGCAACGTGTTTGCAGTTTTTCTCCCGAGTTTACATCTCTTACAAAACCTTCCCCCTAAAATTTTAGGCATGCAGTATCAGGGAAAATAAGAAATAACAATCTGGGGGTAGATGAGGCAGAGAGAGACTTTTACTTTTGTGATAGTTATTCATTGTAGAAAGTAACATTTCCTTGACTTATAAAGGCTTTAGTTGCCTAAGAGGAGAATGGATATTTGAGAAACTGTTGAATACTTACTTGTGTGTATTTCTCTGCTTCAGTTTTTTGTTGAAAAATACTCAGAGGTTACTAGCTTCCAGATGGGTTCTCAGATTAGGACTAGTACTTTAACACTGTGAGAAACATTGTTCTCTCAGTTGTCACTGAATATAATTTGGGGAAAGTGCTAAACATATATTTGTTTTATACTTTTATATATTCTGATAGTATTTAGAGGGTAAATTTGATAAAATTTTATCTTGGAAATTAAGTAGTGGAACTTTTTTTTAGGTATCTTTAGTAGTAGAAAAAGAAAAAATAGTGTGCTTACAGTTAGACTTTATAGTAGTTTTTTTACTACTGTGAAAAGCATTTGAGGGTCAGACGATCTACTGATGCTTTTTTGTTTTTAAGCCAAAAGTGAAAAGTCTTTATAATATTAGGTATTCAACGTTTGGCCTGTGTTGAATATCCTTTTTGTTTGTGTAGTCTTTCTACACTCTCTTGTATGGGTAATTTGGCTTATTTAATTGGCAATATTAAATTTGGACTTCACTAGATTGAAACTTTTAATTTGTTTTTTAGGTGCATAAATTAGGGTAGCAAAACACAGGGTTTGTACCTTAGGACCTCAGTTGATTTATCAAGATGTGTTCAGGTTTTACAAACATTAAATAATATATTCTATTTATAACAAAACAGGTCTGATAGCGTTATAAATAGTATAGTATATTTGTGAGTATACAGATTTATGTGTTAATACTAGTAGTAACTAATAAATATAAAATAAATATAAAATTGTTATTTAATGTTTTCAATAAGGCCTACCTACCTTTTATTTATCTTTATGCATGTTTAAAAATCTGTGCTTATGCAAAATTTACACTGAAATAATAAAATAACTTTGTTTTTGAAGTTAGTAGTTGAAGTAATATAGACTTAGATGTTGCAAAGCTTAGAAAAGCATTTGTTAAAGCTAATAAAATGTAATTTTTTTGTTTATATAAATAAGGTGTAAACATTATTTAAAGAAAGCTTTAAAATGCATTTTGCATTTCATTCATGTTTAGAGATATGTTTAGATAATATTGTATAGAGGTTTATCTCTGCGAATCTGGTTGTCTTAGAGTTTTTTATCACTAAAACCTAGCATGGTGATTTTGAAAATTTACTCCATGTGTTGTTTTCAATTTAGCATGACTTTGTATACTGTGTTTTAAATTACTTTTGGAGAATTTATAGTGGAAATGCGTAGCCAACTAATTATGAGGAGTTCTTCTAAGATAGCTCTGTATAGTCATCATTTTTAGAAATAATTTGGGGATGTGTGTGTAAGAGAGGACCAAGAAAAATGCATGGAAGTTGCATTCTTATCAAAACTGATTAGAATTCAGTAATTAATTATGGAAGATTGATGTACTTATTTCAGAATAAACTTTTCAGTCATAGGAATTTTTTTCCCAGCATCTAAGATATTTCAGTGTTATTGTCATTATTATTAGGCAATTAAAATATTTATAAGCAACACATTTAGGCATCAGCTATTCTTCAGATAAGTATACATAAATTGGTTCTAAAAGTCAATGGTTTAAAAGATTTTCTGAGACTAGGGAACTTTTTTTATCACTTATCCAAAAAAATGTTAACAGTTTCCCAGTGCATATTCTTTGGACTGGATTCTTTTGGGCACTTCTGACTTTGTTAGTGATGTGCCATATTAACTGAGTAGGTGTAGGCTTCTTTTTAAATTGAAACTGATTACATGTAGTAGATTTTAGTTTATTTTCTGTCTACTTGAATTTAAATGGAATTTATTGGAAGGATTATCAAAATTGTTTGCATCACAAGTAGGTAGTTTCAATAACCGGATAGGGGCACTCAGGGAGCAAATTTCAATTCGCACATATTTGTTTTTTCTTTTTCTTTTTTTTGACTTATTTGGTTATTTGCCATTTCTGGGGATTAAACTTTAAAAAATGTTCTTCTTTTCTGTATCTGATGTTCTGTGTGCTATTAGTGATGCAGCCAACACGAACGGTTGTCATGTGTAACACAACTTTCGATCACCGCGAAAACACCGTCCTGGGAAAGCGTCCATGCTTGATATCGTTTGGTTCATGAACATTAAGTTTCCAGTACAGGTGACCCATAGCTCAAAGTGTTAAATAATTGTCTACATTATTCAATTTTTAAAATAATATTCCATTAATGAGATTGTTAGTCTTTGAAGTTTTGCTCACTTTTATTTTTCCTAGTAGAGCAGGATAAAAGGAAAGACTTAAGTTCTAATTTATTTCTTTGTACGGATCTGATAGATAGATTCATTTATTATTATTATTTTTTAAGTGCAAGGGGAATTGTAAAATCATAGTGTAAAGTTTGTGTGGTGTTTCTGCTTTCTGTAATGTTTGGAACTTGCCTCTGCAGGTAAAATCCCAGAGGAATCCAAAGCCGTCTCTTTATTGGCGCCTGCTCCAACTATGACAAGTCTGATGCCTGGTGCAGGCTTGCTTCCCATACCGACCCCAAATCCCTTGACCACAGTAAGTACTATATACTGTCTTCTAAAAGGATGAATGTTGAACTGTATAATCTGTTGAATAAAGAGCTTAGAAAATTTTTATTTTAAATGGAGAGGATCTGAATTGTGTACGTAATTATTTCCCCTCACGTTTTCACTGACTTAAATTGTCTTTTGAAATTGTAATTGGAAATTTATGTAAATTTGAGAACTAAAATTGGTTATTCACTAGGAAATCAGTTTTGAAACTCAACATTTTAGATAGCACAGTGAATTGGAGAATCTAGGTAACTGTATTTCCTAGTTCATGAAGACTACATTTATTTAAAAAACAAGAACTGATTCACAACCTGGTAAAGGGAAAAATAACTCAGAAGGATTTGTCTGATTGAGAAAATGTAACAAACGCAAAGCATTTTTTCATCAACTCTGTTTAATGCCTCCTCTGTGATTTCTGAGTGGGTTATAAAAAGATATTGCTGTTATTAAACTATTGGGGTTTTTTTGTTTTATAATATATTTTTGTAGATTTTTTTTACAGAGACAGAGAGAGAGAGGGATAGATAGGGACAGACAGAAAGGAATGCAGAAAGATGAGAAGCATCAATCATCAGTTTTTCGTTGTAACACTTTAATTGTTCATTGATTGCTTTCTCATATGTGCCTTGACTGTGGGCCTTCAGCAGACCGAGTAACCCCTTGCTTGAGCCAGCGACCTTGGGTCCAAGCTGGTGAGCTTTGCTCAAACCAGATGAGCCCGCACTCAAGTTGGCGACCTCGGGGTCTCGAACCTGGGTCCTTTGCGTCCCAGTCCGATGCTCTATCCATTGTGCCACTGCCTGGTCAGGCTATACTATTGGTTTTAAAAAAAGGGCAATTTTCCTTCCAAAAATAAGCCTAAGGCAATATATAAATCTCACCTTAATTGAAAGTTTTATCTAGCTGTGTGGTGCTGGATTAATAGGGAATGAACTCATAAACTTTATGATTGTAGTTAATTTATCCAGGTTACAAAGTACTTTCTGAAACTTTGAAGTGGAGGCTCTAAAAAAAAATTTTTTTTTAAAGGTCCTTAAAATTTTTATATGACATTGTGCTGGATACCTACATTGTGATTTATAGAGGGAAATGCTTTTTAATTCAGTGGTTGATCATTTGTATTGAGCTTTCTAGATATTTTATTGTGTGTATATTTTAATATGTTAATTTCTGGGTCACCCCCCCACCCCAAATATTTTCTTGCTATCTGATTCGTTGTCCTAAGGTGAAATGGTTTCCTCTTAATTCAGCTATAGTAATCTGTTACTATAAAACTTAGTTTATGAAGAATAATTTTATTATTATTATTAATTTTTTTTTTTTTGTATTTTTCCGAAGCTAGAAACGGGGAGAGACAGTCAGACAGACTCCCGCATGCACCTGACCGGGATCCACCCGGCACGCTCACCAGGGGGCGTCGCTCTGCCCACCAGGGGGCGATGCTCTGCCCCTCCAGGGCATCGCTCTGCCGCTACCAGAGCCACTCCAGCACCTGGGGCAGAGGCCAAGGAGCCATCCCCAGCGCCCGGGCCATCTTTGCTCCAATGGAGCCTCGGCTGCGGGAGGGGAAGAGAGAGACAGAGAGGAAGGAGAGGGGGAGGGGTGGAGAAGCAGATGGGCGCTTCTCCTGTGTGCCCTGGCCGGGAATCGAACCCGGGACTTCTGCACGCCAGGCCGACGCTCTACCACTGAGCCAACCGGCCAGGGCTATGAAGAATAATTTTAGTTAGAAAACAGAAGAAAGGTTACTCATTGTATTTTGGCTCCTGGCTACCTCTGTGATCTTTTTTCCTGTTTCCCAGGCTTGCTGTACTTCAGCCACATTGGCTTTACTGGTTCATGGACATGCCGAGCACATTTCTACCTTAGAGTTTTTGTACTTACTCATCTTGGGCCTAGAACTTTATTTTCCAGACAATAAAAAGGTTTACTTGTAAATTTTCTGTTGAGTGAAGCTGTTCACCAGTTTTCTATTTAAAAAGTCATATGTTTAGGGAAGCCAGAGTTTCTATGTCAGAAGGCAAAAAAGTATTACATCTGGAGGCCAGATCATCTTTAACCCATCAAAGACCAAAAGGGTAACTAAATATTATATTTAGGTTCCTTAGACCAGGGCTAGAAAGTAGATTAATCTAAAGAAGGGTAAATGTATTATTGCAGAGCAGCCTCACCCAATAGAACTTTCTGCCATGATGGAAATGTCTGTATCTGTACTAGTGAGTGTGGGAGCCACCAGTAGTTGACCTGTTGAACACTTGAAATGTGGCTAGTGTGACTGTGGCACTGAATTTTAATGAATTAAAAGTCAAATAACCATATGTGATAGGTGCCTACCATATCATAGGTTTAGAAGAACAGTATAATGAAAACTAGAGAGAGATAGGAAAAAGTTTCTAAAATAGATCTGATTGATCTTTAAATTTGAAAAAAAAAAAAAGAGGTTGAATTAGACCTATGATTACTTGTCCCAGTAGAGAAATTTGCCAGGTCAAAAGGATTAACAAAGGGGAATACCTGGAAAGGTCTATTCAATGCTTTAAATCCATGCAAAACAAGCAGTTAGACTCTAATTTGTGATTTAGCTTAACTGTATATAATTCTCTTGCATAGAAAAAAAAAATAGAAATTTAAGGTGTGACCCTCTACTGTTTGTGTGCCTTAGTCCATAGAAGACAGGATTGGGGAAGAGCAGTGTGAGTATAGAAGCAGCACATGGAGAGAGGCTAGGTTGAGAGGGTGGTAGCCATGGCTCACAGAGATCATTCACTAGTTTTGAATTAAGGTATTTTCTACAACTTTATAGTAACTTGAAATGGTGATGGTAAGCAACAAATCTAATACCTGTTAGTAGCAAGCTGTCACAATAATAAGTGCTCTGAAGGAAAACATATGGTAGAGAGTTAAAGAAGCTTCATATAAGGTCAGGGAAGGCCTCTTCGGGGGATTATTGAACTGATATTGAAGGATTCAGTTGGTAGAAGGACGGAGAAGAGCTTTCTAAGCAGAAGGAACACCAAGTGAAAAGCTGTAGTTAGGAAAAAATTGTGTGTTCAAGGTACAGAATGGCAGTCAGTATGGTTGAAACATAGTGAGTGAAGGGAGGGATAGATAGGCCATTGACTGAATAGGGCTTTTTAGACTATGGAAAGATGTTTGAGTTTTATTCTAAATGTAATCAGAAGCCACTGATGAGTTTTAGGCAGGGTTAAGACGCTGTTTGACATGTTTTTAAAAGCTCACACACTGGTTGCTATGACAAGCATAAGTGATACTACTTTCATCAACTTGTATTTTCACCTTTTGAGGAAGTATTATTACTTAAAAGTTGTTGAATAGTAGTTTTGCAACAATATTACAATATGCAGTCAATGCTCAAAATTTTCTTAAATCACATACATGGAAATGAAAACGGTAGTGTTTTTTTCCTTGAAAGGTCTTTTTGTTAATTCTCCAAAACTTCCCATTTTCTTTTTTTTTTTAATTTATTTTTTTATTTAGATAATTAAATTTAACGGGGTGACATTGGTCAACTAGAGTTCATAGATTTAGAGAAAACATCTCCACATCATTTGGACAGTCAATTATGCTATATACCCATCATCCCAAGTCAAATCTTCTGTCACCCTATATTTTGTTTCTCTTTAAGTCTATCCCTCTCCCCCTGCCCCCTCCCTCACCTCCCTTCCCCTCCCCCTGGTAACCACTGCACTCTTATCTATGTCCATGAGACTCAATTTTGTGTCCCACCTATGTATGGAATCATACAGTTCTTGGTTTTTTCTGATTTACTTATTTCACTCAGTATAATGTTCTCAAGGTCCATCCATGTTGTTGTAAATGATCCGATGTCATCATTTCTTATGGCTGAGTAGTATTCTATAGTATATGTACCACATCTTCTTTATCCAATCTTCTTTTGATGGGCATTTCCGTTGTTTCTATGTCTTGACCACTGTGAACAGTGTTGTGATTGCGATGAACGTGGGGGTGCATATGTCTTTACATACCAGAGTTTATGAGTTTTTCGGGTACCCTCAACCTTTTTTTTTCATGGCACAAACACACACTAATTACTAAGGTCAGTGCCCCTGACTAAATACAACCATTTTCATCTCATGGCACATTTAGTTACTAAATTAGTTACTAAAGAAGAAGAGGTCAGGGCCCCTTTTTCTTTAGTAATTAGTTTATGAGTGTGTGAGAAACAAAGGTTGAAAATCACTGCAATAGAGGGATTGCTGGGTCATATGGTAGTTTTATTCTAAATTTTTTGAGCAACTGCCATACTGTTTTCTATAGTGGCTGTACCATTTTACATTCCCACCAGCAGTGAATGAGGGTTCCTTTTTCTCCACAGCCTCTCCATCACTTGTTATTACCTGTCTTATTGATAAATAGCTAATCGAACAGGTGTGAGGTGGTATCTCATTGTTGTTTTGATTTGCATTTCTCTAATAGCTAGTGAAGATGATCATATTTTCATATATCTATTGGCCATTTGTATTTCTTCCTGGGAAAAGTGTCTGTTCATGTCCTCTACCCATTTTTTTATTGGACTTTTTGCTTGTTTGTTGCTGAGTTTTGTGAGTTCTTTGTCTATTTTGGATATTAGGCCCTTAGCTGTTGTTTGAAAATGTCATCTCCTATTTAGTTGGCTGTCTTTTTTGTTGTCAGTTTCTTTTGCTGTGCAGAAGCTTCCTAGTTTAATGTACTCCCATTCATTTATCTTTGCCTTTACTTCCTTTGCCACTGGAGTCAAATTCATAAAATGTTCTCTATGGCCAAGGTCCATGAGTTTAGTACCTATGTGTTTTCTTCTGTATAATTTATTGTTTCAGATCTTATATTTAGGTCTTTAATCCACTTTGAATTAATTTTTGTGCAAGGAGACAAACTGTAGTCAAGTTTCATTCTTTTGCATGTGGCTTTCCAATTTTCAAATTCAGAGATTTCTTATCTTTTCTAGTTTAATTTCACATTAAAAATACAGTATGTTCTGTAGGCTGACTGGATGGTGGTGCAGTGGAGAGAGCGTCGGACTGGGATGCAGAAGACCCAAGTTTGAAACCCTGAGGTTGCCATCTTGAGCTCAGGCTCATCTGGCTTGAGTGCAGGCTCACCAGTTTGAGCATGGGGTCACTGGCTTAATCCCAAAGAATGCTGGTTTGAAGCCTAAGGTTGCTGGCTTGAGCAAGGGGTCTCTCACTCTGCTGTATCTCTCTCCCCACCTCGGTGAGGCACATATGAGAAAGTCATCAATGAACAACTAAGGTGCTGCAACGAAGAATTGATGCTTCTCATCTCTCTCCCTTCCTGTCTCTCTGTCCCTCTGATTATCTCAGTGTCTGTCACCAAAAAAAAAAAAAAAAAAAAAATGTTCTTTAATGCTTGAACTAGCCTGGCTTGTGGTGACTCAGTGGATAAATTGTTGACCTGGAATGCTGAGGTCGCGGGTTCGAAACCCTGGGGTTGCCTGGCCAAGGCACATGCAGGAAGCAACTACTATGGGTTGATGCTTCCTGCTTCTCCCTCTTTTTCTCTCTTTCTCTTCTCTCTACAAACAAAGAAATGAAAATCTTGAACTAAAAACTGAATTTAATAATTTTATGAAAGATGATTTAAAGGTTTGTCCTTTTCCTACAATAGTATAAGTAAGGGTTAAATATTTTAGGTAAACTTCACCCCTGTTTTAATTTTAGTCTGTGCATGATGGTACCCTGCTTTCACCATGTGTTAGCTGAGTAGCTTTGGGAAAATTATTTAATTCTCTCAGACTTCTTTATCTGTGGTACTGGCATAATAATAATAGCTGTCTGTTAGGGTTAATATGATAACCCAGCAAAATTTAGGTCTATAATATTGTTAACTATTATACAGTGTTGTTGAATACCCAAGACAGTTATTATTTGTGAATTCACTCATTAGCTAAACTTTACTTGAAAGTTCAAATTCAGTCATTGTGCTTTTGCAGTTAGTCATTGACATACATAGATTGGATGAAAAATTTGAGTTGTTTGATATGTACATTTCCAGTGAAGTCAAACAGCATTGCTCTGTCTTGTTTTAGACGTAGTGCTGTACAGATGTACCGCTGTACAGATGTACCTTGTTTTATTGCACTGCTCTTTATTGTGCTTCACAGATGTGTGTGTGTGTGTGTGTGTGTTTTCCTACAAATTGAAAACAATACCCTCCAATAGCAAACAGATTACAGCTCGTTTTATTGTGGTCTGAAATTGAACCTGTAATATCTCCAGGGTAGATATTTATGGTTTGTTTAACACCATGTTTTTCACATTTTGTACTTTTTGTTAAATTAGCGCCAAAGAGTAGTGCTAAAGTGCTGTCTGGCCTTTCTACGGGCTGGAAGGCTGTGAGGTGGTGTACAGAGAAAATATGTTAGGATTTATTCAGGAATGAGTTGATAGTGCTTCTGGCTATGAGTTCAGTGTTAATGAATCTGTAGTATATATAATAAGGTGTCTTTAAACAAACACACATAAAACAAGGTTATGTATTGGTTGATGAAAATATTGTGACTAGAGGCTTGTTGTAGGTACCTAGCCCTGTATTTTCTCTAGGAGAAATAATTCAGTATTCAATAATTCAGTGTTTGTGGCAACTTTATAGGATATAACTATTGCAAATAATGAGAATTGATTGTTTTAATAAGTTTAAAAGTAGGTAAAATACAAGCTACTCTGACTTGACTCTCAATAATTCTTACATATATCTGGCTTAAAGGTAGGAGTCCCAGTTTCTTCCCAATCTTGTTGAGTTGATCAGTTCTTTTCAAGGTTAGAGAATGATAGTTTTTGATACTAACTGAAAATATGTGCTTTTCTTGTTGTTTTCTTTAAGCTGGGTGTTTCCCTTAGCAGTTTGGGAGCTATACCAGCAGCAGCACTAGACCCCAATATTGCAACACTTGGAGAGATACCACAGCCACCACTTATGGGAAATGTGGATCCTTCCAAAATTGATGAAATCAGGAGAACAGTCTATGTTGGCAATTTGAATTCCCAGGTAATGAAGAATTGATTTTTTCCTTCTTAAAAATCACATAAATGAAGTAATATTTACCTGATTTTTTTTAAAAAAGAATATACTTTATTAAAATGTTTCTTTGTTTCCTCAGACAACGACAGCTGATCAGCTACTTGAATTTTTTAAACAAGTTGGAGAAGTGAAGTTTGTACGGATGGCAGGTGATGAGACTCAGCCAACTCGGTTTGCTTTTGTGGAATTTGCAGACCAAAATTCTGTACCAAGGGCCCTTGCTTTTAATGGAGTTATGTTTGGAGACAGGCCACTGAAGTAAGAAACCCTAAACAAAGAAATTTTAATGATTTTGAAAAACTTTAAAGTATTTTTGATGTAATTAAGGCTTTTTTTTTTCTTTTTAATAGTAATTGGCAATTTGTGGAAAGGAAGACTTTGTGTTAAGTATAAATGAATACCTGAGATACCATTTTAGCCTTTACGGTTGTATTTGAAGACATCTTATTTTCTATTTTATAAGGTCTAATTTAATGTTAATGTTGTTTATATACCCTACATAATGATTGTAGGTCTTTCTCCATAAACATTAACAAGTCAAGTTGTCTTTGCACTATGACTAGACAAACGGACAATTTAACAAATGGGCTAAACTTTAGAATTTTGGTAGATCCAGCATCCCAGGAAAAAGAAACTAATTACCTGGAAATGACTTAAATCAAAGATTTTGAGTTTTAAGGTTGACTCACATCTTTGTTTTCAAAATGAAAAGTTGATGCAGCCTGTCACATCCTCAAGACTAGAAATTCTGTTTCTTGCAGATTATTGAGGTAACAGTTTTATCTGAATTTCATAGGCAGTTGCCTTAGTTATATAGTTTGTTCAGGATTCTGCTGTTAAAGGACAAATAACTAGAAATGATTCGTTTTAATCTTGGTGTCAACATTTTCATTATATTCTAAGCGGTGCAGGAAAGCAGGCGTTCTGGTCTATTCAAATTGTTAGAGGTCAAGTAGTGTTGAGTTTTCTTTTCCCCTTGGTTTTGGCTTTGTTAACGAGAGAATGGCAGGCGAGAATGAGATTCAGTATGGTTTTGAGGTTGGTTTTGGTTATTCTGTATTTAGCAATATTACTGTTAATGTGCTTTTGAGCTGTCGATTTATAAGTATATGCACATATAAATGTTTGTTTCATGTTTTGTAAAAGGTGGTGTATATTTGTGATATGCTAATGTTTTTAATTTAGAATAAATCACTCCAACAATGCAATAGTAAAACCCCCTGAGATGACACCTCAGGCTGCAGCTAAGGAGTTAGAAGAAGTAATGAAGCGAGTACGAGAGGCTCAGTCATTTATCTCAGCAGCGATTGAACCAGGTAAGGCCATAGTGTTGTTACATTAAGATCTCGCAGAATCATAGAACTGCAAGGAATTTTAGAAATTATCTTGTTCAGTCCCTTCATTTTACAAACAAGAAGACTGAAACTCAAGAAAGAGTAAGTGACTTATTAATAATGTCAAAGGTCAAAGAGGTTTTAGCACAAACATTCTTTTCCAGTGATACTGAATTGAGGCACATTAGCCTGAGTCACTTAGTTTTTTATACTCTAAAAAACAAAATTAGTGCTCAAAACTGATTTGCTTAACGCAAAGTATGTTATTGTGAGGCTAAAAAGAATAAATACATTTAAAATGTGATGATTAAAGAGACACACTTTTCATCAAAGTTTTAATTTTAAAAATAAGGTCTATGATTTAGAAAAAATACACTGTTTTAGCAAGATAAAAGAACACCTGCCTCTTCAGACTTTTGTGTTGCTAACTAAAATTAAAAATCCAAACTAAAATTGTCTAGATGGTTTACATTTGAGCAGATTAGCACTCAGAATTTAAGCTTCAATTCTAGCAAAATGGAGAAAGGATTTAAAATCACTGTTATAGGAATTACAGACATGTTATAATCGTGCATTATGGCAGCAACAAACTACTACGAACAGCTGTTTATAATCATCTGGTTTATATGTACTGCTGCAGGGTGGCTGCACTCAACGAGTTTATGCAATGACTTTCTTGGATGTTTCTGAAGGATAATTGCAGAGGAGGAGGATGTACAGAGAGTAGGCCCCTTGCACTATATGTGGTACATTCCACTTGTGCCTGATTATTAACTGGGATCTTTAATTGTTCTGAGCTTACACTGCAAAGTGGTTTTTTCCTCCCAGAGTCTGGAAAGAGCAATGAAAGAAAAGGCGGTCGATCTCGTTCCCACACTCGTTCAAAATCCAGGTCTAGCTCAAAATCCCATTCTAGAAGGAAAAGATCACAATCAAAACACAGGTGAGAGTCTCTGCTATCATTTTAAATTGTTTTGGTTTTGTATTTAAAATAGGTAAGATTTCTGAGTTTTTGTCTAAATATCAGAAATTTTAGAAATTTTATAGAGTTCACCAGGAATTATGATTTCCATTAAATATTGCTTTAATTATGATACAGTTAAGAATGAAATTTTGTCTAATTAATATACAATTTTTAATTTTAGAAGTTGGTTTTCTATGTCTAGATGCTCTATTTCTCATTTAAAAATTTTTTTATTTTATTGATTTTTGAGAGACGAAGGGGGAGGGAGAGGGAAAGAGAGAGAGATGTTGATTCTATTTATTTATGCATTCATTGGTTGATTCCTGTATGTGCCCTGACTGGGGATTAAATCTGCAACCTTGGTGTATCAGGTTGATGCTCTAACCCGGCCAGGGCTACTGTTTTTTATTTTTCTAAGAGTAAAGTAGTCTTTTTACAGAACTGGCAGAAACTTTTCATATTAAGGAAAGAGAACCATGTATATAATGATGCTGAAAATGTTGCTATAGTTTCAGCCCCCCCATCTCCCCCCATCCACTCAAGGTGGGAAGTACCACCCTAGATCTTGTTTCAAGTTGTTGCCTATCTTTGATACTTTGGGACCTGAAACACAGGAGTAACTTACGGCTTTGGTTCCAGTTATTGTGCTTAAGCTCTGTTTTTGTTCTGTTTACCTTATTTTTTAGCATAACTGCTGTTTTAATTTTCTTTTTAATTTTGTTGTGTTGTATTTGGCACAAAGGGGACTTCAAAATCTAAACTTGCAACACCATCTTGGTTGCCAATCTGAAGGTGATAAGTTTTATTGTTTTTAAGATATGAAGGGGTTGTTACTGAAATGTGAAATAGTATATAGTGAATCCTAAACGCATGCTGTATGTGCACATACACTTATGTCTAAAAAGAAAAGGTAGAGGAGGAAAGTGTGTGTGTCTGTGTGTGTGTGCATGATGTGGGGGTATTAGCAAAGGAGGGAAGAGTTTGAGGGAGGGAACCAGTCTGTTGCTCTATGTTGAACCTCACCAGCAAGCTCAGTGTAGTCTGTATTTGTATTGTTTGAGGAGATTGAAACAATGAGATAGGAAAATATGATATTCTTTCTTTGACTCGAGTAGAATTTGTGTCTTGCTATTTACTGACATATATTTCTCTGTTGCTCTTAATTTGCAAATATCTCTTTTGGTGTGTGTTCTTACTGTCTTTTCCTTCAAGGCCTTACAGTAAGGCAAGTTCAGGTCCAAGTGAAGGAAGTTGTTTCATGTACAGGGAATGATGCAGTGCAGCACAAGCCAGAACTGGAGAAGGAAAGGGGTATAGAAACAGTGGTACTTGATTGGGGATATTACCATACATTGACAGGATGTGGTGAACGTAAAGGAGATCAAGGAAATACAGAATTGAACTGAAGAATAACAACTTCTTTTCTGAGGAAATAGACCAAAGACCTAAATTTCATTTTATGTTGATTATAAAAGCCAGGCACCAACTCTAATATCTCAGTGGATTTCTAAGGCTAGAATAAAGCAGGACTTAATGATTAACATTGTTTTCTTGATAACCTCTGGGAAGCTTTATCTCTTGGGGCAAATAATGTAACTACCCATTTTAAGTTTTTTGCTTTTTATCACTTTAAATATATTTGGATATTTTCCCCTCCCAAGGGTTGGGGGAGGATTATTCAGTGTTAATTATGGTTCTCATTCATGGGAGTGCTTTCTTGTAGGTATATATAACTGTGTAGCATTATAAATTACTTATTCTTAGCATGCATACAATTGACTCCTGAACAACATGGATTTGAACTTTATGGGCCCACTTACATGTGGATTCTTTTTGATAAATATATAGTCAGCTGTCATATCTGCAGGTTTAGGATTTTTCATTAAACCAACCACAGATTGAAGACAGTATTTTCTATCCACAGTTGGGAATGCATGAATGCGGAAGGCCAACCATATGTGTTATTCCATACTATTTTGTATAATAGACTTGAGTATTTGCAGATTTTGGTATCTGTGGTTGGGGAGGAATACAGTTCTGGAACCAGTCCTCTGTGGATAGTGAGGGATGACTGAAGTTTTCGGGGAGTCAGGAAATTTTCTACTGTGGAGGGGTCAGCATCCCCCCAACCCCTACATTGTTCAAGGGTCAACTGTATATACAAGTATCTTCATATATACATATGTATACATGCATATATGCACACATACACACTTTTGTAAGCATGTACTATTTTGATACATGATTTATAGAAACGTAGCTTTTACTAAGTTTTTAGAGTCATATATAAAATGGGGATGTAAAATGCAACATAGGGGATGATGTCAATAATCTAATAACTATGGTGCCACATGTGTGTGAGATATATGGGGATGATCACTTGGTAAGTTATGTAATGTCAACTCACTGGGGCATACACCTAAAACTAATATAATAATGTAATAAACTAACTGTAATTGAAAAATAAAAATGATTTTAAAATGGAAAAAAGAAACTACTTATGGAATCCAAAGACATTTTACTGATGACCTCCAATCTAAGTATCCTGTCTCTTGAGTAAACAAGGGAATAGTTATCTTCACCCATCAGATAGTAAATAAACTCATTCTCAAATGCTAAAAAAAATTGGAAAGAAAAAGAAAAGAAATACATAAGAGGATTAGTTCTGTTTAAAGGAAAAGAAGAAAACCCTTACCAAAAAAAATTTGACTTAAGGATCTTGACATGGAAGTAATTTTCCGCCAACTCGTTAAGGCAGAGAAATGGCAGGCATTTCTTGTCTTCCCCTTCCCTGCTGGTAGGATTTGATACCCTCAGCTTTGGCTCTGACCAGCTAGACTTAGCAGGTGTGTGGGTTGCAGGAGCCCTGCTCTTGAAGGCTCACCCTGTTCTGCATTCTCACTGTTCTTAGGTGCTTCTAAAGCCTCCCCTCACCCTTTCCCTATCCCTTCCCCTTCTTATGTTACATGGGAGGAAGTGGTTTCTTGTCACTGTGATCTTGGTTAGGACTAAGGTGATGTGCTTTCACTTTGTTTCAAATTTTTATGTTTTTCATAGGGACAGGGTTAGGAAAGGTGGTAGTACTATAATTATTATATTTTAAAGATAAGTAACCTTTACAGACCAGCATAGGAACTATTAAGATATTTTATAATATTTTATGGGAAACACTGACTTACAAATGATATTTGAAGAAACATGATGGTAAGTTGGCCTTTAATCACAGTTTAATTTATAAATGCAATTTTACACATTTCTCTAAAATGAGTACTGCTAACCATTACTCAGACCTTTAACTGGTTGGGTTAGATTTGCTCTTGATTTGAAGATTTTAGTATTCCTAGTCAAAAAACTTGTAAGTGACTAGAGAATGAGTTAGCAACACTGAAAATATTTAATGTCAGAATTAGAATACAGTATTTATTCCTGGGCAGTAATTTTCAAACTCTGAGGACCTACAGGGTAAGGTAGGAAGCCAAGTGATAGTGCTTTTTTATTACTAACTTTATTAGGGCTATGCTTAAATATTTAAAAGGCGTTTCTTTGCTTAATTAAGGTTGGAAAGCACTGTTTGAGTAAAATAAAATTATTTATATTTTTAGCAAGGTTAACTAGAACAGAAATCTTAAGCCTTTTTATTAAGTACATAGAAGCAAAGGCTTTTTATTACATTACCCTATTGTGGACATCTGTAAGTGAACTAAAAATGTTTTAAGTTTTGCATTTTTGCTTTAATACCTATTACTTGATTTCTTAGATTATTAGTGGTAAAAATTCAACAAATTATGAATTATTTAAAATGTAGTATGAAGATAAATGTATATTTTTTAAAGACATAATAGATGGGTGGTTCAGTTGAAAACTAGCTATTGGAAACATTTTAACTGAAAAATGTGCTTAAAATACAAGATTTCATTATTGAGGGTTGTCTAGAGGGTTTTCTGGTTTCATAGTATACCACAAGCATTTAACTATGTATTTATTTATATATATATTTATAAATATGTATATATGTATATATATTTATCTGTATATGTATATATATAGATATTTGTTTTAATTCATGAAAGTATAACTCAAGATGAGTTTTAATTATATAAAGCATACTTGTAGAAGTTCATCTGACCTCCTTGGAATCCATTAAAGATAGAATTTAAAGTTTTCATTTATTATTATTGATGATGGTATTGATAGTTAAGAATTTTAAGCATTTTCTCTGTGCCAGAGACTGCTAGAAAATTAATTTTACATACATTATCTGATTTAATCCTCATGACAGCCCTAGAAGATGTAGATATAATTCTTTTTATTTTATTTTTTTATTTAAGCAATAGGAGGAGAGATAGACTCCCTCATGCATCCCAGCTGGGATCCACTTGGCAACCCCCCATCTGGGGCCAATGCTCTGCCCATCTGGGACCCATGCTTGCTACAGAGCTATTTTTAGTGCCTGAAGCAGAGGCTCCATGGAGCCATCCTCAGCACCCGGGCCCAACATGCTTGAGTCAGTCAAGCTATGGTTGTGGGAGGGGAAGGGGGGTGTAGAAGGAGAAGCAGATGGTTGCTTCTCCTGTGTGCCCTGACTGAGAATTGAACCCAGGACTTCCACACACTGGGTTGATGCTCTACAACTGAGCCAACCAGCCAAGGCAGTTATAATTCCTATTCTGTGGTAAAATGAAAAAGCTTAGGCTGGGAGAGATCAACTAGCCAGAGTTCTCATAGTTATTGTGTGTCAGAGCTGAGTGTTAGGGCCAGATTGACTCCAAAGACAGTGAGTCTTATCACTTTAAGGTGATATTCATTTAATTTGTTATATTAGTGCAAAGTTCCCAGGCGAATTCATTATGAAAAAAAATCACATTACATAAGCAGTTATTTCACTGGGGAAGATGAGCCAAGAGAATTTCACAATTGGAATAGCAGTTATTTTTCCTTCAAGAATTCTAGTAATAAAGATTTTTAAAAAAAAATAGCTATGTTTATATAGTTATAAAATCAAGGCCTGGTAGATCCAACATTTGATTATATGTAGCTTTAACTCATAAATAATGATGTTTAGTTTTGTCACACTAGTGCTATCATTGGTACTGTGCTGCTTATCTGTTCTTAGTATGTGTTATGACAAACAGCACACAGCCATTTACAGTAACTATTGAACTATATAACCACTACTCTGTCAAGATATAATCATAAGCAGTCATACATGCAAACCAAGAGTGAAAAGACAATTTGTGGTATGAAAACTTGGACCATAGGAGAAGTCTTCTGTGCTAATTGAGGAATATAAGAATTAGTAAAAGAGATTCACATGAGAAGAGACAGTTCACAGAACTAGCATTGATTTGCCTTCTGTTTTGATGGAGGTATATTCTGTGCTGGGAGACATTCTTGGAGAAATAAAAGGAAAAACAATAAGCAAAAGAATGCCACACTTGAAACTATCAACTTAAGTTTGACATAAGAAATAAACTTTTTTTTTTTGGTTTTATCTTTGTGTTCTAGACAATGACCTATCTGGTAAAGTTTCCAGTAAATATATTTATTTTAGGTAATCTGAGACATTACATCATAGAGAATTTAAAAATACTGATAAATACTTTTGAGATAGGTTCTAAAATTCTCTTATTTGAAAAGATACTAAATTTTTAAGAATTGAAATTCTATGGAAAAGGTTTGATATTCTAACAATTTGTTTTTCTTTAGGAGTAGATCCCATAATAGATCACGTTCAAGACAAAAAGATAGACGTAGATCTAAGAGCCCACATAAAAAACGCTCTAAATCCAGGGAGAGACGGAAGTCAAGGAGTCGTTCGCATTCACGGTGAGTTTTTGGAAAATTAAGGATAGTTTTTTAATAACTTTATTTGATAAAAATCTGTTCTGGTTTAGGTTTTTAATGAAAGAAATTAAACTTTTTTTGTGATTGTTTTAGTAATGACTAATATTAGTTGCCATTGATTTGAATCTGATGGCTGTTATGACCCATGAGGTTTCCAGACCACTGTACTTAATGTCACCTGGTAATTGTTTTATTTACTAGATTCAGTTACAACTGAGTTACATAGAAATTTATCTGTGATGCCTTCTAAAAAGTATAAATTGTTTTGTGTTGATAATTATTGAAGAAAGAGAATGGAGGTCTTTTTGGGGAGAATTATTTCAGTTATGAATTTACTTACTTATTTTTGTTTTTAAAGGGACAAGAGAAAAGATACCCGAGAAAAGATCAAGGAAAAGGAAAGAGTAAAAGAAAAAGATAGAGAAAAGGAAAGGGAAAAAGAGAGAGACAGGGAAAAGGAACGTGAAAAAGAAAAGGAACGGGGTAAAAACAAAGATAAAGACCGGGAGAAAGAACGGGAGAAGGATAAAGACAAGGAAAAGGACAGAGAGAGAGAGCGGGAAAAAGAGCATGAAAAAGAACGAGACAAAGAGAAGGAAAAAGAGCAGGATAAAGAAAAGGAACGAGAAAAGGACAGATCCAAAGAGATGGAAGAGAGAAGAAAGAAGGATAAAAAATCTAGAACACCGCCCAGAAGTTACAATGCATCAAGAAGATCTCGTAGTTCCAGCAGGTTTGAAATGCTAAAATTTTTACCAGGGGGTTTACTGAAGACAAATGAAAAGATGATTTTTAACTGAGGGGAAAAGATTATTATACGCAAGTGGAATGATTACAGTAATATCAGGACATTTTCCTGTGCAGAGTAAACATTTTTCTAACAGCAGGCTTGCCACACTATTGAAACTATGAGGAGGAAGGGTGGATGGTATTGGGCAAAATTATTTTAAAAGTTTTACTTTTCCTTTGTCCATTATTTTAACTTTCTGGTGGTGGCGGCAGCCGCAGATGCTTCTTTGCGTGTGGGATGGCAGGGGCAAGGTTGGGCTTTTTTTTTTAAGTTGGAGTGACTGGTTAATAAAGTTAATGTAGGTTTCAAATATACAGGTCTATAGTACATCATTGTATATAACATGGTGTGTTTAGCACCCAAAGTCAAATCCTTTTGTCATCATACATTGGACCCTCTTTACCCTTTGCACCCTCCCAATCCCCTTCCCTCTGGTAACCACTATACTGTTGGCTGTGTTTGTTCATTTGTTGCTTTCAGTTTTATATCTTACCTATGTGTGAAATCTTACAGATCTTAGTCTCTTCTGATTTACATACTGCTTATCGTGATATTCTCAAGATCTATCCATGTTTTTTCAAATGGCAGTATTTCATCTTTTCTTATGGCCAAATAGTATTCCATTGAATATTTGCACCACATCTTTGTTCAGTCATCTATCAAAGGACAGTTTGACGTAACATCACACCTATTAGGATGGCTGTTATCAATAAGACAGGTAATAACAAATGTTGGAGAGGTTGTGGACAAAATGGAACCCTCATTCACTGGTGGTGGGAATGTAAACTGGTGCAGCTGCTATGGAAGACAGTATGTAGGTTCCTCAAAAAATAAAGCCTAGAGTTACTGTATGACACAGCAGCCTCTCTTCTGGATATCTACCCCAAATTTGAAAACATTTATTTCCAAAGGTATATGTTGCCTGTGTTCATTTCAGCGTTATTTACAGTATCCAAGACATGGAAACAACTGAAGTGTTCTTTTTTTTTTTTTTTTTTTTAACTTGAATATAGAATTGACTTCTTAGGCCTCTGTATTTGAAATGGTGTGTTGTTTTATTATGCAAAATAATTTCTAAAGTTTCAGTGTTAGGCTTTTTGTCATCTGAGTTAATTTTTACAGCACTGTTTTGCTGAGAACATGATGTTAAAATTTTGGTTATGTCAATTTTAAGGTTTTGCTTTTTTCTTAGGACTGTACCCTCAATTTATTAATGGTACACTGCCACCAGGTGGAATAGGTTGCCATAGTAACAGTGGCAAAATGATGACCTTCCTTGATTCAAGATGATCTAAATCTACATCTATTATTCTGGATCAGGGGTAGTCAACCTTTTTATACCTACCGCCCACTTTTGTATCTCTGTTAGTAGAAAAATTTTCTAACTGCCCACTAGTTCCACAATAATGGTGATTTATAAAGTAGGGAAGTAACTTTACTTTATAAAATTTATAGAGTAGAGTTACAGCAAGTTAAAGCATATAATAATAATTACCAAGTACTTTATGTCAGATTTTCACTGTTTGGCAGAATAAATCTTTATAAAACAACTTACTATAGTTAAACCTGTCTTTTTATTTATACTTAAATCTATATTTTTATTTATACTGGAATGCTCACTAGTGGGCGTTAGGGACCAGGTTGACTACCACTGCTCTAGATGATACCATAACTATAAATAAATAGAAGTTCCTAACTTGTGTTGTTATATAATAAAAATACTTTTGTAAATTCTGAAGGTATTTTAAGCATAATTTTTCATAGAGGGTAATTTCTGAGATAGAAGAATGTCTACTTTTTTTTTTTGTATTTTCCTGAAGTTAGAAGCGGGGAGGCAGTCAGACTCCCGCATGTGCCCAACCAGATCCACCTGGCATGCCCACCGGGGGCTATGCTCTGCCTATCTGGGACGTTGCTACACTGTGGCTGGAGCCATTCTAGTGCCTGAGGCAGAGGCCATGGAGCCATCCTCAGTGCCAGGGCCAACTTTGCTTCAGTGGAGCCTTTGCTACAGGAGCGGAGAGAGAGAAAGAGAGAGGAAGGAGAGGGGGAAGGGTAGAGAAGCAGATGGGCACTTCTCCTGTGTGCCCTGGCCGGGAATCAAACCCGGGACTTACACACACCAGGCCGACACTCACTGCTGAGCCAACTGGCCAGGACCTTTCTACTTTTTTTGTATTTTTCTGAAGTTGGAAACGGAGAGGCAATCAGACAGACTCCCACATGCACCCGACCAGGATCCAGCCGGCATGCCCACCAGGGGGTGATGCTCTGCCCATCTGGGGCGTTGCTCTGTTGCAACCAGGGCCATTCTACTGCCTGAGGCAGAGGCCATGGAGCCATCCTCAGCGTCCGGGCCAACTTTGCTCCAATGGAGCCTTGGCTGCGGGAGGGGAAGAGAGAGACAGAGAGGAAGGAGAGGGGGTGGGGTGGAGAAGCAGATGGGCACTTCTCCTGTGTGCCCTGGCCAGGAATCGAACCTGGGACTCCTGCACGCCAGGCCAATGCTCTACCACTGAGCCAACCGGCCAGGGCTTACTTTTTTTAAACTGTATTTTAACAGCTTATTCTTAATGCTAGTTTTTGATTAGGTAATACAAGGTAATTGCAAGCACTTGCTGAGTGCTTTATGCCAGATTTTGTCTCAGCAAGTTTTCATGACTAACCTTATTTAATCTTCATAGTAAGCCTATTGAGAAGAATATTATTATGACTTTAAAACATGAGGGCACTGAAGTTTAGAGGAAATATTCTATTCCGCAGTATTTTAGTGTCAGTAGTATAGTAGCTCTTTCTCTTTTTAGTAATTAAGTTTACTTGAGAATTCTCTAATTAGTACTTGCTGTCTGCTCTAAAAAAAAAACTGCCTCAGAAGCATTAAGTTGAAAGCAACACTATATGTTAAAATTGAGCTTAAAATAAACAGGTCATATTTTAGCACATTGAACCCAAGCTTGAAAAATTAAACTCTTACTATGGGTATCAGTCAAGCCTTGCTATGCACATTTATGGCATAGTGATTTTATTTTATTTTTTAATGTTCTAGTACCAGTCATTTTATTCCAAATACAGAGTGTAAATTTCTATGGTACTTCTCTCTGAAGTTAAGTATGAACAACCTTAGTTATCTTACAGTAATTTTTACAGAGAGTAAACAAACCATTGGCCTTATTTTTTTTCTGTAATGTAATCTCTTTTTAAATTATAGTTGACGTACATTGTATTAGTTTCAAGTGTACAACATAGTGAGATTTCAGTTATATACCTTACAAAGTGATCAACACAGAAAGTCCATTATCCATCTGTCACCATGCAAAGTTATTGTGATACTTTGTTTCCTATGCGCTACTTTATATCCTCATGATTTACGTTACAACTATAAGTTTGTACCTATTAATCCCCTTCACCTTTTTGCCCATACCCAACCTCTCAACTCTCTAGAAACTACCAGTTTTTCTGTATCTATGAGTGTTTGTTCATGCTTCATTTTTTTAGATTCCTCACATAAGTGAAATGATAGTGTTTGTCTTACTCTGACTTACTTCACTTAGCACAGTACCCTTTAGGTCTATCCATATTGTCACACATGGCAAGATTTAACTCTTTTTCATGGCTGAGTAATGTTCTGGTGTTTGTGTGTGTATCCACTTCTTTATTCATCCATTGATGAACACCTAGGTGGCTTCCATATCTTGGCCATTGTAAATAATGTAGCAGTGAATATAGCGGCGCATATACAGTGTGTCTGTAAAGTCACGGTGCACTTTTGAACCGGTCACAGGAAAGCAACAAAAGATGATAGAAATGTGAAATCTGCACCAAATAAAAGGAAAACCCTCCCAGTTTCTGTAGGATGATGTGGCAGCATGTGCGCATGCGCAGATGACGTAACACCGTGTATATAGCGGAGCAGCCCACGGCCATGCCAGTCAAGATGTGGACAGTACAGAGGAAAGTTCAGTGTGTTCTGTGGCTTGCTAAAATCAAAACTGTGACCAAAGTGCAATGTGAATATTGGCACGTTTACAACGAAGCGCCACCACATAGGAATAACATTACTCAGTGGGATAAGCAGTTGAAGGAAACCGGCAGTTTGGTGGAGAAACCCCGTTCTGGTAGGCCATCAGTCAGTGACGAGTCTGTAGAGGCTATACGGGATAGCTACCTAAGGAGCCCTAAAATAATCTGTGCGTGAGCCCACATCAAACTACACTGAATAGGTATGAAACTGGGAGAGTTTTCCTTTTATTTGGTGCAGATTTCACATTTCTATCGTTTTTTGTTGCTTTCCTGTGACTGGTCAAAAGTGCACCATGACTTTACGGACACTATCTTCTCAAGTTAATTTTGTTTTCTTTAGATAAAACCTGGAAGTGTAATTGCTGGGTTCTTCTCTGTTTTTTGTCATTGCCTTTGTTTTAAAGTCTATTTTGTCTGATACAAGAATTGCTGTCCTAACTTCTTTTTTTGTTTCCATTTTCATGAAGTATCTTTCCCATCCCTTTTCTTTCCGTCTACATGTCTTTCAATCTGGAGTCTCATGTAAGCAGTATATGTGAAGGTCTTGTTTTTATATCTATTTAATCACCCTTTGTTTTTTCAGTGGAACACTTAGTCAATTTACATTTATGTAATTGTTGATAGGTATGTGCTTATTGACATTCAATTGTTCACATATAAGATTTATAAATGGTCTACTAACTCTGCCTTTACTAGTGAGATTTGTTTTTCTTTCATATATTATTTCTAGTTTTGGCCTTTTCTTTTCCACTTAAAGGATTCCCTTT
Organism: Saccopteryx leptura; assembly: GCF_036850995.1. NCBI lineage: Eukaryota > Metazoa > Chordata > Mammalia > Chiroptera > Emballonuridae > Saccopteryx > Saccopteryx leptura. Next base: position 140,774,340 of record NC_089503.1, read on the forward strand.
AACATTTCCTGTAATGCTGGTTTACTGGTGATGACTTATTTAGCTTTTGCCTGTCAGTGAAAATCTTGATCTCTCCTTCAATTCAGAATGATAACCTTGCTGGGTCAAGTATTCTTGGTTATAGGTTTTTCTTTCATCATATTGAATGTATTGTGCCACTACCTTCTGGCCTGCCAAGTTTCTGTTGAAAAATCAGCTGATAGTCTTATAAACATTCCCTTGTATGTAACTAGTAGTTTTTCTCTTTATTTTTAACTCTTAACAATTTAATGTGTCCTGGAGTGGGTCTCTTTTCGATTCATCTTACTTGGGCCTCTTTTTGCTTCCTGGACTTCGATATCTGTTTCCTTCACCAGGCTAGGGAAGTTTTTAGCCATTATTTCTTCAAATAGGTTTTCTGTCCCCTTCTCTCGCTCTTCTTCTTCTGGGACCCCTATGCTTGATATGACAAAGGGACCTTATGTTATCCTCAGTCTTTTTAGTTCTTTTTTTTTTTTTCTTGATCTTTCAGTTGGGTATTTTCTACTATCCTGTCTTCCTGATTGCTGATCCATTCTTCTCTGTCATCTGATTTAATGCTTATTTCCTCCCATATGTTTTTTATATCAGTTGTTAAATTCTTCAATTCTGAAATTTTCCTATCATTTTTATCTCTGAGTTTCTCATCAAATTTATTCATTTGTTCACAGATTTCAATGAGCATCTTTATGACTTGCTTTGAATTTTTCATTTAGTAGACAGCTTTACTTCAGTTTTATTTAGTTCTTTTTCTGGGGTTTTGTCCTGTTTTTTCTTTTCTCTCATTTTACCTGTTTGTTTCTAAGAATTAGGTAGGTAGGCTAAAACTCCTGGTCTTGAAAAAGTGGCCTTATTTAGAAAGTGTCCTGTGGGGCCCAGTGGTGGAATCCCCCATGTCATCAGAGCCACATGTTCCAGACGTGTTTTCTGGGTGGACTAGTGTAGTCTCCTGTTGTGTCTGGGCCACAGTTTCTATGGACACAGTGACAGGTGAGGCCTGGATGCAGCTCTTGCAGGCTCACTGGTGTGTAGGGCACGCTTTTGAAGTGGCTGACTGTGAGGCTCAGCCACACTTTTGCAAACACCCTGGTGTGTGCTAGTGCTGACTAAGGCCACCCACTAGGTGTGACAAAACAATAGTCACTTTGGAGGGGTGCTAGCCTGACTGCTGTGAACCAGCACAACTCATAATTGTGCAGATCCTGAGGGAGAACAGTGCGGAATTAAGAAATAAACACAGAGAGAAAAAGAATGGGATCAGGAGGTCTTCTGGTGGCTGATGACCTACCAAAAAGCCCCTATACCCCTAGTGAGCTTTATTTTATAGTGCAAAGAGCAAAGCCATCTGCAAAACGAGAGTCTGATAAAAAGTCACATGTCTAAGGTATAAACAGGAATCCTCTTTAAGAGTGCACCACCCCCCACCATGCAACAGCCAAGGGTGTGGGGAAGAGCTTAGTCTTGGGCTAAGCCCTAGACTGTAAGGACTTTGTCAGTTTACAGCCTGTCTCTCACATGACTGGGTCCTCATGGAAATGCTAGGGTGGGATGAACAGTGTTAGCAAAGTTAATAGTGTCAGAAATGGTGCCTGCCAGTGTTAGACCAGCTAAATTATAGAAGGGGGGTAGGAGAATAGCACACACCAGCACCTCTCAGGAGAAAGTTCCAACAAACCCGTCCCTCCAGCACACACCCTAAAATTAGTTCATGTATTACCTTCAGGTATGACCTAGGTGCTTTTCAAACTGCTGTCCCTTTCCTAGGACTCAGATAATATGCAGCCTGGGTTTCCTACAGGCCTTTGGCTCTCCCAGACATAAGTCCCACTGATTTTCAAAGCCAGATGTCACTCCTCTTCCTGGTGCAGGTCTCTCAGGCTAGGGCTCAGACCCCTATCTTTAGGGATGACCTCCAAGGTTGTGATTTCCCTTCCACTTGTGAGTCACTGCATGGGAATTATGGGGAAGGGTAGGTCCTGGCTAGACTTAGTCTCTACTTCTCCTAACCACTTCTTTATACCTGAAGTTTTAGAAATCTGTTCTGCTGGTGGTCAGAATGTCCTCAGAGATAGCTGTTCTATACGTAGTTGTAGTTTTGGTGTCAATGAGAGGAGGTGAGCTTAGGATCTTCCTTTTGTGCTATATTGAACTTGAAGCCAGGAGCCTTGCTCTTGAATGCCAATTTAGCTTGTCCTAGGAAGAGCCCAGGACTTCTAGCTTCTAGACTAGATTTTCCCAGGCATCACAGAAGCCAAGCCGGGGCAACGTTAAGAAAACAAATCGCAAAATGTTGCTCCTGGAGGCTGGTACACGATGCCCACAGAAACGTCTCAGGATGCGATCCCCAAGTCACTGCCTATGGCATAGTGATTTTACGTCACACGTTCTTTTGTGTTTATGTGGTGGTTTAGATATTGCTCTTCACAACACCAAATAATGTTTTGACTCCTTTCAAATTTAGTTGAGTGTACTTTTTCTGATGACTATGAAATGTTAAATTTATTTATTTTTAAAATTTTTTATTTAGCATGAGAAAGAGAAACAGGAGATAGAGACCTACAGAAAGGGAGAAAGATGAGAGGAATCAACTCCTAGTTGTGGCACTTTAGTTTATTGATTGCTTTTCACATGTGCCTTGACCATGGAGTCTCCAGCCGAGCCAGTGACCCCTTGCTCAAGCCAGTGACCAGGGGGTAATGTCTATGATCCCACACTCAAGATGGCGACCTCAGGATTTCAAAACTGGGTCTTCAGCGTCTCAGGTTGTCACTCTATCTACTGTGCCTCTGCCTGGTCAGATGAAATGTTTAATTTTTTTCATGGTTCATTTTAAAGCCACTGGATATTTAAGAAAGTTCATCTGTTCACGTTCAGTCCTAAATATATACCTAAATAACCTCTGGGGCCTAGAGAGTAAGTGCTGACTAATACTAGTTCCTAAAGGTTCAGCAATTTGATGTTTTATGTTTTCAGAAGAGCTTGGTAAAGAGTTAAAATTTCTCACCTGACTAGGCGGTGGCGCAGTGGATAGAGCGTTGGACTGGGATGCAGAGGACCCGGGTTCGAGACCCCGTGGTTGCCAGCTTGAGTGCGGGCTCATCTGGTTTGAGGAAAAAAGCTCACCAGCTTGGACCCAAGGTCGCTGGCTCCAGCAGGGGATTACTCAGTCTGCTGAAGGCCCGCGGTCAAGGCACATATGAGAAGGCAATCAATGAACAACTAAGGTGTTACAACGTGCAATGAAAAACTAATGATTGATGCTTCTCATCTCTCTTCGTTCCTGTCTGTATGTCCCTGTCTATCCCTCTCTCTGACTCACTCTCTGTCTCTGTAAAAAATAAATAAATAAAAATTTAAAAAAAAGAATGAAAATTTCTCAACTTTTAGCTTTTTTCTGCTTAAACATTTTTTTAAATTTATTGATTTCAGTGAGATAGGAAGTGGGTGAGAGAGAGACAGAAACATCAAACTGTCCTTGTGTGTGCCCTGACCGGGATCAAACCAGCAACCTCTACACTTCGGGATGATGCTCTAACCATCTGCTATATCCAGCGCAGCATTTTTCTGCTTTCTAAGTGCTCTAATTTGTTTCCTAAATGGAAAACTTTTCAACTGCTCAGAAAAATAATTACTTAATATTTTTATTTCCAACCTTCTCTCCTAATCTGTTGTAAAGAAAATTTGGTATATAAAAAAAAGTTTTTTTTAGAGAGAGCGAGCACAAAAAGCATCAACTTAATTGTTCCACTTGGTTGTGCACTCATTGAAGGCTGCTCATACATGCCCTGACCAGGGCTTGAGCCAGCACCCTTGGGGTCAAGCAGATGGCCCCAGTACCCTGGGATGATGCTTTATCCACTGTGCCACCAGCTGGAGCTATAAAAAAACTTAATCTTAAAAATTGCTATTAAAAAAAGACCAAAAAAGGAAAGGAGAAAATATTTATTGAGCACCTCCATGTGCCAGATTCTGTGCATGGTACTTGACTGGTATTATTACAAATCCTCATGACAACGCTGCAAGGTTTGAATTGTCTCCATTTCCAGTTGGAAAAACTGAGATTCAGATTTAAAGCAATATTACTCCGGTTGTACAGCTGGAACAAGCTGATAAGATGTGGAACTTAGAATTAGAGCCAATTCTAACCAATTCCAGTTCCTCATACTACGGCTGCCCACTTCTTTCTCAACTAATTAGTATTCCAGATTGCTGTCTCTTCAGCTTTAGTTCTTATCAACTGGTAGTTTTTAGATGTCCACCTGTAAATAGTGCTTCCTGAATAAACAAGGAGTCAGTCACACTGATCAAAGCAGAGTCCTTTTGTGTAAACTTAAGTCTGGGGTACACTGACAGTCTCATGCTATGAAAAAAAAGTTCTTGTGCTGAGCTATTATAGAATAGCATTGATTAAATGAGATACTGGTACCTAATTTCTCCATCAGTCAGAATTATAATTTTGGGGTATCCTGGAAGTAAAGTTGGGTAATGGAGGATAGAGATTTAGGTAGAGTTGGAATCAACTTACTTGTGTTCTCAAAGTTCTTGGGCGCTTTTGGTCTTAACATCTCCCATATATACAACACTTGAATATTATTTAGGTTTTTATTTTTTAAATGAAAAACATAGACAAAATGTTTCATTAATCTGGAATCAATTTACTGAGGTAGAAAAACAACTTAAATTCTACAAGATCAGATTCTTTTAGCTATGTGGCCACCTAGTGATCAGAACTCCTTGTGAGATAGATTGTTGGCTACATTAATCATTTAATAATTATATCCTCATACCGCATCTCATGAATTATGGGCATCTTGAAATTCATTGTTTCTGGCCCTGGCCGGTTGGCTCAGTGATAGAGCGTCGGCCTGGCGTGCAGAAGTCCCGGGTTCGATTCCCGGCCAGGGCACACAGGAGAAGCGCCCATCTGCTTCTCCACCCCTCCCCCTCTCCTTCCTCTCTGTCTCTCTCTTCCCCTCCTGCAGCGAGGCTCCATTGGAGTAAAGATGGCCCGGGCGCTGGGGATGGCTCCTTGGCCTCTGCCCCAGGCGCTAGAGTGGCTCTGGTCGCAACAGAGTGACGCCCCGGAGGGGCAGAGCATTGCCCCCTGGTGGGCATGCTGGGTGGATCCCGGTCGGGCGCATGCGGGAGTCTGTCTGACTGTCTCTCCCCGTTTCCAGCTTCAGAAAAATAAAAGAAAAAAAAAAAGAAATTCATTGTTTCTAAGTTGACCACCTTACAAATGAAGTAATTTAGAGTATTCATATTTGCTAATGTATTAGGCAAAATGTTGTTTGGGTTTTTTTGAAAGGGAAGCAGGGGAGAGAAGCATTAACTTGTGTTCCACTTAGTTGTGCCATTGATTGCTTCTCATATGACCCCTGACCAGGGCTCAAACCAGTGACCTCTCAGGGTCGAGCTGGTGATTCTGGGATTGAGCATGTGATTGCAGGATGTGATGGCTGGGCTCCAGCCAGCGACCTTGGTGCTCCGGGGTGATGCTCTATTCACTGCACCACTGGCCAAGGTGCAAAATAGTTTTTTAATAACAATAAACACTTTATTTAGTAATTATAATTTTTTTTTTTTACTTTGTCATTTAAATCTCAGGTTTTAAGTATTTTACTTATATCTAAGCAAATGTGCACTCAATTTAAATGAACAGAACACTCAGCGGTAGAGCGTCGGCCTAGCGTGCGGAGGACCCGGGTTCAATTCCCGGCCAGGGCACACAGGAGAAGTGCCCATTTGCTTCTCCACCCCTCCGCCGCACCTTCCTCTCTGTCTCTCTCTTCCTTTCCCGCAGCCAAGGCTCCATTGGAGCAAAGATGGCCCGGGCGCTGGGGATGGCTCTGTGGCCTCTGCCCCAGGCGCTAGAGTGGCTCTGGTCGCAACATGGCGACGCCCAGGATGGGCAGAGCATCGCCCCCTGGTGGGCAGAGCGTCGCCCCATGGTGGGCGTGCCTGGTGGATCCCGGTCGGGCACATGCGGGAGTCTGTCTGACTGTCTCTCCCTGTTTCCAGCTTCAGAAAAATGCAAAAAGAAAAAAAAAATAAATAAATAAATAAATGAACAGAACAACAGTAATGAAATGGTAGGAAACGGGAGAGAAAAGCATAAAATGTTTTAATATAAATACTTTTTTAGAGATATTCTAAATACTTAAGTCTGGAAAGTTCACATTTTGCAAGCCAACTTATCTTTCAGTTCTTGAAAAAGGCATGCTACTTTGTTATAAAAATATTCCACAGTGGGGCAGCAAGGAGCTAGTTATGTGACAAAGGACCTAATATGCAAAACATGTAGATGCTAAGGAATGACATTTAAGATAATCAGGAACATCCATTAATATTTTTTTCTGCTCAAGAAATTGTTGTTCAATTAACCAGGTGAATCAGAGGTCCTCTACTCTTTCCAATATGAAATCTTAGACCATCTTTTTATTTGTGGTTCATGGATTGACCTGAAGTTAGATAATAGAACGTGCTCATAAAGGACATGAGTTTAAACCAGTCTCCAAAGAATACTGTTCACTTGAGAGCATTAAAAACTCTTGCTTATGTTTGTTTGAGTTTGCCCTTTATTTAAATTGTTGTTTTTTTTTTTTAAATGTTTCTTTAAATACTTTCAGGGAAAGGCGTAGGAGGAGGAGCAGAAGTTCTTCCAGATCCCCAAGAACATCAAAAACCATAAAAAGGAAATCTTCTAGGTCTCCATCCCCTAGGAGGTAAGTTGAAAGCATGTACTAAAACTGAGGAGGAAGTGGTGGGGGGAGGAATGCTCTCTCTAGTCTTTTTTTTTTTTTTTGTATTTTTCTGAAGTTGGAAACGGGGAGGCAGTCAGACAGACTCCTGCATGCGCCCGACCAGGATCCACCTGGCATGCCCACCAGGGGGCGATGCTCTGTCCATCTGGGGCATCACTCTGTTGCAACCAGAGCCATTCTAGCGCCTGAGGCAGAGGCCACAGAGCCATCCTCAGCGCCCGGGCCAACTTTGCTCCATGGAGCCGTGGCTGTGGGAGGGGAAGAGAGAGACACAGAGAAAGGAGAGTGGGAAGGGTGAAGAAGCAGGTGGGCAATTCTCCTGGCCAGGAATGGAACCCGGGATATCTACACACCAGGCCAACACTCTACCACTGAACCAACCGGCCCGTTGCATTTTTTAAGAGTGAAGGTGATCATCTCTGTGCATATTTGAAGGCCCTTTGTATTTTTTTTCCTGTGAATTGTCTGTATGCTAATTTTTTTATGGAGTCTGTATTTTTTTTTTTTTTTTGTATTTTTCTGAAGCTAGAAACGGAGAGAGACAGTCAGACAGACTTCCGCATGCGCCCGACTGGGATCCACCCAGCACGCCCACCAGGGGGCGACGCTCTGCCCACCAGGGGGTGATGCTCTGCCCCTCTGGGGCGTAGCTCTGTTGCGACCAGAGCCACTCTAGCGCCTGGGGCAGAGGCCAAGGAGCCATCCCCAGCGCCTGGGCCATCTTTGCTCCAACGGAGCCTTGGCTGCAGGAGGGGAAGAGAGAGACAGAGAGGAAGGAGAGGGAGAGGGGTGGAGAAGCAGATGGGCGCTTCTCCTGTGTGCCCTGGCCGGGAATTGAACCCGGGACTTTTGCACGCCAGGCCGACGCTCTACCACTGAGCCAACCGGCCAGGGCCTGGAGTCTGTATTTTTATACTGGGGAGATTATTATTTAGTGATTTGATTTCAAGTATCTATTCTAGTTTGTCAACTTATCTAAGTTATCGTTTCTAAGTACTACTTGTACAAATTAATTTAGAGTGCATATTTGCTAATATGTTAAGGGAAATAGTTTTTAATAAACAATCTAGTAACTTTTTTTTTGAAATAGAGGGGAAGGGGAGAAAAGAGGGGGAGAGAGAGAGAGAGAGAGAGAGAGAGAGAGAAGAATCGACTTTTTCCACTTAGTTGTCATTGCTTGCTTCTCATATGTGCCTGAACTGGGGCTTGAATTGGTGAACTTGGGGGTTGAACTGGTACTCTTGGAATTGAGCTGGTGTTCTCAGGGTTGGGCCCTGCCCTGGGCTCGAACTGGCACCCTCAGGATCAAGGCAGTGAGTGCCCTTGAGGTCAAGCCAGCAAGCCCTGGGAGCAAGTTGGCAACCTCGGGATTGATGACCTCAGAATGAACCAGTGACCTTGGCACTCCAGAGTGATGCTCTAGCCACTGCACCACCTGCCATGGCTTTAGTAACTGATTTTTACTTTGTCATATTTAAGTCCCAGGTTTTAAATACAAATGTTTTTTATTTTTATATAATTTAATTTCTCAATTTGTTTGAATGACTTAAGTTTTTATCCTTTTCCTATTCCAAGGTTATGATAGAATTCCTTCCATTATTTCTTCTTTTATTTTAATGGTTTTATTTTTACATTTTATCTTTGATTCATTAGTTTATCTATATGTACCATATGGCGTATGGATCCAATTTTTTTATTTTTCCAAATGCTCTTCTGTTCTAATACCATTAACCAAAAACTCAGTTTTTCTAACACTAGTTGCTTTTGTCGTGTACTAAATTTTTCCATTTGGATCTATTTCTGGACCTTCTATGCTAGCAATTTTCAACCTTTTTTATTGCATGGAGCACAAACTAATTAATAAAATTCTATGGCATACCAAAAATACATATTCTTTTTGCTAATTTAACAAAAAGTAGGTATAATTTAGATTCATTCACACTGGAAGGTTGTTGTGTTGACTGTTGTCATTTCTTTATTTGATACCCTGGCTAAATAGTTAGGCATTGCATGTTTTAAACATTCTTACGGCACACTGGTTGAAAATTGCTGTTCTATAGTGTTGGATTGGTTTGACTGATGGTTTGTGTACAGAAACCCCATGGTTTTAGTTACTTAGATTATATAGTGTTTCTTAATATCTAGTAAGGCCTGTTTTCTCCCGTACTCCCCATTGCTTTTTATTTTTTTTAAGATTTTGTTTATTGATTTTAGAGGAGAAAGAGTGGGGTTGGGAGCAGAAAGCATCAACTTACAGTAGTTGCTGCTTCTCGTATGTGCCTACTGGGAAAGCCCTGGGGTTTCGAACCGGCAACCTCAGCATTCCAGGTCTGTGCTTTATCAACTGTGCCAACACAGGCCAGGTACCATTGCTCTTTTGTTGAGCTTTTTTTGATCGTGCTTGTATGCTTATTTTTCCATTTGAAGGGAAGAGTCAGTGGTCTAGGATCTAGAAATAAAACCTGTTGATGACTTCTATTACATTTGTATTACACTTATTAGAGAAAATTTATAAGTAGCTTTATTAATAAAGCTTTATGATGGTAAGTATTTCTATTTTAGAAACATGGTATATCTTTCTGCTTATTCAGGCCATCTGTAGTGTTTTTGTTTGTTTTATACAACTTCTATGCATTTTCTAAATTTATTCCTAGACATATTTTACTTTTTTGTTGCTTTTGTAAGTGAGGTCTTTTATTATGCTATCTAATTGGAGGTTGGGTTTGTCCATAGGAAGGTGTTGATTCTTGTTTGTTTTTTTATTCCATTTCTTTACTGATAAGAAACTGATAAGTTTTTCAATTGGTTTTCTAAGTTTAGAAAAGAGAAATTTATGAAAACTTTTGCCAGAGTATAAGGAACATGTGTCCCAGGTATTTTGTTTATTTGCTTATTGTTTTTAGGTGAGAATAATGAAAAGCATAGGATACTATAGAGGTGGCCATATTTTTATTGGGAAAGAAAAAACTTTGCTTATGAAAGTGAAGACTTTTCTCAGTTGTGAACTCAAATTAGACAAAAAGGTATATTCACAAAGTGTCGCTCCTTCCCTACTCCTTTTACCTTACTCCCCCTCCACCCTCTGTAAGGGATCATTTATCTTTTCTTTCTTTTTACAAAACTGAGCCAATACATATATTTGAATTTTTCCTTATTCACAAAAGAAAGTATATACTGCATACAATGTGTGTGTGTGTGTGTGTGTGTGTGTGTGTGTGTGTGGTGTCACTGACTATACCCAACCCCACCTTCACTGTAGATATTTTTTTAATGAGAAGTAATATACTTATAAAATTCACCCTTTTAGGCCCTGGCCGGTTGGCTCAGCGGTAGAGTGTCGGCCTGGCGTGCGGGGGACCCGGGTTTGATTCCTGGCCAGGGCACACAGGAGAAGCGCTCATTTGCTTCTCCACCCCCACCCCCTCCTTCCTCTCTGTCTCTCTCTTCCCCTCCCGCAGCCAAGGCTCCACTGGAGCAAAGATGGCCCGGGCGCTGGGGATGGCTCCTTGGCCTCTGCCCCAGGCGCTAGAGTGGCTCTGGTCGCGGCAGAGCGACACCCCGGAGGGGCAGAGCATCGCCCCCTGGTGGACAGAGCGTCGCCCCTGGTGTGCGTGCCGGGTGGATCCCGGTCGGGCGCATGCGGGAGTTTGTCTGACTGTCTCTCCCCGTTTCCAGCTTCAGAAAAATACAAAAAAAAAAAAAAAAATTCACCCTTTTAAATGTTCAAGTAAGTGGTTTTCAGTATATTGACAATGTTCTGTAACCATCACTACTACTTAATTACTTAATTCTAGAGCATTTTTTGTCGTTTCGCAGAAAGCACATACCCATTAGCGATTGTTCCCCATAGCTCCTGACAGCCACCAATCTATTTACTGTCTCTGGATTTGTCTGTTCTGGACATTTCCTATGTGGACTCATATAGTATGTGGTGTCCTTTGCTTCTGGCTTCTTTGATTTAACATTTTGAAGGTTCATGCTTATTGTTAGCATGAATCAGTATTGTTCATTTTTAATGTGTGTATGGTATTCCATTGTGTGGATAAAACATGTTTTATTTATTCATTCATAGTTGATGGACATTTAGTATTGTCTTCATTTTTGGATATTATGAATACTGCTTTGAATATTCACCTACAAGTTTTTGTGTGGACATTTTTTCTTAAGTAGAGGAGGGGAGATAGACAAACTCCTGCATGTGCCCCCATTTAGGGCTGATGCTCGAATCAACTGAGCTATCCTTAGCGCCTGGGGCCAATGCTTGAACCAACTGAGCTATCCTCAGTGCCTGGGGCCGACACTCAAACCAGTCAAGCCACTGGCTGTGAGAGGGGAAGAGAGAGAGAAAGGGGGGAGAAGGACTGCGCCACCAGAAGAAGAAGCAGATGGTTGCTTCTCATTGTGTCCCCTGACCAGAGATTGAACCTGGGATGTCCACATGTTGAGCCAACACTATCCACTGAGCGAGTCAGCCAGGGCCTGGACATATGTTTCCTTTTCTCTTTGGTTTACTGGAATGGTAATTACTGAGTCATATAGTAACTTTATCTTTTTGAGAAATGCCAGACTATTTTCCAAAGTATCTGTGCCATTTTACATTCCCATATAGAGTTTCTCTACATGCTTACTGACACTTGTTCTTGTTTGCCTCTGATTATAGCCATTCTAGTGATTATGTAGTTGTATCTCTTTGTGGGTTTGATTTGCATTTCTCTTATGATTAGTGATGTTGAACATCTTTCATGTGCTTATTGACCATTGTCTATGTTCTTTGAAGAAATGTTAGTGCAAGTTTTTGTCCATTTCAAATGGGGTTATTTTGTTGTTAAGTTGTAGGAGTTCTTTATGTTTTGTATATTAGTTTTTTTTACCAGATAAATTATTTAAAAATATTTTCTCCCATTTTGTAGGTTGTCTTTTCACTTTCTTGATAGTATCTTTTGATGCACAACAGTTGATAGATTTTATTAAGTTAAATTTATTTATTTTCCCTTTTGCTGCCTGTGCTTTTGGTGTCATATCCAAGAAATCATTGTTAAATCAAAAACCATGAAGATTTTTTTCTGTTTTCTTCTAATAGTTTTAGCTTGTATGTTTAGGTATCTGATCAATTTTGAATTAGGTTTTTAGTTTTTGTTTTTTGAATTCTTTTTATTTATTTATTTTAGTGAAGTGGGGGGAGAGAGAGAGAAGGGGAGAGGAGCAGGAAGCATCAACTCCCATATGTGCCTTGACCAGGCAAACCCAGGGTTTTGAATTGGCACCCTCAGCATTCCAAGTGGATGCTTTTATCCACTGCGCCACCACAGGTCAGGCCCTTGAGTTAGTTTTTATATATGATATAAAGTAAGGGATCAACTTCAGCTTGCATATGGCTCTCCAGTTCTTCCAGAACAATTTGTTGAAAAGGTTGTCCTTTTTTTGTAGAATGGATCTTGGCACACACTATGGGTCTTACCACAAGTGGTAAAAAATTATTTGAACATATATGTGTGTTTATTTCTGGATTTTTATTCCATTGGCTTTTTTGTTTTATTTTGTATTTTTGCTGAGAGGCAGGCAGAAAGGGAGAACGATGAGAAGCATCAACTTGTAGTTGTGTCACTTTAATTGTTCATTGATTGCTTCTCATCTGTGCCTGGATGCGGGGTGGGGGAACACACAAGCCAGGCCAGTGACCCCTTGCTCAAACCAACGACCTTGGGCTTCAAACCAGTGACCTTTGGGCTCAAGCCAGTGATGATAGGATCATGTTGATGATCTGGTGCTCAAGCCGGCAACCTTAGGGTTTCAAACCTGGGTCTTCAGTGTCCCTAGTTGACACTCTTATCCATTGTGCCACCATTGGTAAGGCTCCATTGGTTCTTTTTATTTTTTAATTTATTGGTTTTAGCAAGAGAAGGACCGGGGAGAAAGACAGAAATGGAAACATTGATCTGTTCCTGTATGTGTCTTGACCAAGGATCAAATCAGTAACCTCTGTGCTTCGGGGTGATGCTCTAACCGACTGAGCTGTTTGGCCAGGGCTCCATTGGGTCTTAATGCCAATACCATACTATTTTGATTGCTGTAGCTTTTTTAAAAATGGAATTTATTGGAGTGACTGGATAACAAAATTATTATGCAGGTTTCAGGCACACAAATCTACTGTAGCTTTATAGTAACTTTTAAAATCAGAAATTGAGTTATCTTCCAACTTCATTCTTAATATATTTTTGGATATTTGATGTCCCTCGAGATTCTATGTGAATTTTAGGATGGGTTTTTCTATTTCTGATAATGATAGAAAATGGGGTTTTATAGGGATTGCATTGAATATGTAAATTGCTTTGAATACTCTTGACATTTTAGCAATATTTAAGTCTTCTCCATGAACATGGATTTCTTTTTTTTATTTTTGGTGACAGACAGAGGGAAGGACAGATAGGGACAGACAGACAGGACGGGAGAGAGATGAGAAGCATCAATTCTCTGTTGCAGCACCTTAGTTGTTCATTGATTGCTTTCTCATATGTGCCTTGACCGTGGGCCTCAGCAGGCCGAGTAACCCCTTGTTCAAGCCAGCGACCTTGGGTCCAAGCTGGTGAGCTTTGCTCAAACCAGATGAGCCTGCACTCAAGCTGGTGACCTCGGGTTTCAAACCCGGGTCCTCTGCATCCCAGTTTGATACTCTTATCTACTGCACCACTACCTGGTCAGGCAACACGGGATTTCTTTCCGTTTATTTGTCTTGGTTGCTCACAGCAAAATTTTTACCACCTTGGTTAAATTTATTCCTAAGAATTTTATTGTTTGGTGTGTTTGCTTCTTTGACTTTTAATAGTTGTATATAAAGATATATGTACACACACAAATATATTGCAAACGGGTATTTTTTGGTTTGTCTTTTTTTAATATGCTAATGGTGTTTTTTTTTTGCTTTGTAATAGTTTGTATAGGCAAATCTTTACTTGACCTGAAATTTTAGTTATGGTTGAGAAAAACTTTCCCTTCATGTACTTTAGAAATTTACCCATGTTTTCTTCTAGTACTGTATTATTTTATTTAAAAAATTTAGGTCTTGGAAAATGATTTGACTTTGGGTGATGGGCACACAATGCGATTAGTAGTTCAAATGCTATAGAGATGTTTACCTGGAACCTATGTACTGTTATTGATTAATGTTACCTCATTAAATAAAATTTTAAAATAATTTAGGTCTCCAGTTTATTTGGATTTACTTATCTATGTGGAATGAAATATAGATCCAGAACCTGGCCAGTGGCTCAGTGGATAGAGTGTTGGCCTGGCATATGGATTTCCGAGGTTTGATCTTCAGTCAGGGCAGGGCACACAGGAGAAGTTGCTATTTGTTTCTGCCTCCCCTCTACTTCCTACTTCTCCCCCCTTTTCCCATCCCATAGCCAGTGGCTCAGTTGGTTTGAGCATGGCCCCAAGTGCTAAGGATAGCTTGGTTGGTTGAGCACCAGCTTCAGGCTCTAAAAATAGCTCAGTACTCGATCATCATCCCCAGATAGGGCTGCTGGGAGGATCCTAGTCAGAGTGCATACAGGAGTCTTATAAAGACCATCTTTTCTCTAGTTATTTGAGATGCCACTTTTGTATACTAAATTTTCATGTGAACTTTCTGCTTATTTATTTTTTTGCTTTGAAATGGGTTAAAATGTATATATTTTATTTTACTCTAATTACAGTAGAATAACTCTAGATAGAGTGTTTCAGAAATAATAAAGCAAAAATACCAAATTGTGTTTTATGAGACCATACATAGGCTCTGCAAAAATGACTTGTGTATTTTCAAAATTTTAGTTGGGGTATGGTTAGAGTAGGTGGGTTATGGGTCCCATTTAATGTTACTTGGTCAAACTAGGTTACTGATAGGCTTTTTTATAGTGCTTTAGTGTTAAAAAAGAATATTTTGTCAATAATATGGCAAGTCTTTAATATTTTAGATATTAATGGACATTATCAATATTCTTATAGCAGAAATAAGAAGGATAAAAAGAGAGAAAAAGAAAGGGACCATATCAGTGAAAGAAGAGAGAGAGAACGTTCAACCTCTACAAGAAAGAATTCTAACGACAGAGATGGGAAGGAAAAATTGGAGAAGAACAATACTTCACTGAAAGTAAGCAATGGTCATGCAGTGTTCAGGCTTTGAAAAATTAATACAGGGATCCTTGGGTTGTGACAGCATTGACATACAACATTTCAAGTTTATGATGCTCACTCTCATAAAAATCTTCAAAAAATTGAGATGTGTTTCAGCTTACGTCGTTAGTGTCGCACTTATGGACTATGTGGGCAAACTAGTTTGGTTGTGCGTAGCAGAAAAATATGCAGTACAGTGTACAGAACACTTTTCTGTGGCTTAGTTGTGTTTTTATGTTCTAGATCAGTGGTAGTCAACGTGGTCCCTACCGCCCACTAGTGGGCGTTCCAGCTTTCATGGTGGGCGGTAGTGGAGCAACCAAAGTATAAATAAAAAGATAGATTTAACTATAGTAAGTTGTTTTATAAAGATTTATTCTGCCAAACTTAGCAAAAATTTGATATAAAGTACTTGGTAAGTAATTATTATATGCTTTAACTTGCTGTAGCTCTGCTTTATAAATTTTATGAAGTAAAGTTACTTCCCTACTTTATAAATCACCATTACTGTGGAACCGGTGGGTGGTTAGAAAATTTTACTACTAACAGAGATACAAAAGTGGGCGGTAGGTATAAAAAGGTTGACTACCCCTGTTCTAGATTATGATTTTACAACTGTGTTAGGCTAGATAAATGACTTAGGCTAGAGTGTGTTTTGACTTACACCAAAATTTGGGTTACATCACTGTTGTAGGAACGGAACTGTGTTGTATCCCGAGGACCCCCTGTTGTAATTGAAATTGCTTTTTATTGCATAGAAGTAGTTTTAAGCTAAAAGCTCTTTAAAGACAACAGTGTCTTGTACATTTTTATATTCTTTCATATTTGTTAAATTGACAGTTTTTTTTTAATTTAAATTTTGAAGAGATGAGATAAGAGCTAATTAAAAATTTAAAATAATCATCTTCCTTATTTTAGAGAATGATAGACTGGCATACAATAAGAAATTTTAGGCTGTGTATCTGTAATAAATGTATTTGAGTTTATGCTAAAGTTTCTACTTGATGCCATTTTCATTATATTTGTTTCAGCAAATTTGACACGTTCTGTCATTCTTGGTTTTGTAATATATTCTGAAATAATGTTTGTTGAATTAGAACAATTAATGGAAAACCAAATTCTACCAAGTAAGGGTTTGGGGATGAATATTTTAAGAACTTGTGAATTATGTTAATTCTCTTGTTATACGGGTACAATTTATATTTGAAAATAGATTCTGAGCTCTGGAGTTTTTATCTCACAGTTTTACTTACTCTCATACTGATGGAAGTTTGTCATCATCAATATGTTGATAACATAACATGCATTTCTTGGGCACTAACCATGTGCCAGGAACTATTCCACATGTTCTTATTTAATCCTTTAAACTGAGAGCAGAATGTAGACTGTTCTTGAACTGTCTTTGTTAGGAGGAATAGTAACTTCCTTTTCTGCACTTCCTTATTTTTGCTTTCTTGGTGTCCAGATTACAAATCTATTCTGGCATCTTTGGGAACTATTTTATTCTTTTAGCAGATTTGTCATGCTTTTTGAAGTCAGTGAATAGCATTTATTGAACACTTTCTTAGAATTTCTGTTGATGTATTCTAATTTAACTTCCATGGATTGTTTATCTTTTATGAGAAGTACAAAAGACATACCAATATATTTATATGTTTGCATATTCTATTTATATTAAAAGGTGGGAGAGAGAAATACCCAATTGTATTAATTCACAAAACATAGAGGTACATATTTTAGCCATGAGCAGATGTAGTAGCAGGCAAATCTTGAGAAAAATATTAAATGTATACTTTAATATTCACTGTAGGAGAAGGAGCACAATAAAGACCCAGAATCAAGTGTGGGCAAAGAATCAGATGACAAGGATGCACCAAGGACTGAGGAAAACAACGTACAGCAAAATGGGAATTGTCAGCCAAATGAAGAAAACCTCTCTACTAAAACAGAAGCAGTATAGGACCGACAAATGCACCTCTAAACACACGCTGGAATGAAATCCAAAGCTTTTGATGCTCTTAAGATGTTAAACAATGAAGAAATCCAGTTGAGCATAAAGAGATGAGCTAACGGCGTTCCTAGTTGTTAGGTGACATTTTGGCCATCTTGTTACTAAGAAAATCATGGACATTGTGAAAATAACAGATGTTACCCAAACTCATCTAAAATCTGTGCATTTCCATGGTGTGGTTTGTTAGTGTTTGCCAAGAACCATTACAAATAAATGGGACATCAAAGATCCAAATTTGTACTATCCATAAAGACTGGAGATAAGCATCGGAGGCTATTTTAAAAAGTGCTAGTTACTGAATTTTGTATTTTACTTTCTTTTTTTTAAATTTCAATATATACAGATTGATGATGTGCTTGAAATCAGTGCAACTATATAGCCACCCTTGTAAGTGCAGAATATGTAAGAAGTTTTAACACTTATTTCACAGGATTTATAGTGATTGTGTTAAATTTTCACTATTGTATTTTCTTTTTCTCACTGTATAGGACAGCAGTTTTCTTTAAAATAGTTTTTCAGATTAAAATTGCTTAAATAAGTGGATTAAAAAACGACCTTCAATGCATGCTACTACTGTTCTCTTTCAAAAAGAACAACTGTGTTGAATACTAATAATAATGTATTAGTATTCAGTGTTAATCATTGGGTTTCCCCACAAAGTAAGCACTTCTTTTTTAACTTTCTTGACATTTCCAAGCTTATTATGAATAATATTGCAGTGTTTGTTGTCAGTGGTCAGTGGCAAAGGTGTCATAAAAAGAAAACTTGGGTTTTCAAAATGGGCTATGGGAGCACAAGCTGAAGCTTTAGTGCCTTCTACAATGTGGTATACTGTTTTCTAGAATTTTATATGTGCTAGTCATTCTCAGTTCATATGGAATTGAGGTGGGTATTCCATTCACTCCCATAGAGAAGTGAGCAAGTGATATGTCAGAAGAGCTTTTTACTTAGTTCACCTAATATGAGAGGGAAGTCCTGTTTTCAAGAATGACTTTAGAGCTTAAAACAACAGTGCAGTCTTGGGACCATCGGTTTTATACTGTGATAATTGAAGCATGTTCTTAATTTATTTAAAGCAAACTTTTTCTTTGTCTACATGGGATGGCCTTAATTATTACCTCTCAATCATCTTCTCATAAATCATGTTGTGCAGAAATTGTACTTAAAGAAGAATACATGAGGTTGTTTTATGTTTAAGGATATGTTTGTTTGGTTTAAAATATAGGTCAGTCGTTATTCTTAGGTTCACTTTACAGAAAGTATGCAAGTAATAAAATGACAACTTTGCTGATATTTTCCCCAAAATGGTAACTCATGGTTTCAGAACTCTTTTCATTATTGTTATATTTCCAAAAAAGTTGTACATTTTAATTAGCATGTTATTGAAAAATCAAATGTAATTATTTTAATACAATCTAATACAATCAGATTACTCAGTTGCCTTACCTCATGGGAAGAGTTACTTACAGATTTTAAAAACTGGGTAGCGCATCAGTCACTTGGTTTCAACTTGAGTTTTCTTTTAATATTAATACTGTTGAAACTTAAGTATTTGGTAGAGAATGGAAAGGATTGCCCTTATTGCAAATAATGAAGCCTGGTTTGATTATGAAGCTGCTTAATTCCTCTTCATGTGTCCAGAATTACTGTGGTATTTTTTTCCTTTTTGTCACTGTGTACATTAAAATTTTTGAAAATGCTTTACTATGTAAAGTATAGATGGTCATTTTAATCATTCAGCCACATGCGGTTGGCTGGTAAACAGCTTATTCTGAAACAAGAATGCCTGGTGAATATGGAAAGATCGTGAAGGAGTATGTATGTTTTGCATCAACAGCTGTCTTATTTATGATATGTAAGTAGAATAGAGCAAATGTTTGATCTTTGTTATTTTTAGTACTATTTCTCTAATAAAGCTAAGTATTTTAGAGGAAAGTATTTGTTTATGCATTTTAAAATAGCATCTTAGTTTTATCCTGTTCTTTCTTTAATTTCCATAGAATTGTTTTGACATGGAATACATATTTGTGTAGGGTCTATAAAACAATCATTTAAAGTTTGAGTGATTTCTTGTACTCTGGACTCTATTAAATGTTTTTTTATGTTATAATTAGCATTTAATTTGGGTCCTGCTTCTAATTATTTTTCTTGCTGATATTTATTCAACTTTAAAAATACTGACACTAATTTGTGAAAGTTGGGCATAAGTAGGAATACAAGGAATCAGGAGGAAGTGAAATCATTTTCTTAAATTAGGGCCTATGGAAGCAAAGCTTTGTAGGGTCTATAGATATTGGTGCGTTTGTGTTTGTGTGTGTGAGAGAGCGAGAGAGAGACATTTTCTCTGTGTTCTCTTATGAGAGCTGTTATGTTTCCATTTGTTTATTATTTTGAAGTATTTTTTTTCCTTTAAGATTATTCTTGTTCATCCTACATAGATGTTGTCAGAAAACCTTGAGGTAAGGCCAAGAAGACAGCCATTTTAAACTAGGAATCTTCTATAATTTAGCTTGACACGCAGAGAGTACACTGTTTCTTAAATCGTAATTGTTCCATCATTCTAGACAGATTCTCTGGGTCCTCTTGCTCTGCGTTTCAGCGGTGCACACTGAAATGGTGACACAGGATGGCCCTTTGTAAGGTAGCTGGTGTCCTTGA
The DNA here is from genome assembly GCF_036850995.1 of Saccopteryx leptura. Lineage (NCBI taxonomy): Eukaryota > Metazoa > Chordata > Mammalia > Chiroptera > Emballonuridae > Saccopteryx > Saccopteryx leptura. The sequence goes on from NC_089503.1 coordinate 140,793,942, forward strand.
GAAAACAACTCTAAGTCCTTAACTCTGCAACCGTCTCCTTAGTTATTTTCCATCTAATTAACTTAAAACTGCAAACACTAATCAGATTTTCTGTTTAGAATTATTTTTTTCAAGATGTTCAATGTATGCTATGTGGATCTTCAGTAGTGTCAGAGGCTTAAATTTTGATAAGCTCAAAAATAAAAATGACATTTAGAATTAATATTTTTGTCAAGAAAATAATACTTTGTGATATTAGTCATTTTCAGGATTCCCATTCATTCCTTTATATGTTGCTATCTTCATCTTAAAACTTAAAAACCCAGAAACTTCCATCTAAATCTTTCAACTGAAGATAGTATTCAGATTTAAGGGTTATACTATATATAATAATAGGCTTTTAAAAGTTTTAAAAAATCTCTAAAAGTTTTAAAAAATCTATTAAAAATAGTATGATTTGATTTAAATTTTTAGTAGTTCAATTAGCAATTTAAATGAATCCTTTTGGAGGAATGAATTGAATAACTTAAAACATTTCAATTAGTCGTTTCACTAAAAGATATAGGATCTGAATTTAACTGGTCAGATTATGAAGTCAGCTATTTCAGCAAAGTAATTGTTTCTTACATGTTTAAATAGTTGTAAAATTTTTTCTCTACATACTTAGTATTTCCTTATGTTTATTTACTAATGTAATATTCATTTAAACTGAATTGTTTATTTTTATATTTAAAAGTTAGTGCTCTTAAAAGGGCTAAATTATATTTCTGGAAGCAAGAGTCCAGTATAAATGTAATAAAATCTTTTAAAATAAAATTGACTTCCCTACTTAATCTTGGGTTTGTGGGTGAATTTGTGTTTTTAGTACATTTTTATTGCTGATTCTGCCTGCCTAAAGACTAATACATTATTTAAAAAAAAAAAAAAAAGCTAAAACTGTTAGTTAACTTTTGGTTCATATTCTGTTGGGTTGGATTTTGTAACTAATAGACTTTCCATTTCATTTTAAGGCACTTTTATAGTCTCTAGCAGTTTATTATTAGTTTATATCTAATATAACATTCCTTAATATATTGTTTTTTAAAAGCAGGTTTGTGGTTTGTCTGATTTTTAAATTTACTTGTATCTAGCCTGGCTACATTTTAATTTTGAAAATTGCTAACTTTTGGGAAACTTTACATGTTTTATAGCTAACATTTATTTTCCCAGAATTGGAATGGATGGTTCCCTTCATTCTTGATTAACCTTTATTTGCTAGATAGATAACTTCATAACTATATTTTATTAAGTCCAAATTTATGAACATCATACTGAATTAATTAGGAATTGAGATTGAATTCTACTAGTTTAAGTTACTGGTAGGCGAATACTGTTAGGGAACAAACTATAGAATTCCCAGATCTCCACAGAAGATTGCATTTTGATGTACTGTGTAGTTGATTAGGTAGTTCAGTTTAATGGGTAAATATTACTCTCCTTAATCTTAATTAGGTGACTGTAGTACTCTTCTTTACATAATGCTGTTGATTATTAAGGGAAGAGTTTAAAACGTGAATATGAAGATGCTGCATAGGTGGTGTGTGTTTCTGTGAGTAGGACTACTAAATGGTACTAGTAAAGATTTACCGAATGATGCTGCTATTGTGTTGCTATATTTTTAATAAAATGAAAATCTTAAAACCTTACCAGTCTTGAGTAGTAATTTCACTTATTTCTGACTTATTTATATATTCACAGCTTATTTTTTATAACAAAGGCACTAACAGACTTGTTCCAGGGTTTCAAAATTTCTGTCAAGATAGAGGTATTTGAATATTGGCCAGTCTTAATGTTCTGTGACAGTAACTTTAGTCAAAGGCTTTGCATCTTAAACATTTTGTGTATTCTAGTAATAGCTGATTTTGAACTCTCCCTTTTGTTTTCAGATTCAGCTTCTTAATAAGGCATTTATACCATGACAATTGTCATGCTGGTCGTTTAACAGCAAGTAGAAGACATTCTCCCATTTATCAGAGGTACTGCTCTCTATTTGGTGGAGTGTGTTCAGGTGGTCATTTAAGTGAGATGGCCTGTTAGCTAAAAGTGCCCCCTTTTAAAAAATAAAGCAACTAGCATATAATAAATTTAATTTCTGTAGGACCTGATGGCTTAGTGTTTGGTCCAGAGCTGGATGGTGAGGCAATACAGCTATATGTACTCATTTCTCTGGGCCAGTTTGGTTCAGGGCCATTAACCTTTTATTATTATTATTATTTATTCATTTGTATAGAGGAGAGAGAGAGAGAGAATATGGGGGAGGAGCAGAAAGCATCAACTCCCATATGTGCCTTGACCAGGCAAACAAGGGGTTTCGAACTGGCGACCTTGGCATTCCAGGTTGATGATTTATCCACTGCGCCACCACAGGTCAGGTACCATTTGGTTTCCAAATGTGTTAAAAACTACATGTGTGAGGATGAGTTTGGCTTGTGAACTTTAAAGTTGCACCCCTTGCTGTAATTTGTGTAACCTTTTCCCCGGGACTTAGAGAAATGCAGGGTTGGAGTAGTAATTATTTGACAGCGGACTTTCAAACAAAATGACTCTTACGTGTGTTACCTTTGTTATAAATAAATAGTAATTACTTGAGTACAGTTAAAAAACATTTAGTTTTCATAATTATCTTTTTTTTAAAATTTCCTTACTTTAGTGAGAGCAGGAGAGGCAGAGACAGACTTCCACATGTGCCCAAACGGGATCCACTGGGCATGCCCACCAGAGGGCGAAGCTCTGCCCATCTGGGGTTCTTGCTCTGCTGCAACCGGAGCCATTTTAGCACCTGAGGCTGAGGCCATGGAGCCATCTTCACCGCCCAGGGCCAACTTGCTCTAATTGAACCTTTGCTGCAGGAGGGGAGAAGAAGAGGGAGAAGAGTGGAGAAGCAGATGGGCCCTTCTGTGTTCTCTGACTGGGAATCTGAGCCCAGGACAGTCACACGCAGGGCCAACGCTCTACCACAAAGCCAACTGGCCAGGGCCATAATTATCATTTTCTTAGGAAAAACATCCTAAGGTTCACTGAAAAAAGTAGTTGGTTTTTTTTTTTTTTAAGTATACTACGCTGTTTAATGTTGTAATAGCCACAGTTTGATAATCAGAGGTGGTAAATGGAATCAGTTAATGTATTTTTGCTCAATAAGATGCAGCTGATCATAAGACACACCAAGGGCTTTAAGGAGGAAAATAAGAAAAAAATATTCTGAACCAAATGGTGTGTTAAAATATTTTATAAAAAAATATATCTTTTGCTTCATAAGAAGCACAGACATTTTTCCCTCCACTTTTGGGGGGAAAATGTGTGTCCTATGGAATGAAAAATACAGTACATGGGCATGAGCCCTAATACATTTACTTCTCTTCTGAGCTATAGGGTTATATTTCCTACCACCTTCTCAGGCTAGCACCTGAACAAAGCACTACTGAATATTAGCTATTATAATACTGGATATCTCACACTATACATTTATCCTGTTCAAAAAACCCATTTAATTTCCAGTTTCATATTTTTGCTTTGCTTCTGCTACTTATTTTTTCATCAGAAAATGTGGGTGGAGCGCAGAGCGCATTCCTAGCAGCTGTGGCTGATGCAATGCTGTGAGAACACCCAACTCCCAGAACCCTCCTGGGCACACCCAGGAAGGGAGCTTGCCCGCTATACGGAAGTGACTTAGCGCCAACCACACAGCTCCCTGATCTTTTCAGCCATTGGCTTTGAGGAACACGCTGTCACACCCTATAGGCTGAACCTGTGTATATAAGTTAGCTTACTTCCTGAATAAAGTGGATCTGCGTCACTGAACCTGGTCCCCGGAGTCTGGTCTTGGTGTCTCCATCGTCCTCACCCCTGGCAGGACTTGTCCACAAGAAAATGTTAATGTCTATTAATTTATTTTTATCCCTATCTTCTGTCCCATTTGCTGAATCCTCCTAGTTCTATATTCCTCTGCAGTATTTTAGAAGCACCCTTGTATAACCTATGATTTTCAGTTTCATGAAACAGAATCTGCTCTAGTAGAAAGGTAATTATGGTATTAGAATTAACTCAACTTTTCCTTTTAGTCTATTTCTGGAGCCTCTACCACTTTGTCTTCCAGTCTCAGAACTTTTTCCAAATTCATTTCAACATACATTGCTAGTTACTTAAATTCCTTTAAATTGGTCTGTAGTTTTGTAGTGTCTTTCTGGTTTTGGTATAAGGGTCATAGTGGCTTCCATAAATGATAGGTAGAACTCCCCAGTAAAGCTTACCTGAGCCTGGAATTTTCTTTTTACACTACGACTTCAATATTAAAAGTAGGGTTAGAGTTATTTATGTTATTTAATCTATTTTATATTTTAAATTTTTTATTTTTCAATTATTGTTGACTCATTATTATATTAGTTTCAGGTATACACACCAGTAATTAGATATTACATAACTAAATGATCATTCTGATAAATCTCACACCAATCTGTGTGTCTTCAAAGAAATTTGTCCATTTTATCTTAGTTGTTGAACTTACTGCCATGAAGTTCATGATATTCCCTTATTTTTTTATATATGTTAAGACCTATAGTGATACTCTCATTCCTAATATTGTAACATATGTCTCCCTTTTTATCCTGATCCATCTAGCTTGATGCTTCTCAATTTACTGATTTTCTCAAGTAGTCAGATTGTGTTTTTAGTAGATATTTTTCTGTTGTTTTGTGCTTTTGACTTCTCTTTATTATTTCTTCTGCTAATTTTGGGTTTAGTTTACTCGTTTTTTTCTAGTTTAAAATTGAGCTGGAGTCATTGACTTGAGACCTTTTTTCTAAGATAGGCATTTTAGTGCTATCAGTTTTTCTCTAAGCACTACTTAAGCTGCATTTTAACAAATTTTAATGTGTCTTCATTTTCATTCAGTTAAAAATATTTCATAATTTTTTGTTTGGCATTGTCTTTGACTCACTGATTATTTTATATTAAAATATAGTTGACATACAATATTATATTAGTTTCAGGTGTACAATGTAGGGATTTGATGTATACCTTACAATGAGAAATATATGAGTAATTAGTGTCCAAATATTTAGGAATTTCCAAAGATCTTTGTTACTGATTTCTAACTTCATTCCATTATGGTTAGAAACCAGTCTGTAGGATTTTATTTCTTTTAAATTTTCTAGGATTTCTTTTATGGTCCACAAATAATACATCTTTATAAGTGTTTCATGTGTCCTTGAAAAGAACGTATCTTCTGCTGTTGTTGGATAAAGTAATCTGTAATGCCACTGAGGTCATATTGGTTGATGATGATGTTCAGTGTATAATATAATTTGTGAACTTGACTGATTTTGTGTACTTAATATTTTTGTATCCTGTAGCTATTCTTGAGCTTTGTTTCTGGATACAGTTAGTTACTGGGGAACTGTTAGGGAGGACCAGACCAGCCATTAACCTAGGGTTGGTTTTGCCCCACTACTGAAACAGTACTCTTCTGAGTGCTTTGTTTCTCTGTGAATTACTCCCCCCCCCCCCCACACACGCACACACACATGCTTTCCTCCATGGCAACACAATTTCCAGTCCTGTTTAAGCTTTGGAGATATTTTCCCTTTGATCCTTTCTGATGTTTCTCCTCTGCTAGGGATAGTTCCTTCACACATACATGCTGGTCATCACTCAGCTGTAGAAACAACTGTTCTACTGTGAGGCTCTAAAGAGCTCTTAGTCTGTGCAGCTTTTTTTCTCCATGCTCTGTCCTGTAATCTTGTGGACTCCTCGTCCTCAGTGGACCCCCGACTTCAACTCCTCAGCTCAGGCCACTGGACTCACTGTGTTTCTCCCTTCTTCTGTTTTAGCTGGTAAACCTTTTCCCGACAACAAGCTGAGGCAATGATGAGGCTCACCTCGTGTGTCAATCAGCTCACTAACCTGCCTGTCCAATATCTGAAAACTATTAAGTCTTTTTTCGTTTTGTGACATTTTTTTGTTTCAAGTGATAGGGTAAATATAGTTCCTATGATTCCATCTTGGCCAAAAGTGGACATCTGCTGTAATACTTTTTTTGTTGTAGTTTTCTGAAGTGAGAAGTGGGGAGGCAGAGAGACAGACTCCCACATGTACCTGACTGGGATCCACATGGCATGCCCACCAGGGGGCTATGCTCTACCCATCTGGGGCATTGCTCTGTTGCAAGTTGCAACCGGAGCCATTTTAGCACCTGAGGTGGAGGCCATGGAGCCATCCTCAGTGCCTGGGCCAACTTTGCTCCATTGGAGCCTTGGCTGCAGGAGGGGAAGAGAGAGAGAGAGAAAAAGGAGAGAGAGGAGGGTGAAGAAGCAGATAGGCACTTCTCCTGTGTACCCTGTCCAGGAATTGAACCTAGGACATCCACACACTGGGCTGACACTCTGCCACTGAGCCAGCCAGCCAGGGCCTAATACTTTTTAACTTACATTTTTTGGCTACATACTTTTTTGTTGGTAATGTATATTACTCTCTACAAAAGTATTTTACCAGAATCTTAGAAAGGACTGGTGCAAGTGATGAATCCTACATCTTAAACTTTATTATCTTTGCAGTAAATCCATCTTTGGATCTTAAAAAAAGAGTAAGGACAAGATCTGGCAGGACAGACTTCAGTCTGATCCAACTTTTCCCAAGTGCCAGTAACAACCAATGAAAGAGGTGGTGTTTACAAGGACTGATTTCTTGGCAGATCATAAGAACTCTTTTGCTTAAAGATTCAGGGAAGCCACTCAGCAAGCAGCTTATACCCAATGGGTTTACTTTTGGCTCCAGGGTCAGGCAGCCTGGAGTCCAGGTAGCTCAGGAGCAGACTGAGGTTAGGACCATCCATTCAAGAAGTTGCCCACCTGTGTGGGAGAGGCCTTACAGTACCCCATAAGCTGAATCTTGCCTACCTTTATCTTTGCTGTCCTAACTTCAAGCTCCCACCAATGGTGTGAAAGCAAGCTAATTTCAGGAACTTTAGAGGTTGAACTGATAGGCACCCTAATCAGTATAGTATTATAGAACAAATCGCCAATCTAACAATTTAGGCCCAGCCATTTAAACTTCAACTAGCAACTTAGATTGCTGGTCATGTTTAGAATATGGTAATATAAAAACAACTCGAATTTTGAAATTATATCACCCATTTGTTTGGAGAATTGCTCAGGCATCCCCAAACTACAGCCCGCGGGCCACATGCGGCCCCCTGAGGCCATTTATCCGGCCCCCCACCACACTTCTGGAAGGGGCACCTCTTTCACTGGTGGTCAGTGAGAGGAGCACTGTATATGGTGGCCCTCCAATGGTCTGAGGGACAGTGAACTGACCCCCTGTGTAAAAAGTTTGGGGACCCCTGGTAGGTTCATGTGCATGTAGGCTCTTCATTTTTTAAAAAACAGTGATAACAAATAGTAATTAATAGCAATAGTAATGAATATATTTTTTAACTTTCTCTGAAACATAAAGGAATCTGGCAGCCTCCCAAAGGAACTATGAAATCCAGTGAGGTGGAGCAGGGTGGTCACAAGCCTCGGTGGTGTTTTGTGAGTTAGGAAAAGGAGCTGCCTCTGGGTAATGCAGCCTCATGAGTGCATGGCTTGGCAGATGGAGCTCAGTTTGGAGTTCAGTCTCCCTTATCTCCTGGTCTGAGCATCTTAGTGCAATAAATGAACTTCATAGTTGTTTGCTGTGTACCAATGGCAGGAAGCTGCTTCAACAAGCCACCTCCCTCCAGTCCCAGACTCTGGCTGGCCTGCTTGGTAGGTAGAGGGACTGAGCGATCAAAAAAGGAGGTGGGCCCGTCTGACCTGTGGTGGCGCAGTGGATAAAGTGTCGACCTGGAACTCTGAGGTTGCTGGTTCGAAACCCCAGGCTTGCCTGGTCAAGGCACATATGGGAGTTGATGCTTCCTACTCCTTCCCCCCTCCTCTCTCTCCTATCTCTAAAATGAATAAATAAATAATAAAAAAAGGTGGGCCCAACTCTGAAATTCTGAGCCAATATGAATATGCTGCAGAAGAATAAGAATAAATTGTGTCCACAGACAACAGTATTTTAGAGTTTGAAAAGATTTTGGAAATGAAGTAGCTTTTCCCTTTCTGCTCTTTAACAAATGTGGAACCCCAGAGCTCAAAGAAGAAGTGAGCAGCCCCACCTCTCAGTACATATAAGGAGTGGTGTGGGCACAGCACCTGCACGCTCCAGTGCCAGCTGTGTTCTCTCCATGACCCAGTACTCAGCCATCTTCACTTTCCTCACAATGTTTGACTAACTTTTTTATAAATTAAAATTGGGATTTTTCTTCCTCTAAAGTGCCACTTAATCTTTTTATTTATACAGTGGTTCCTTGAAATACAAGCAGACCAACATACAAATTTTTTAAGATACGAGTTGTGACTTGGTTCGTATTTTTGTTCGAGATTCGAGCAAAATTGCAAGATATGACTTGTGATTCAGGAAGCTGCCGCTAGTTGGTGCATTGGCGCACGGGTCCAGTATTGGCAGCACAACACCACCATCTCGTTCTTTCTCACGTGTTACGCGCAGAATCGTTGAATCTCGAGCGCTGTACTTGTTCTTGCATCATTTTTGCATTTTTTACTAACTTTTTTTTGTGTGTTATCATGGGGCCGAAGAAAGTGAGTGTAAAAAACAGTGGTGAGAAGATAATGGTGTCGATAGAAGTAAAGCAAGAAATAATAGAAAAACATGGGTGTGGTGTACGAGTGATTGAACTGGCAAGGCTGTACGACCACAATATATCTACAATTTGTACCATCCTTAAACAAAAGGATGCCATCAAAAGCACAAATTCAGCAAAAGAAACTACAATTCTGTCCCAATTAAGGACAAATATTCATGAAGAAATGGAGAAGCTTCTGCTGGTGTGGGTGAAAGAGAAAGAGCTGGCAGGAGAGACAGTGATGGAGACTGTAATATGAGAAAAGGCATGTATTATTTATGGTGACTTGAGGAAGAAAGAACCCATCAACCTCAATAGAGGCAGCAGAAGATACGTTTAAGGCAAGTCACGGCTGGTTTGAAAATTTCAAGAAGAGATCTGGCATCCACTCGGTGGTGAAGTATGGTGAAGCTGTGAGTGCTGATGTTAAGGCAGCAGAAGGGTACATCGCATGTTTTGTTGTGCTTATCGCAAAGGAAGGCTACATCCCCAACAAGTGTTCAACTGTGACGAAACAGGATTGTTTTGGAAAAAAATGCCCCGGAGGAGAAGAAGCTGCCAGGCCATAAACCCATGAAGGACCATCTGACCCTTCATTGTATACAAATGCTAGTGGTGACTGTAAAGTAAAGCCACTACTAGTGTATCATTCCAAAAATCCTCGAGCCTTTAAGACTCACAAGATTCTTAAAGAAAAACTGCAGGTTATGTGGCACACCAATGCTAGGGCATGGGTTACACGGCAGTTTTTTAATGAGTGGGTAGATCTCATCTTTGCTCCTGCAGTGAAGAAAAATATCTTTAAGAAAATAAACTCCCAATGAAAGTATTACTATTTCTTGAAAATGCTCCAGCCCACCCACCTGGTCTTGAAGATGACATTCTCAATGAGTTCAAATTTGTGAAAGTCCTCTACCTCCCACCCAACACAACTTCAATCTTGCAACCTATGGATCAGCAGGTCATTTCCAACTTTAAAAAGCTTTACACAAAGCACTGTTCTGCCACTGCTTTGAGGTGACTGAGAATACAATTTTAACCCTTCGAGAGTTTTGGAAAGATAACTACAACATTGTGGTATGTTTACACATTATTGACTTGACATGGCAAGAGGTTACAAGAAGAACCTTGAACTCGGCATTGAAAAAGTTATGGCCTGATGTTGTTGCAGACAGGGACTTTGAAGGATTCAAATGAGAGACCAAGACCGAGGTAGAAGCATTGGAGGAGATTGTGTCCCTCGGAAAGTTGATGGGTCTGGAGGTAGATGAGTGTGATGTAAACGAGCTCATCAAGGAACATGAGGAGGAACTCTCAACTGAGGAGTTGAAGGAGCTACAGATGGTGCAACATACGGAGCTTCTGCAAGAGATTAGTAGTGAGGAGGAAGTAGAGTTGGAGGAAGTGATTTCTACAAGTGAAATTAAAGACATGCTGGCAATGTGGGAGAATCTTTCAAGTTTCATTGAAAGGAAACACCCAGAAAAACTTTGAACTGGTCGTGCTTCAGCACTTTTTAATGACACTTGTTTGTCACATTTCTGTAACATTTTAAAAGGCAGGCAAAAGCAAACCTCTTTGTATAGATTTTTATTCAAAAGTCCTGCAAGTGAAAGTGCCGAAAGTGCAGCCAAAAAGGCAAAAACAGGTGATGATTAAATTAAAAATATGTAATGTTAAGCTTAGGTTAAGTTGAAAGTTAAGAAAGTGCATTTTTTTACAATTAAGTTTTTGTAGTTTCATTTTAAGTAAAGAAAGTGCAGTTTTAGTTTTGTTTAAAGTAAATAAAATGCAGTTTTAGTTTACATTTAGTGTTAAGAAAGTGCAGTTTTAGTTGATGTGTCTACAGTGCCTGCATCCCTTCCTCCCTCCCTCCTTCTCCGCCATTCACCTCTGTTAGCTGTACTTGTCTGTCTCCAAGGTAAGAATACAGTAATAAGGGTTCTCCAACCAGATACCAAGACCAAAACAAAACAAAACCACAAGTAAAAACTCCACCAAGAATACAATAAAACCAAATTTAAACTGTGACAACAACAAAAAAAAGGGGGGGGGGGAGGATGGAGATTAACAGTAGCAAAGGACGATGGAGTGCAAAAGTACTCACAAGATAGTACACCACAATGAACAGGGTAGGAACCCTTTTCATTACTTAATGGTAACCACCATTGAAAAAACCACCACAGAAGCACATGATTTAAAAAAGATAGCAACAGAGAAAAGATGTATGGAATACAACCAAATAAAAACAAAAGATAGAAAAACGAAAGAGAAGAATCAAACAAGACACAAAACTAACAGAAAGCAATCTATAAAATGGTAATAGGGAACTCACAAGTGTCAATAATTACACTAAATGTAAACGGATTAAACACACCAATAAAAAGGCACAGAGTAGCAGAATGGATTAAAAAAGAAAATCCAACTGTATGCTGCCTACAAGAAACACATCTAAGCAACAAGGATGAAAACAAATTCAAGGTGAAAGGCTGGAAAACAATACTCCAAGCAAATAACATCCAAAAAAAAGCAGGCGTAGCCATACTCATATCTGATAATGCTGACTACAAGACAGCAAAAGTACTCAGAGACAAAAATGGTCATTTCATAATGATTAAGGGGTCATTGAATCAAGAAGACATAACAATTCTTAATATATATACACCAAACCAAGGAGCACCAAAATATATAAGACAGCTACTTATTTACCTTAACACAAAAACTGACAAAAATACAATCATACTTGGAGACCTCAATACACCGCTGACGGCTCTAGATCGGTCATCCAAACAGAGAATCAATAAAGATATATTGGCCTTAAACAAAACACTAGAGCACCTGGATATGATAGATATCTACAGGACATTTCATCCCAAAGTGACAGAGTATACATTTTTCTCCAGTGTACATGGATCATTCTCAAGAATTGACCATATGTTGGGCCACAAAAACAACATCAGCAAATTCAGAAAAATCGAAGTTGTACCAAGCATATTTTCTGATCATAAAGCCTTGGAACTAGAATTCAACTGCAAAAAAGAGGAAAAAACCCCCCACAAAAAAGTGGAAACTAAACAACATACTTTAAAAAAATGAATGGGTCAAAGAAGAAATAAGTGCAGAGATCAAAAGATATATACAGACAAATGAAAATGACAATATGACATATCAGAATCTATGGGATGCAGCAAAAGCAGTGATAAGAGGGAAGTTCATATCACTTCAGGCCTATATGAACAAACAAGAGAGAGCCCAAGTGAACCACTTAACTTTACACCTTAAGGAACTGGAAAAAGAAGAACAAAGACAACCCAAAACCAGCTGAAGAAAGGAGATAATAAAAATCAGAGCAGAAATAAATGAAATAGAGAACAGAAAAACTATAGAAAAAATTAATAGAACAAGGAGCTGGTTCTTTGAAAAGATCAACAAAATTGACAAACCCCTGGCAAGTTTACCAAGGAAAAAAGAGAAAGAACTCATATAAACAAAATCCAAAATGAAAGAGGAGAAATCACCATGGACATTGTAGATATACAAAGAATTATTGTAGAATACTATGAAAAACTTTATGCCACTAAATTCAACAACCTAGAAGAAATGGATAAATTCCTAGAACAATACAACCTTCCTAGACTGAGTCAAGAAAGAAAGCCTAAACAGACCTATTAGTAGAGAAGAAATAGGAAAAACTATTAAAAACATCCCCAAAAATAAAAGTCCAGGCCCAGATGGCTATACTAGCAAATTTTATCAAACATTCAAAGAAGACTTGGTTCCTATTCTACTGAAAGTCTTCCAAAAAATTGAAGAAGAAGCAATACTTCCAAACACATTTTATGAGGCCAACATAACCCTCATACCAAAACCTGGCAAGGATGGCACAAAAAAAGAAAACTACAGACCAATATCTCTAATGAATACAGATGTTAAAATACTAAACAAAATACTAGCAAATCGAATACAACAACATATTAAAAAAATAATACATCATGTTCAAGTGCGATTCATCCCAGAATCTCAAGGATTGTTCAACATCCGTAAAATGGTTAATGTAATACACCATATCAACAAAACAAACAACAAAAACCACATGATCTTATCAATAGATGCAGAAAAGGCATTCGATAAAATACAACACAATTTTATGTTTAAGACTCTCAACAAAATGGGTATAGAAGGAAAATATCTCAACATGATAAAGGCCATATATGATAAACCATCAGCTAACATCATATTAAATGGCACAAAACTTAAGGCTTTCCCCCTTAAATCAGGAACAAGACAGGGTTGTCCACTCTCTCCACTCTTATTTAATGCGGTACTAGAGGTTCTAGCCACAGCAATCAGACAAGACAAAGAAATAAAAGGCATCCATATTGGAAAAGAAGAAGTAAAGGTATCACTTTTTGCAGATGATATGATCCTATACATTGAAAACCCCAGAGTCCACAAAAAGACTACTAGAAACAATAAGCCAATACAGTAAGGTTGCAGGATATAAAATTAACATACAGAAGTCCATAGCCTTTCTATATGCCAACAATGAAACATTTGAGAACGAACTCAAAAAAATAATCCCCTTCACGATTGCAAGAACAACAACAAAATACCTAGGAATAAACATAACAAAGAATGTAAAGGACTTATATAATGAAAACTACAAACCATTGTTAAGGGAAATCGAAAAAGATACAATGAGATGGAAGAATATTCCTTGCTCTTGGTTAGGAAGAATAAATATAATCAAGATGGCCATATTACCCAAAGCAATATACAAATTTAATGCAATTCCCATCAAAATTCCAATGACATTTTTTAAAGAAATGGAACAAAAAATTATCAGATTTATATGGAACTATAAAAAATCCCGAATAGCCAAAACAATCCTAAAGAAAAAGAATGAAGCTGGGGGCATTACAATACCTGACTTCAAACTATATTATAGGGCCACAACAATCAAAACAGCATGGTATTGGCAGAAAAATAGACACTCAGACCAATGGAACAGAATAGAAAGTCCAGAAATAAAACCACATATATATGGTCAAATAATTTTTGATAAAGGGGCCAACAACACACAATGGAGAAAAGAAAGCCTCTTCAACAAATGGTGCTGGGAAAACTGGAAAGCCACATGCAAAAGAATGAAACTGGACTATAGTTTGTCCCCTTGTACTAAAATTAATTCAAAATGGATCAAAGATCTAAATATAAGACCTGAAACAATAAGTACATAGGTTCTAAAATCATGGACCTTGGTTTTAAAGAGCATTTTATGAATTCGACTCCAAAGGCAAGAGAAGTGAAGGCAAAAATAAATGAATGGGACATCAGACTAAGAAGTTTTTGCTCAGCAAGAGAAACTGACAACAAAATAGACAGCCAACTAAATGGGAAATGGTATTTTCAAACAACAGCTCAGATAAGGGCTTAATATCCAAAATATACAAAGAACTCATAAAACTCAACAACAAACAAACAAATAATCCAATAAAAAAATGGGAAGAGGACATGAACAGACACTTCTCCCAGGAAGAAATACAAATGGCCAACAGATATATGAAAACATGTTCATCTTCATTAGTTTTAGAGAAATGCAAATCAAAACTACAATGAGATACCACCTCACACCTGTTAGATTAGCTACTATTAACAAGACAGGTAATAGCAAATGTTGGAGAGGCTGTGGAGAAAAAGGAACCCTCATTCACTGTTGGTGGGAATGTAAAGTAGTACAACCACTATGGAAAAAAGTATGGTGGTTCCTCAAAAAACTGAAAATAGAACTACCTTATGACCCAGCAATCCCTCTACTGGGTATATACCCCCCAAACTCAGAAACATTAATATGTAAAGACACATGCAGCGCCATGTTCATTGCAGCATTGTTCACTGTAGCCAGGACATGGAAACAACCAAAAAGCCCTTCAATAGATGACTGGATAAAGAAGATGTGGCACATATACACTATGGAATACTACTCAGCCATAAGAAATGATGTCATCGGATCATTTACAGCAAAATGGTGGAATCTTGATAACATTATACGAAGTGAAATAAGTAAATCAGAAAAAACCAAGAACTGCATTATTCCAAACATAGGTGGGATATAAAAGCGACACTAAGAGACATTGATAAGAGTGTGGTGGTTACAGGGGGAGAGAGGAGAGGGAGAGGGAGAGGGGAGGGGGAGGGGCAAAAAAAAAAGAATACAGTACTAAATAACACTTTTTTTATTTCATATATTTTGTTATACATTGGTAAAGTATACATGTGTGTGTCTTAATTAAAAACATGGTTTTTTTTCATAATTTAGGATGGTTTGGGGATGTTTCACAGGGCTGGAATGGATTAAATCTATTTCAGTTATTTTAAATGGGAGAAATTTGTTTGATATACAAGTTGACTGACTTACATGCTCGGCTACAGAATGAATTAAACGCGTATCTCAAGGTGCCACTGTATTTTCAAGATGGGGTATAATATAAGTTATCTGATTCAGTCATTACAGGACTTTAAACATCATTATTTATAGTATTTGGGAAAACACAATTTTCATTTCCCTTGAAATTGTGGCTTCTGGCAAAAATAATTTCATTAGTGTTGATGAACCAACTGAAATATCTGAGTTAATGCAATTTGTGTTTAAAGATGTCCTAAAAGGCTGATGCAACTTCATTATCAGTACATGACTTTTAAAAGTATTATGTTAGTTTTTAAAACAAACAATGGAAACATGTTCTAACATCTCTCTAATATGATGTTCTGTTCTCCCAGGTCAGGTGGCAAAAATTTAATGAGCAGTTTAATTGCTTAATGAATTAAATATCTTTCTCTCTATTTACTTTTTTTTTTTTTGTTCCCAGTGTTCACGTCACATTGGTTCAGATGAAATATCAATTCTTCGTTGCGGCACCTTAGTTGTTGATTGCTTTTTCATATGTGCCTTCACTGGGGCCTACAGCAGAGTGAGTTACCTCTTGCTCAAGCCAGCGACCTTGGACTCAAGCCAGTGACCTTGGACTTTAAGCCAGTGACCTTTGGGCTCCAGCCAGCCACCATAGGGTCATGTCTATAATCCCATGCTCAAGCTGGTGAGCCCGTGCTCAAGCTGAATGAGCCTGTACTCAAGCCGGTGACTTCGGGGTTTCAAACTGGGTCCTCTGCACCCCAGTCTGACACTCTGTCCACTGTGCCACTGCCTGGTCAGGCACAGTTAGGTCTTTATTTTAAAATTGCTCTGCCAGCTTAGCATTTTCCAGCAACGCGGGGAGCAGAAACCACAGGCTTCATTGTCTTTTGCTTAGGTGCTGCCTTCGTGGGCGCCTTGGCAGCAGCCATAGCTATCATTTTATTTCTATTTATTTATTTATTTTTTATTTTTTTGTGGCAGAGACAGAGAGAGAATCAGAGAGAGGGACAGATAGGGACAGACAGACAGGAAGGGAGAGATGAGAAACATCAATTCTTTGTGGCAGCTCCTTAGTTGTTTATTGATTGCTTTCTCTTATGTGCCTTGACTGGGGTGCTACAGCAGACCGAGTGACCCCTTGCTCAAACCAGCGACCTTGGGCTCAAGCTGGTGAGCCTTGCTCAAACCAGATGAGCCCGCGCTCAAGCTGGCGACCTCGGGGTCTCCAATCTTGGTCCTCCACATCCCAGTCCGACACTCTATCCACTGCACCACCACCTGGTCAGGCCAGCTTGGTCAGAGCTATCTTTTTAGATGCATGTTTAGCCTTCTTTGCTTCCTTGGAAGCCCTGCTAACTTATTCTCATTGAGCCTTCCTAACTTGAGGTTTCTGATTCCTCTTGGCCATTATATCAGCAAGAAATGCACCAGTCATGGCCCTTTGGAATTTGGGCACACAGCAGGCTCTTTTCTTTCGAATTTCTTCCAATTGTCCCTTTTTGTGCTTTCTTCTGCACAGGACAGTCTAGTTTATCTGTTGAGGATTTCTCTAGGAAAAGAATGCCCACTGGCATTTTGCTTTAAGAAATTGGAAAGCCTTCCTGTCAGTCTTGGCGTAGCACTTCCATGTACCCCCTGAACTGGCTGTGGTTGTTGGCCAGAAGGAAAAATGGGGAAGGGAACCAGTACGACCCCCTCTTACCTAATTCTATCTGCAACAGCCCTATTTCTAAGTGAGGTTACATTCACAGGCACCAGGGTGTAGGGCTTGAATATATATATTTTTGGGGACACAATGGCCTTCTACAGCATGCAACCCTACCATTCCTATGAATATAAAAACACTCCTGGCAGTCGTTAATCACCCTGCCTTCCTGCGGGCTCTTGGAGGTAAAAGCGGCACACAGGGAATCATCATGTACACAGACCATCCCTGCCCCCACAAAGCTTATCATCGCATGGAAAAACTGATGACAAGTCAGCCAATAGGTGTTCATTAGAAAAAAATGAGTATGAGTAGAACATGGTTTACACAGTGTGATGAGGGGAGGCCTCTGAGGATGTGACATTTAAACTGAGTCTTGAAGGATGACAATGAGCCAGATATGGGAAAGAAGAATGTTCCAGGTGGAGGAAATAGCATAGATGAAGCGTCCGAGGGAAAGGGCCCAACACTTTCCAGGGACTGAAGGAACAAAGAGGGGAGATGATAGGAGATGAGAACAAAGATGTAGTCAGTACTGGGCAGGAGCGGGCAAGGGGGGAGGGGAGGGGCACAAAGAAAACCAGATAGAAGGTGACGGAAGACAATTTGACTTTGGGTGAGGGGTATGCAACATAATCAAATGTCAAAATAACCTGGAGATGTTTTCTCTGAACATAGGTACCCTGTTTTATCAATGTCACCCCATTAAAATTAATAATAAAAAAATATATTTAAAGCACCTAGAACAGAATTTGGGACACAGTAGATGTTCACACATTGCTTTATTTTGTTGCAACTAGAAGGCATTCTTTATGTGACCAGAAAAAATGTGAATGACATTAAAGAAATAATTGCAGGTAAAAAAAAAAAAAAAAAAGCAGTCAGGAGCCACAACCCGATGGGCAATAAGCAGCTGCCAAACTTTTTTTGAGAGTGATCCTGCCACTAAGAAATCCAGGTGCATCGATGCACGTATATATACCTGGTCGGTAAAGAGAAGATGGTGAGTAGTGGTTAGATTTTCAGTTACACTTGGAGATTGCATCTTAAGATGCTAATGTACTGTGTGTGGGAGGGTGATGGAATTCACCCTCCACATGAATTTTGACATGAACAGCTGCGTCAGAGGCAGTGCTGATAAGTGAGATGGTTGAGACTTGGGGAAAGAAAGGGTTTGTTGGAGAGGGAGGGACTGTAAATATTTTAGTGTTTGACATATTCAATTTCAGAAACCTAAAAGTCATCCAGTGGACCTGTTGGACACTATAAATTTGGATGTTGATGACTATATATAGATATAATTTAAAGCCACAGAATAGGTGAGATTTGAAGAAAGGGAGTAGAGGGCGGAGAATATTGTTGGGGTAAACCTCAAGAAACTGAAAACAAGCCATGTAATCACTAAGCATGTTCATTAGCATTATTTTATGCATAGTATCGTGCATAGCCCAGATGTTCAAGGTGTAGTAAGTCAAGACTTGGAATCCCAGCAGACTGGTGTTTGAATTCTAGCCCTGATATTTCCTAGCTGTGCAACTAGAGCTGAAGACATTTAATCTCTCTGAGCTTCTGTTTCTACATCTGCAAAATGGAAGCAATACCACCTATTCTAGGTAAGTGTTAGTTTCTATCCCTTTCTCATGGGATGTGTCTGAGGGCCATGGCAAGAGGGAACAGAAGAGAGGACAGAAGAAAAAGGCGTTTTGGAACAACTCAAACTTATTTAGTGCTTTGCTCACAGCCATCCAAACAGAGATCACATTACATAGGTATTTAATTCAATACCCACTTAACTCCTCTGTTGAGGGAATGTGGGTTCCTTTATCCTTCAGCTGGGGTGAACTGGGAGAGCCCAATCGGTTGCCTTCTGAGTCACCCTCATTTTCTATGCACGGTATGCTTACCGGGACTCTGTTTAATGATCTTTATTTCTCATTTACAAAAGCTCCTAAATGCAAGTCAGTGTCTTCATCTGGGACCCAGTTGAGGAAACAGCCATCCAAAACAATTTTGGTTATCCCAGACTGTAGCTTTAATCACCTCAGGTCCCTGATGGGGCCATATGATTTTGCATATTTATGGAAAAGCCACTGGCAATACAATAGATCACATTTATTGTTCCTGTTTGGCAGGTCTCCGCTGAGTTCACACTTGAGAGTGCAGTTCATACATTAACTGCATCCTGGTTCAGTTTTAACAGAACTCGACCGACTCAGCCAGGGGACTGTAGGTAGGATGAAGGTGGGAATCGGAGTTTAACAAATTTCCCTGGTGATTCTCATGCAGATTAGAATTTGAGAACATGCCAATATGCTAAGAAGAAAGTTGTTATCCACATTAGATCACTAAAACTGATTTATTTAGTCACCTACTATCACTGAATGCAGCTGGCAGGGAGCACAGTCCGCCTGAAGTGGGTCTTAGGAAAGGACTTCCCTCTGCTCTTCCAACCATTTCTAAAATTTTTTGAGCCATGAGAAATTGGTAAAATACAGAAAGAACATATAGTGATAAATCACATTTTCAACCTGAAAAAACAGTTTATTCTTTAGTCATTTTCATAAAAAAGTTTATTTTTGAGAGAAAGAAGCATCAACTCTTTGTTCCACTTAGTTGTGCATTGATTGCTTCTCTACGTGCCTTGACTGGGGATTGGACCAGTGACCCTGGGCTCAGGTTGGCCACCTTGGGTTTTGAACTGGTGATCTTGTTGTTCCAGGTTGATACTCTATCCACTGCGCCACCATGGGTCAGGTCATAAAATAGTTTTTTGAAATGTGAATTACTCATTAAAGTTTTGTTCTGTAAAAGCAGACATGAGAGTCTGTGTGTTTCACTAAGGACTTCTAGAAGAGAGGCAATCCTGCCTTCATTTGAGAGTCACAAACGGTCCCTGAAGACTCTCTGTCACCTACTCAAGACTTGTCCTTTACAGCCAGCAGTGTTGTGGATTGCACAGCCCCTGGGGTTGCCATTCACAGGCCAGTCATCAGAGATCTGACAGTTTGGGGGCAGATGTCAGCAAAGTGTTTTGAGGAAGGAGTGCATTTTCTCCATCACACAAGTCTCTGCGGGATCAGCAGTGGTGTTGCCCCGCAGGCCTCTAACACTGGAGTCTCGGAAACAATCTTCCTTCAAGGACAACCTTGGTCTCAGTGTAAGCAGGAACTCCTAAACTTCTGCATTGGGTTTGGCATGTTCTCAGCGGCGTAGGGAAGGACTTGGCTCACATCCCCAATCTGTGGGTACCCTGTACCTTCCTTGCTTGTGACTTCTTTGAATTTTTGACTGTTTTCCTCAAGTCTTCTGGGATCAGCATCTCAGCCCAAGTGTGCTGCTCCATTTGGAGCCCTAGTCGCTAGCTTATTAGCCTTGTGCCCATCTGTGCTTTGTTTAAGGGAGTCCGATTACTTACGGTTTTGTGAGTCCGAAATGCCACTGAAGTTCAGTTGAATGCTGGCATTGCAACTGTTTGGTCCCACATTGCTGTCCTCCCCTCTCTGGCTCTTCCTGTCTCCCAAAGGGCCCTGACCTTTGGCCCTCGGCAGCTGTCTGTAGACCGACACTTTCCCCTACAAGTTCACTTGTATGAGGCCTAGCTTGACTGGTCTACCTTGAAATTCTGGTGAATAAAAATGTTTTTAAAATGACTGTACTTTGAATTGTTTTACTTAATTCATTTTGTTGTTCTACTTATTTATGCATTCATTGCTTGATTCTTGTATGTGCCTTGACTGGGGATCAAACCTGCACCCTTGGTATGTCAGGACAATGCTCTAGCCAAATGAGCTACGTGGCCAGGACGATTAGTGCATTTTGAATAGGTATTACACTCATGTGGTTTCCCTCCACAGTGACAATGAAATCCATTTCTTTAAAAATTGTTTTTAAATTTACTGATTGGATAGAGAGAGAAAGAAAGAAAAACATCAAGTTGTTTTTCACTTATTTATGAATTACTTGTTGATTCCTGTATGTGCCCTGACTGGGGATTGAACCCACAACCTTTGCATATCTGGACAATGTTCTAACCAATTGAGCTACCTGGCCAGGCCTGTAGTTAGTATCCTTCCAGAGGTATTTTATCTGCAAGCAAATTAATTCATATTCATTGTCTCCCCTATTTATACAATTAGTAGCTTACTATACACAGGGCTCTAAACTTTGCTTTTTTCACTTAATATTACAGTGAACATTTTCTTCACTTCATTTCTGTCATGGACTGGAGGTGAAGGAGTAGCTGTCATCTAAGGGAAGTGTCTGTGCTGCAGGGAAGACAGCAGCAGTCACAGGGTGAGTGATCAAAGCTGTGCCTCAGGTCAGAGTTGGGGATGCAGGACCACTAAAATCCAAGAGCGCTGAGTGGGTGCAGGGACCTTAAACTCTGAGGGCTCTGGGAGGAGAAGGTGGGACTTGGCTGAGATCTTAAAAAAACTGAGGAGAAAACATGCCTCTCAATGTCCTCCTCCCATCCCCAGGTGGCAGAGGTCAGCTGAAGAAGGTATGCCCTCCGGTGTCCCCAAGGCGCAGGCTGGCTGCTTCCTTTTCTGGAGGGCCAGACTCAGACATTCTCTGCAAGCTCTGCGTTTGGTCACTTCAAATATTTTAGGATTAAATATCTTTCAATTCCTGGTTTAGAAAAATAAAGGTGGGTGGAAAGGCGAAGTATTTTATTTTGGGGTCAAGTGGCTTGTGTAAATAGAGCTTGTGTAAATAGAACACTAGGAGCTGCTTCTGGAATTTTCCACGTTTCTCCTGAGGTTCGGTAACACAAAGGCTTTCCAAAAACCTCCATTTTGTAGGCCCAGGATGGCTAGGTGGCTAGTTCCACCTGAGGGTTTTTCAAAAGATGTTAAACTACAAAACCACAGCTATCACTTAACTAGAAGGAAGAAAACTTCCTCGGCTGCTTTCATGCTGAAAGGCTCTGAAACCCAGTCTGCCCTCTGAGAGAGAGAGGGAGAGAGGGAGAGAGATAGAAGGAGAGAGAGAGGGGGGGGGAGAGAGAGAGGGAGAGAGAGAGAGAGAGAGGGAGAGAGAGAGAGGGGGAGAGAGAGAGAGGGGGAGAGAGAGAGAGGGAGAGAGGGAGAGAGGGAGAGAGGAAGAGAGAGAGAGAGAGGAAGAGAGAGGGGGGAGAGAGAGGGAGAGAGAGAGAGCGGGAGGGAGAGAGAGGGAGAGGAAGAGAGAGAGAGGGGGAGAGAGAGAGAGAAAGGGAGAGAGGGAGAGAGGGAGAGAGAGAGAGAGGAAGAGAGAGAGGGGGGGAGAGAGAGAGAGAGGGAGGGAGAGAGAGGGGGGGGAGAGAGAGAGAGGGAGAGAGGGAGAGAGAGAGGGAGAGGGAGAGGGAGAGAGGGAGAGAGAGGGAGGGAGAGAGAGGGAGAGAGAGGGAGAGAGAGAGAGGGAGAGAGAGAGAGAGGGAGAGAGCGAGAGAGAGGGAGAGAGCGAGAGAGAGGGAGAGAGAGGGAGAGAGAGAGAGGGAGAGAGAGAGAGAGGGAGAGAGAGCGAGCATGCACGGGCACATGTGTGCTTTGCTGAAGGGCTTTTCTGAGGTAAAGCGAGGTTCATGAGACGAGACGGGCTGAGCTGTCCAAATTGGTTTCAGCTGACGGCCTTTGTTAGTGGAGGCGGCACTCCTGGTGTATGTCTTGTTACGTTTTTCGTTTTCTTTCTGAATTCATTTCTTGAGCTCGGGGCCTCAAACGTAACACGCTTTTAAAATGACTGAGCGCGCTCTCAGGCTCCACGGAGCCCGGCTTCCGCGCTTCCTGTTCTGAGCAGGTCCCGGGGCCTCCAGACCGCGGCCCAGGAGCAGCGGCAGGGAGCCGGTCTGTGCAGGCGGGCGGCGGGGAGTCAGGTGCGGGGGCAAGAGAGGGGGTGAAAGTGCGGGTCAGAGACAGGGGGACAGGGCTCACGAGTGACGGCCACCTTCCAAGGCGTTCGCGAGCAGTCTGTGGAGGGTCCCTGGGTTTGACATTGCTGAGCCAGTGCCTCTGGGTGGGGAGGTCTCCTGTGCTCCGGCTCACAGCCTCCCGGACCCCAGCGGGGCTCCCGCGGGAACCTGCCACCGGCCTTGCAAGGCGAGGTGCGTTCCTTCGAGCTCTGCCCCACCGAGGTTTGCCTGCAGACAGGACCCCGCGTCAGAGCGCAGCGCAGCCCACGTGCCCGGAGGGCGTCACAGACCCGGAGGAACTGCAGGACCCGGGGGCCTGTGTGGACGGGTCACTAGGGTGTGAAACGGGGCCGCGGAGAGTATAAAGATGGAAACAGGAAAGGACTGACCTGGGAGCCCCCCTGGTGAAGACAGCTGGGCGGTCCTGGTCCTGCGGGCGGCCTGCTTGCCCCGAGACAGGAAGCGGGGGTGGCCTCCAGCTGACCGTGTGGGCGGCCGGGCAGCCTGAGCAGGGCGCTGGAGGGGCGCAGGCCCTTAGCGAACTGGGCACGGTAGCGTGGATTTGTTCCTCAGGAGAACCAGGGGACAGTTCCTTAAGGATAAGTCGGGGGGGGGGGGCGTTTTCCAGAAGCTCAGGGGTGGCTGTAGTTGACAACAGGGCATGCTGCCTCCCGACCGGGCTCCCTGGTGTCAGTGGGAGGTCAGATCCCATAACCACAGACACGGAGTGGACGGAACTAACCTAACAGGTGGGGGCGGGGCAGTCCACACTGCTTTGTAAGGATAGAGACCATAGAACTTAGGACTTGACCTTAAGAAAGCTCTCCTCCTCCCTTGGCCTGTCATCCAGATGGGAAAACTGGCTTTTACTGCCACTACCCCCACGTCCTGCTTGGTGTGGGAACATTCCGCACACATGCGAGAAGCCCTCCATCCTCACGGCTGCTGCCGGGCCTCAGGCCCGCATCCCTGCTCGTTCAGGTTGTTCCAGGGGCCGCCTGGCTCCCTCCCTCCCTCTGAACTTGGCACACTGCTCTTTCTCAGCTCAAAGCTGCTCCTGCTACTTCTCTGCACCAGGTCTTCCAGTTGCTTTCCATTGCCCACGCGGTGACTGAGCTGGCCTCTGCCCTCTCGCCTCTCGGGCGCCAGCTATCCACAGCCGCCAGGCTGCTGCGGCCCCGCCTCTGCTCTGCTCCCTCAGCCTCAGCTGTCTCTTCCTCGTGGTCTTGTTGGTCTGGCCAACACTTGCTCCTCTGCCAAGTCTCAGCACCTTCTCAATGACACTTTACTGAGGCCCCTGGAGAACTGCTTCCCTCTGTGCCCCTCTGTACTCAGTTCATCCCCCTGTCACAGCAATCTACTGTGTCCCTGATTCCAGCTCAAGGTACAAAAAGTCACAATTCCTTTCCTTTATGATGTCTATTTTTGCAATGAATATGCGTACTTTTATTACAATGTAAAATTGCTTATTTTATACAGTATCAAAGTGTTTCAGTTATAAAGTGGAAGTTCTTTCTGTAAATAAATCAACTGTTGGCAGTTTGTGTGCATCCTTCCTAAGTCTCAGTCCACACACACACAGGGTCCACGGAATTGTCACTGTGAACCCACATCTGATGGGTAGGGGAAAGAGTGTTTTGCATCCCACCTCTCCGCCAATGGTAAGTCCAAGACAGGCTCTGTGAGTCTGATGTGGTCACAGATGTGCAGAGAAAACACTGAACCCTAATCGTCTCACTGGGACCCTTGTTCTCTGTTACTGTCATTGCTGGTTCTCAGGGGAAAAGGGCAAGAATAGCCCTGTTCAGTGCTCTGCTCCCCCTGCTCTTCTGCTATGGCAGGGGCCTGGCCTCTGTCCCCTGGCTCCCCAGGGAGTAAACCCAGACGCGAGCTCTTAGGGCTGGAGGGACCACTCCCCACCGCTGCACACTGCCACTGGACACCCTTTGTCTCTCATTTCTGATAATGCCTCTCACTTTAAAAGCATTCACTCTGTCCCTGCTGTTGTCTACACCAGTGGTCCCCAACCTTTTTTGGGCCACGGACCGGTTTAATGTCAGAAAATATTTTCATGGACCGGCCTTTAGGGTGGGATGGATAAATGCACAAAATAAAATTATGCGACCTGCATAAAAACTGTGGTATTTTAAAATATAATTGTCGAACTTACGATATTTATTGGGCTAAGTTAAAGGAGGAATGAGCATGTCCTCATTATTCAGGCTGTATTTAAATTTGTTATTCTGACATTTCATGTTATTTATTCTTTCTCTGTGGACCGGTACCAAATGGGCCATGGACCGGTACCGGTCCGCAGCCCAGGGGTTGGGGACCACTGGTCTATACAGTCCCAACCTGGGTCTCTGACTTTCATGATCTGGCCCTGTGGTGGCCTGTGTGGACTCTTGTCTTTGTCTCCCCTTTTCTTTTGGTCACAGACCCTATCCTGTGACAATAGTGTGGGCATATAACCCAGGCCTGGCCAGCCACTGTACCCATCTCTCCAGGGCCCAGGGATGAGCCCAGTGAGAAGCAAGTGTCCGCACAAGACCGTAGATTAATCTGCTGGGGTTGTCTTCCTTGATTACCTGACAGACGCTGGCCTGCAGGGGGCGTGAGTGGGGCGCCACTGGTCAGTCATCAGAGGAAAGCAGAGAGGGACGGAGGGTATTTTTAGCGCTTAGATCCAGCCATGTCTGAGGCTGGCAGCATCCCCAGATGTTCCGGTTAAAAGAGTCTGTGAATCCCTCTTTTAGGACTCAGCTCATGTCAATTGCGTTTCAACTACTTCAACAATCTTCAACCAGTGTGCCACAAAATGTTTAAATACATGCAATACCTGACTATCTAGTCAGGGGCACTGATCTCTTTTTCCTTAGATTGTCAAATAAAAAAATGACAACAGCCAATGCAACAATTGCCATCCAGTATGACTAAATCAAAATTATACCTTTGTTTTTTTGGTCAGATTGAAAAAATTTTTTTGTGTGTGTATCACAGAACTGTAGGAATTAGTTCATGTGTGCCACGAGATGAAAAAGGTTGACAACCGCTTAAGAAGAATCCTGCTCAATGCAGGCTCCATCCATCTTTCCAGCCTCTGTTTCCTTTTACTTCCTCTGCATGAACATGCTCTGTGCGCTGGTCAGACTCTGCTCCCTACTCCCTGGCTCTTTCTCTGACCTTGCCTTCTCAGCTGGGAATACCATCCGAACCCTACCCCCTGCAATCCCATTCCTCCAAATTCCACGCCGTCTTCCACGCCCAGCACCATGGGTCTCCTCCACAATATGTTCCCTCAGATTTTGTCTTGGTCCACACCAAGCTTATAAACAATAGAAATTTGTTGCTGATATTTTTAGGCTGGAAGTCCAAGGTCAAGGTGCCAACATGTTCGGGTGAAGGCCTCTTTCCTGGTTCAGAGCTGGCGCCTTTTCCTGTGTCCCCACACGGTGGACGGGGGCACAGGAACTCTCGGGAGCCTCTTTCATAAAAACACTGATTCCACTTATCAGGGTTCCACCTTCAGGACATAAGCACTCATCTCCCAATGGCATCATCTTTGGGGGGTAGAATTTTAGCATATGAATTCAGGGGGACACATTCAGACCATAGCAAACATTTTAACCAAGTGGTTAGATACTGTGTCTTTCCCTGTGCACTGCAGCTCTGCCCCAAACATTCCAAGGTAACGAGCACTTACGGTGTTCAGGGAGAGAGCTGTGTCCTTTCGGGAGTGGGCATGCTGTACTCTGCTGGGGCTGCCCACACAGCCCCGAGGCAAGGCAAGCATTGCACCATTTATCATAGAAATTGATTTTTCTCCAACACGTATTACTAAGATATATCCATCTTACTTTGAACTGGGAATGTGCCGCAGCACAAAAACCACAATAAGCATTCAGCAGCAAGGTCAGTCAAAGGTATTGAGGCTCAGAAACGTAAATTGTTTCATTGTGATCTCAGTGAGAATGAAGAATAGCTCTGTAGTTGGCGTAAAACTCCCTCCAGCCATCTCAGCCTTGTCTGGCATGTTATTTGGGAGGAGGCTTAAGAGTCCTAGTCAAAAACCCCCCCAAAAAACCAACAAAAAAAAGAGTCTTAGTCAAGACTACCAAACCTTTTATTGGCCTGTCCTTCTTTCGGGTTTGTAGGTCTAACTGAATTTCAAAATAATCAAAACCAGCCCAATTTTGTGAGCTGTAGAATTAATGGGTTTAAGTGGAGGCACATCACAGAGGTCATTCCAGCTCTAATTCTATGAACCCAGAAAATGCTCCAGCATAGATACAGTGTAGCAGAACCCAGAGGTCTAATTGTAAATAAAACAAGTGTAGGCCCTGGCCAATGGGCCTGGCATATGAATACCCCAGGTCAGTCCTTGTCAGGGCACACAGGAGAAGTGACCATCTGCTTCTTCCCCCTTTTCTCCCCTTTCCCCACATGCAGCCAGTGGTGATTGGTTCAAGCATGGCCCCGGGCACTGAGGATAGTTTGTTGGAGTGCAGTGGCTTCGGGCACTAAAAATAGCTTGGTACTCAAGCATTGGCCCTGGATGGGGTTGCCAGGTGGATCTGGGTTGGGACGCATGTGGGGGTCTGCCTCACTAACTCCCCTCCTCTCAGTTTAAAAAGAAAAGAAAAGAAAGAAAGAAAGAAAGAAAGAAAGAGAAAGAAAGAACCAAAGAAAGGAAGAACCAAAGAAATAATAAAACAAGTGTAATATTTTTATTAATATTGCCAGCTATTGCCTATTATGAGAACCCTCAGAGAGTTATAAACCACATGCTGTAGGAGTGCCATGGAAGGGAGTGAGGAAGACTTCATGAAGGCTTCATGCATTTAGAAGAAAGTTAAGCATGGGTAAAGTTGAGTTTGAGTTGGTAAAAGGGGAAACGGGCCTTTTGGTCACAAGACTTGCTCTGGCCTGAAGAACATTCTCCCTGCTCTCAGTTCATACCCAGAGCATTAATTCAGTTTCTTTTTATAACATCAACAGTTCATAGGGCCCTTTACTTTCCTTTGTTTATATAATAGTGATCCTCTAACATGTACATAGAACAAAAACCCCATCAGACAATGTTATAATTTTTGTTTCCAACTGCCGTGCATATTTTAAAGAACTCAAGGAGGAAAACAAGTCTATTATTCTTACTATTTTCATTTCTCTTCCTTTGTTCTTAAAGATCCAAGTGCCCTTCTGATATCATTTCCCTACTGTCTGAAGAACTTCCTTTAGCAATTCTTTTAGAGCAAGTCAGTTAGCAATGAGTTCTCACAGCTTTTCTTCATCAGAGCATGTCTTCTATTTTGAGGGATATTATCCTGACTGTAGTTCCTTCCTCTTGGAGTAGAAAAATAATTGCTCTCTTCTTTATGGCCTCAGGGCTCTTGAGGAGAAATCTATGGTTATTCAACTTGCTCTTCCCAACAAGTAGTGCATCACTATTCTCTTAGAGCTTTCAAGATTTTTTTGGTCTTTAATTTTCAACATTTTGATTATGATGTGTCTGGGTATGGATTTATTTGGGTTTATCCTGTTAGAGTTGCTGAGTTTCTTGAATCAGTGGACTTGTGTATTTTGCCCAATTCAAGAAGTATTCAGCCATGATTTCTTCAAATAGTTTTTTTTATACCAGACCCTTTCCCCTCTCCTACTGGAGCTGCGATGACATGGATGTGAGTCCTTTTGGTATTGTCCTACAGGTATCTCCAGTTACCTACAGATTCATACCTTTTTATAATCATTTTTCCCCTTTGTTGCTCAAATTTCAGTTGATATATCTTGATATTCTCTTTTCACTGACTCTTTTCTCTGTCATCTCTATATGCTATTAAGCCCCTTCAGTTAGTTCTTTTCATTTGAAATTTCCCATTTGTTTCTTCTATCTTCTGTTACTTTGTTGACACTTTCTCTCTCTGTTCATTCCAAGAATAATCAGGCCCTGGCCAGGTGTCTCAGTGGGTGAAGTGGCATCCTGGTGCACTGAGATTGTGAGTTTGATCCCCTGTCAGGGCACATATGAGAAGCAACCAATGAGTGTACAACTAAATGGAACAGCTAAGTGGAATGGCTAATTGATCCTTCTCTCTCTCTCTCTCTCTTCCTCTCTTCCCCTCTCTCTCTCCCTTCTCTCCCCCTCCCTTTCTTTCTCTCTCTCTCTCACTCAAATCAATGCACAAATAAAAAAATAGTCACCTTTACTTGATGGAAGAATTTTATAATAGCTGTTTTAAAGCCTCAATCAGATAATTCCAACATCTATATCATCTCTGTGTTAGCATCTGGTCCTTGTCTTTTCCCTTGGAAGTTGATATTTTTCTGCTTCTTTATGTTCCAAGTGATTTGGGTTTCTAATAAGACATTTTGACAATTATGTTATGAGACTTTGAGTGTTGTTTAAAATATGTGGAATATGTTGGTATTTTCTTTTAGAAGGCAGTTGACGCCTTTGGGTTAAGGCTGCAAGATTTTGACTGGCCCTTTTTGTTTTTGTTTTTTTTTTGAAAGAGAGAGAGAGAGAGAGAGAGAGAGAGAGAGAGATATGAAAGTTGTAGTCAGGGAAGAAGAAAAGCAGAGGGCCAGATCAGAAGCTACCTTAAAATCCAGAAGAGAACAGTGTCTTGGATCAGAACATTGCCGTGGCTGTAGGCAGAGAAGAAAGAATTTAGAGGCATTTAGACTAGGGAGCTCACAGGATTTCCTGATAGCCAATTGGAGGTGGTGAGAGAAAGTGTCTACCGTTTAGATAGTGAACCGCTTCTCAAATGTAAATCGAATGTAAATGACTTAATGCCTTCCAAGAGCTCCTCCTCATCTACCATAAATAAACCTCAAAGAAAATAAAATCTTAACAAAAACTACTAGGCTCTCCATAATCTAGGTCATGGCCAGTCTCTTTTCTTACCCTTTTGCATTTTACACGCTAGATCTAATTTATCATTGGCTTCCCACCTTCTATCCTCACACCCTCTACAACTCAGCTCATGCATTTATTTTATTTTATTTTATTTTATTTTATTTTATTTATTTTTTATTTTATTTTTTATTCATTTTTAGAGAGGAGAGAGAGAGGGAGAGGGAGAGACAGAGAGGGAGAGAGAGAGAGAGAGACAGAGAGAAGTGGGGAGGAGCAGGAAGCATCAACTCCCATATGTTCCTTGACCAGGCAAGCCCAGGGTTTTGAACCGGCAACCTCAGCATTTCCAGGTCGACGCTTTATCCACTGCGCCACCACAGGTCAGGCCTATTTTATTTTATTTTTTAAAAAAATATTTATTTATCTTAATTTATTGTGTTTACATAGATTCAAGTGTCCCACCAAGTACATCCCCCACCCCCGTGTTCCCCTCAACCTCCCCCTTGCCCCCCTCCCCCCAACGCCCTTCCCCCATTCCCTCCAGGATTTGCTTTCCTGCTCTCTATAATGCTGTGTTACGTATATATAACTTCACCAATCTCTTTCCCTTCTCTGATCATCCTCTCATCCCCTTTTCCTCTGTCCTCTTTTGCACTTATTTTTTATGGGAGTCTTTCCTAATTTTTGGTATATTTGTTTTCTACATCTGATGGACAAATTACCACAAACATAGTGGCTTATTACAACAGAAATTTATCCTGTCATATCTATGGAGGCCAGAATCTGAATCAAGGTGTTGGCAGGGCTGCATTCCCTCTGGAGGTTCCTTGACTTTTGCAGCTTTTGGTGGCTTCTGGCATTCCTTGGCTCATGGCTGCCTCTGCCTCTGTCTTCACATCACCCCCTTTTTGTGTGTGTCTATGTCAAGTCTCCCTCTGCCCCTTTCTTTCTTTCTTTCTTTCTTTCTTTCTTTCTTTCTTTCTTTCTTTCTTTCTTTCTTTCTTTCTTTCTTTCTTTCTTTCTTTCTTTCTTTCTTTCTTTCTTTCAAGTGAGGCGGGGGAGATAGTGAGACAGGCTCTGCATGCGCCACACTGGGATCCACCTGGCAATCCCTTCTGGGGACAACGCTCAAGTACTGAGCTATTTTTAGCTCCTGAAGTTGATGCGCTTGGACCAACTGAGCCATCCTCAGCACCCAAGGCCACACTCGAACCAATCGAGGCTGTGGGAGAGGGAGAGGGAGAGAAGGGGGAGAGGGAGGGAGAGAGAAGTAAATGGTTGCTTCTCCTGTGTGCCCTGACTGGGAATCGAACCTGGACATCCATATGCTGGGTCCATGCTCTATCCATCGAGCCATGGGCCAGGGCCTCTTTGCCCCTTTCTTTCTTTTTTTTTTTTTTTTTGTATTTTTCTGAAGCTAGAAACGGAGAGAGACAGTCAGACAGACTCCCGCATGCGCCCGACCGGGATCCACCCGGTACGCCCACCAGGGGGCAACGCTTGCCCACCAGGGGGTGATGCTCTGCCCCTCCGGGGCATCGCTCTGTTGCGACCAGAGCCACTTTAGCGCCTGGGGCAGAGGCCAAGGAGCCATCCCCAGCGCCCGGGCCATCTTTGCTCCAATGGAGCCTCGCTGCGGGATGGGAAGAGAGAGACAGAGAGGAAGGAGAGGGGGAGGGGTGGAGAAGCAGATGGGCGCTTCTCCTGTGTGCCCTGGCCAGGAATCGAACCCAGGACTTCTGCACGCCAGGCTGACGCTCTACCGCTGAGCCAACTGGCCAGGGCCTTTGCCCCTTTCTTATAAGGACCCTTGTGATCAGATTTAGGGTCCATCAGGATAATTTCCCCCATATCAAGTTCCTTAACTTAATTCCATTTGCAAAGACACTTTTTTTGTGTGACAGAGATAGATAGAGGGACAGACAGACAGGAAGGAAGAGATGAGAAGCATCAATTCTTC
The DNA here is from genome assembly GCF_036850995.1 of Saccopteryx leptura. Lineage (NCBI taxonomy): Eukaryota > Metazoa > Chordata > Mammalia > Chiroptera > Emballonuridae > Saccopteryx > Saccopteryx leptura. The sequence goes on from NC_089503.1 coordinate 140,825,448, forward strand.
ATTGCAGCTCCTTAGTCTCCTTAGATTTTCATTGATTGCTTTCCCATATGTGCCTTGATGGGGGGGGCAGCTACAGCAGAGCGAGTGACCCCTTGCTCAAGCCAGCGACCTTGGGCTCAAGCCAGTGACCTTGGGCTTTAAACCAGTGACTTTGGTTTCGAGCCTGGGTTCTCTGCATCCCAGTCCGATGCTCTATCCACTGCGCCACCACCTGGTCAGGCAAGACACTTTATCTTTATAAGGAAACATTTACATTTACAGCTTCCAGAAATTAGACCCCTGGTATTTCTGGATGGCCATTAGTCAGCTTACTACATTTGTTAGAGGCCCTTAGAAAATGTGTGGTCTAGCATAGCATTCATTCCCGTTTGTAGAACTTGCATGCTCACTTGTGAAGACCTATTTCTGAGCATGTGTTCACACAGAGATCTTCCCTCAGGGGTCTCAAACTCAACTCAGCATGTGGGCTGCAGAGCAAGATCACAGCCGTTCGGTGGGCCGCACTAGGTCTACAAAAGGCAACTGTTACGCAACACTTTTCTCACTGCAGTTGAAAACAGTCTGCGGGCCACACAAAATTGTTCGGCGGGCCGCATGCGGCCCGCGGGCCGCGAGTTTGAGACCCCAGCGAGAGTCTACATGGAGCTTCTCGAGGCCAGGGATTCTATCTCAGTAGTACTGGCTGCTTTCCTCTCCCCAACACAGTTTGCAGCTCACAGCTGATGGGCAGGGCATACTTATTGGTGAGTGAATGGAGGTTCATGAAGCAGAGTTTATAATCTATGTGCTATTGAGATTTAATAATCTCATAAAATTGAAATAGAATTGAGATTCTCAGACATCTGCAGTCCACTTTTCCTGTTTCTTTCCTGTTTTCCTGTTGATTAGACTCTCTCCATTTCACAAACCTGCTCACTCTGGCCTGGGGTCCCGTTATAACCCGTGGTAAACAGAGCTCTAGTTGGGTAGAAGAAGAAAATATGTTTTCCTTTAACTAGCATATAAAATCTAGAATTTAGTATCTTTGAGGTTATCTGGGATGCAAAGGAGGTTGATCATGCTGCCTTTGGGACATCAGATTTCTCTGAATTAGAAGTGAGGGTAGCAGGACATTCTAGTGATGGCCCTTCCCTTGGTTTGTGGATACCATGGTATTCTGTCTGGAGGTGGGTGGGATTACCAGGGGGTTACTTGGAAGTTATTGTGATTTTGGCCTATGAAAACTATTGTGCCATCTGCTGTAGATTTGGGTTAGACTTTAGCTGGGGCACTGGTGGGCTCACATGGTGTAGGACACAATGAGGTCAAAATAACCTTTCAAGACTCTACTTGCCGCGTGACCTGTGGTGGCACAGTGGATAAAGCACCAACCTGGAACGCTGAGGTCGCTGATTTGAAACCCCAGGCTTTCCCGGTGAAGACACATATGGGAGTTGATGCTTCCTGCTCCTCCTCCCTTTTCTCTCTCTTTTCTCTCTAAAATGAATAAATAAAGTCTTTAAAAAAAGGATTATACTGCCAAATGACTCGTGATCTTATTTACATGACCCTATGCCTTAGTCATGCACGCTACTAGGAGAATAGGCTCTCATGGCTGGAAAGCAATTCTGGGCGTGCTTTCGCTGCGGGTTCTGCCAGTCCAGAGAAGGTACGGTGTTTGCTGTCCCACCTTGGAAATTAGTTTTCTATCATTTTCTCTTTATGTGCTTTTGACTATTGAAAGCCATATTTGTAGACAATAGCACTCCACTTTGCTGTATTGAATAAATCAAATTTGTTATGAGCCTGCCTGATAGAGTCCAGACGCAGTCCCACATACACTGGTGAAAATCATGTGTATTTTAAGACCCTTACAGGGCAAACTGTGGTACATTTTAAAGATTCTTCAACAATTTGTAAATGGAATGATAATTCCCCCAGCCACCATGGAAATGCAATGATTTGTATTAATAACCCGCCTGGATACAGAATCCCTAATGAGCTCTGTGTTCGCACTCACGCTTCTCCTTGTCGACGGGCAGCTCATCCCGAACATCCAGTAGGTGGCCTCAAGCCTAGGGAATGCAGGTCTCATTCTTATCCATGAGAACATCCTAAATGTGTTGACAATGAGGGATTAGAGGGAGAAAATTGGAGTTGAAGAGGAGAGAGAAAATGGAAGAGAGCTCTAAGGAAGACCTCTTTCAGTTGGGGACATCTGGGTCCCTTTAAACCCTTTGTCACTTCTCGTGATGTTTTTGGCAGCACTCTCACCAAAACTGCTCTGCTGTGTGTGGAGACCGAAGGGGCCGGGAGGAGCAGGAAAGCCGAGAGCAGTGGTGCACAGAGGACGTGCAGGGCAGCAGTCTCTGGGTCACAAAGAAGCTGTCTGCAGCCCAGGGCACCGACACTGGTTTTGCCAGAAAGGAGGGCCTGCTTTTTGCAGTGCATTCACTGGGGTTCTGTGCTGTTGCTGCTGTCTAGAGGCTCTTGTTGCCTGCCGGTGCCTCAGCCCTCCTCCACACCCGACAGGGGACACGGGACACTGCGGCTCAGAGACTCCCCAGTGCTGCAGGCTCTCACCTAGCTCCCAGCCCAAGCAGCCAGTCCCTCTTCAGGGGAGCTCTGAGATGAATTAAGATGAGGAAACTTCCTGAGAGGCATTTGCATTTTAATAGGAGACACTTTCAACAAATTTAATTCTTGCTATTACTTTGTAAATATTGTTAGAAGAATAACATACATACAGAAAAGTGCCCAAGTTCTCAGTGTACAGTTTGAATTTTTACAAGGTAGTCACAACCCAGACCAAGGCTAGCAATACCTTGTGCCACATTTGGATCACCTGTTGTCACAGGTACTGTTTTTTTCTGAGTTCTATGACCTCAGGTGAGTTTTACGTGTGTTCAGTGGCATTGTAAGGTATATACTTTTTTATGGCTCTGGTTTTATTTGCTCAACATTGTGTCTGTTAAAGTTATAAATGTTGTTGCTAATAGCAATATTTGTTCTTTCTCATTGCTGTAGAATATTTTATTTTTGAAAAACTCTCACTTTATTCTGTTGTTGAAAAACATTTGGGTTTATTCTGGCTATTATGAATATACATCTGTGAATATTCTTATAGCCTTTCATCTACAGCTGTGCATTTCTTTTGGGTATATACCGAGGAGAGGAATTGCTGGATCACAGAGTATGCATATGTTTTTAAAAATACATTATTTATTCATTTTAGAGAAGAGAGAGAAGGAGAGAGAGAGAGAGAAGGGGGAGGATCAGGAAGCATCAACTCCCATATGTGCCTTGACCGGAGAAGACCAGGATTTTGAACCAGCGACCTCAGTGTTCCAGGTTGACACACTCTCCACCGTGTCACCGCAGGTCAGGCAAGTATGCGTATGTTTAATTGAGTAGATATGGACAAATTCCAAAGAATTCTACCCATTTACATTCCTGCCAGCAATATGAGTCCCAGTAACTCCATATCTCACCAAGATGTGGTATTGTCAGGTTTCAATATTTTTTTTTTGTTTTAATTTTAGCCATTCTGATAGGTAGGTAATTGTGTCTTCTTAGAGCTTTAATTTGTATCCATGTGACTAGTCCTACTGAGCATCTGGCAATAGACTTATTGGCCATTTGAGTATTATCTTCTGTGTAGTGCATGTTTCATGGAGAATAATTTTCTATGGGTGGTCTATTTATTCATATATCACATAAATGTGCACATATATATATTATATATTGATACCCATAAATTCTTAAAAGCATATTTGTGATAATGTGGTATATGCTTGTGATTGATGGAAAACTGGCCTCATTTTTCACCTTTCCTTGTAGTCAGAACCTTTACAATATACATTTTTCAAATCCTCCCCATTCAGAGTGTAACTGAACCATCTAAGGTCATGTGTTCATGTGTAGGTCAATGGCAGTGGCAGGGAGAATGCCATCAGGGACCCTCTTATCTCAATCAGGATTTTCCTTCGGGACTTGGAAATTGGATGATTAAATATGTAACATCACTGAGGCTGGACAAAAGGAAAAGGGAAAAAGAATGTCCAGGTCATCAATAGTAGTCACTCGAGGCCCTTCTAGGCATACCTAAAATTAGATGCATTTCTCAATTCGTAGTCCTAAGTAATTTGTAGCTGTTTCTCATGTAGTCTAAAAGTTTATGGACTTTGGATTAGGCACAACCTTGATTTGGGTCCAGGTTCTTTTTATCACCTGCTGTAGGTAATTCAACCTCTTTAAGTCTTGGTTTCCCCGTATATAAAATAGGAATAATATCTATCTTGTTTGGTACATAGTAGATCCTCGCTAAATAGCATTTATGGGAGGTCATCATTATGACCACCCATTAATCAGCTAATAATTCCAATATCCTTAACTCTATTTTGTCCCGACAAGACATTTGACTTGCCTTGGCAGGTGGTGCAATGGATAGAGCATTGACCCTGGGTGCTGAAGATGCTGGTTTGATTCTGGGGCCCCTGGGTTCATCCCAGGGTTGCTGGCTCGATCCTGAGGGCACTGGCTTGGTCCCAAGGTTGCTGGTTTGATCCCTGGTCAGGGCATGTATGGGAAGCAATCAATGGGTGCACAAAAAGTAGAATGTGTTGATGCTTCTTCCTCTCCCCCATCTCCAGACCTCTCTCTCTCCCCTTTCTTCTCTCTCAAAAAAATGTTTATTTATAAAAGGTATTTGAGTCGATTCGTGATTACTCTGCTATGTATTATTTGCTTTGAGGCCATTTTTAAATACTGATCTGTTTTTTTCTTTTCAATAACACTCCTATTTGCCCTTTCACTGTCCTGTGTCTCTTGTATGCTTATGAGTTTCGGTGTTTTCTGCACTTTACACATGAATGGAATTGATTCTGTGCCTTCCCCAGGTGAATTATGTCTGAGTTAAAGTTCTGAGGGCTAGCATTTACAAAAGGATGATTCCATCAGTGGTGAAGTTGCTAACTCTCCAACACATGTTAAGTCATCCTTCGGTTTAATGATAAAAACCACTGCCTCTTCCCATTAAAAATGAATGTAAATAGAGTTCTTTAGTTTATATTACCTCATGCTTATCAAGTGAAACCAAGCTCCTTTCAGGTATCACCCGTCCACGCATGTGCTTGTGTGTGTGTATGCTTGTGTGCGCGCGCGCGTGTGTGTGCTTGTGTGTGTGCTTTTCCCCAGCGCGACACAAGGCAATCTGTCATTCTGGCAATGAGGAATGAGCCTCACAGAGAGGAGGACTGAGAAGCAGCAAGTCTCCTTGTGCTGCAGCCTGAGCTGATGACCTGGGGCCTCTGCACACGTCAAAGCAGTCAGCACACGACTTGGGTCGTGACCGAATGAAGTGTTTCTGCAGCTGGCAGCCATGATGAGCTGATCCTGAGTTGAGACCTAATTTTGCTTCTCCTCCCACTGATGGGAGTGTCTGCCTCCCTCTTTATCAAAACAATATATGAGCCATCTGGAATTTCTCACTGTACCCCAAAAGATGCCATGCCATGGGTATGTGTGGCGATTGTTAGGCATGGATTATCTGTACACAAAGGCCATGTAGCCCCTCCAATATTGTCAGAAGCATTTGAATGTTTCTCCCATCGTGTGTTTATTTTTTTCTCAGAGGAGGTGCAGCATTACCGTAAGACTGAGAGGTGGTATAGACTGTTGATGAAGACCACAGGCTCACATCAGCCTACCCGGGTTACTAGCTGTCTTACCTTGCATAAATTAATTAACCTCTCTAAGTTTCAGTTTTCCCATCTGTACAAAACAAAACAATACCCACTGGTTATATCATAGAAAGCTATTGGGCCTTTGTTTCAGGTTCCTGGCACAGAGTTCCTGAAACCCTTGTAATTTCCTAAGTGTCTTTTATTCCAATGAGGTGACTCTTTTTTTCTTTCTAAATTTTTCCATTGATTTGAGAGAGACAGAGAGAGAGACAGAGAGAGAGAGAGAGGGAGAGAGAGAGAGAGAGAGCATCAACTTGTTGTTCCACTTAGTTCTATGTATTTAGTTGTGCACTTCTTGGTTGCTTCTCTTATGTGCCCTGACCAGGGATCAAATCTGCGAATCTCAGCATGCTGATCCGCTCAGCCAGTGCCCAGTTAGGTGACTCTTGATAGGCTTTAGGATAGGGGCTGGTCACCAGAAAGAGCCAGGCTTCATTATAGGGTTGGTAATTTCACCCTTAACCTGATCACTGGGAAGGGGAGAGGGATGGAGGTTGAGTTTAATCCCCAATGGCCAAGGATTTAATTGTGTCTATGCAATTAAACCTCCCAAAATTTCAAAACAATAGTGTTTGGAGGACTTTGGATTTGGTGAACATATCTATATGTTCCAGGAAGGTGGCACATCCCAATCTCCCAGGAGCAGAAGCCCCTGTGGACCTCTCCGTGAGTACATCTCCATCTGGGGGTTCTGGGCATCCTTTACGGAACACCGGTGACACTAAGTAAAGCATCTTCCCGAGTTCTGTGAGCTGTTCTAGAAAATCACTGAGCCTGAAAGGGGATGGTTGTGGGAACCTCTGACTTTAGCCAAATCAGACAGAAGTGTGCAAACCCTGGGCACCCAATACTTGCAACTGGCATCTTGTGAGGGCAGTCTTGGAGGACTGAGCCCTTAACCTTGCTGGGTTTGATGCTAACTCTATGTAGTGTCAGAATGAAATTAAACTGTAGGACACACAGTTGGTCTTGGAGGATTGGAGAACTGATTGCTGGTGTGGCAGAAGTCCACACATTTGGTGTCAGAAGTGTTGTGAGTAAAAACAGCTCCTACCACCACAGAGGACTGTTGTGAAAATAAGTTAGTTAATCCTAAAAAGTATCCAGTGTGGTGCCTGGCCCACAGCAAGTGGTCATATTGGTAAGTATTAGGATTTTAAAAAGAAACATAATTAGAAAAATTTGTGTACGAATTATATCTGCTTCTTCAGTTAAAATTATTGTTTTATTTCATTTTTCCAAATTTTAAAGTTAAGTTTTGTTTAAATATTTGGTACACCATTCAGTCCTTGGCACTGTGTTTTAGAGACTAACCAACACCCATGGTTTCTCTGTGGGATGGCAGAGATACTGCTGATTGAGTTATGGAGAGACACGTCTTTGTAGATTGATTGAGAAAAACAGCCTCTCAAATCAGCTGAGAGCCTTTTTGTTTGTTTGTAATTTCTACTTTCCTCTTCGGGTTCTTTTTCTGGGTATAGCTCAGACTGGATGTGATTTTCTCCTGCAGACTTGAGTGGTATCCTGTATGCTGGGTAGTCTCCACAGCGAGGGGCTCAGGGGCAGGTCTGGGCGGGAGTGGGAGGCAGACAGCAGTTACTGTCCCCTGAGTCTCACTGGGCAGCAGAAACAGAGTGTGTATGTGAGCAGGCTTCCCAGGTGGTGGTGAAGATCTGGACGTAGCCAGCCTGACCACCATAAGGCAATGAGCTGAGTTTGGCATGTGTCCTGCATAACTGATCTCATCATGTGAGCCCAGAATGAAATTAAGTGGTGAATTTATGCTTGCTTTGTCTCTGCAGTGGCCCCGAGGGCCTTTCATTTGGCTGGGTTGTGTTCTGCTTGAGCAGTAGCTTTGCACACTGCACTTTTCTTGGAGCACCTGACAGAGGTGGGGGACCCGTGGGGTGGTGTCTCCAGCCTGGTGCTGCCGGGGGGCTCTGTCTAGCATGGGGTGCAGCCCTCCACATCTCTGCTTGGTCAGGAGGGTGTAAACTGGCAGTGCCTTTGAGGAGACAGCTTGACGTGGGCTGCAGAAATGTGCGCAAGATGAGAGTTTCCTGCGACGTGGCACTTGGAGGCTGTGGCTGAGGTCTCTCCTGTCATGGACTGTGTGGGGCAGCTGTGTTAGGCTTGCTCGCTGGGGTAGAAAACACCCAGCCTATGGCCCCTAAAAGGACAGCCATGGGGAGTCATACACTAGAGAATAACGACCACTCCTCTACCCCACCCCCAAGGGTGTTGGCGGCTCCATACCATCTGCTCTGCAAGCACTTTGCTTACTTAGTGCATAAGCACGTGGCAGAGGCACGTGTGCATAGCCTATATAAGGGTATAGATGCGCATGTGAGAGAGACAGGGACTGTGGATGTGTGTATTATCTGCTCACCACTGTGAGGGGCCATATTGCTATTTGCCTGAGAGGCAGTTTCCCCGCCTGTGTGCTTGTTTGCTGTGGTGAGACTTTGTTAAACGGAATGGCCCAACCCTTTCTGGTTCCACAGTGTTTCTACCGTCTGCCCGAATCCAGTGTGAATCTGCCTGGCCTCGGCCGCTGGCATTACATCTGGCATAGTGGGCAGGGTTCAGAGCAGATGGTATGGAGCCGCCAACACCTTTGGGGGTGGGGTAGAGGAGTGGTCGTTATTCTCTAGTGTATGGCTCCCCATGGCTGTCCTTTTAGGGGCCGTAGGTTGGGTGTTTTCTACAGGCGTATGAGAGGAAACCGAGAGCTCTGTGCGAGAGGCAGCCTGAGGTCGAGAGCTCCAGGGTGAGTTGAGACCCGGCAGCAGCAATGGCTTGCACTGGAGCGAGCACTGGAGAAAGAGGCCTAACAGGTTGGTGAGTTGCAGTTTGCCCTGGAGGTTGAACGTTGGCAGTAACAGCTGTTGGAGGAACAACTAAGGGTTCAGACACTCGAGAGTCAGCTTTCGGCCAAGGGCCGGCAAAGTGGGCGCAGCAGACAGAGCTGCATTCCTGCCTGCGGAGCGGCTCTGAGTCAGCAGGAGCAGACATTTTGGACTTTTCTGAGGCGGAGGCTCAGGTTGCAACTGCCGTCCACAAACTTGGAGCCTGGCTGTTGGTTGCCAAGAAGGTAAAGACCCAGTAGCCAAGAGTCCCTCAGGGGCAACCACAGCCTCCTCCCCAGGTAGTGGGGCACTCTGTGATCCGGCACTATGCCTGAGCAGAGCTGATGGAGTTGGGGGGAAATTCGAGCAGAAACCCACTGAGCCCCTGGTAGGGTTGCTGCGATTGTGGGGCATAAGGGTGGATGGATCATGCTCTCTGGAGCAGAGGAGAAGTTGGCCACTGCTGTCATGTGCTCTTCCTTGAGGCGGCGTCTTCAGAGCTGCCACGACTACAGGGATGAGGAGGGAGGCCTGCGGTCCTATGTGAACCTCATTGCCTGTAATGGACCTTTACCTGGGTGACTTGCACAGACAGCTGGGCTGTCTATCGTGGACTGACTCTTGGACTGCGACCAGAGAGGGGCACCAGCTCCCTTGTTGGATGGACATGCTGCTTTTGGAGAGTATGAGAGACCCTGATTGGGGGGCAGCTCGAGTGGACGCCCTCCTGCACCGGGAAGCTGCTCTCACCCAGTTGCAGAGATGCACCAAGAACGTTTTTGGTTTCAGTGGACATGGCCTTGGACTGCACAGGCCCCCACCTATGAGGGGTGGCCTTCTTGGCACTATGTGGTGGGAGTTGAAGGTGGGCCTACAGTTAACTCCCTGGGCAGTTAACTGTAAAGGGCACCTTGTAATTGTCATTTTTGGTATGTATGTAATGTACCTATTGTGAGGCCAGCAACCCTAAAGGGGTGGAATGTGGGGCAGCCAGGTGACTGGGGAAGCCCGAGAACTAAAGGGATCGGGAAAATGCCACCTGGTTTTCCAGCCTCTGACGTGTGCAGCAGGGCTTCCGGGTCTGGGGTTTGGGGTGGGTGGTGGAATGGAAATGCCCCACAGCCTGTGACAGTCTATACTGTCTACCGCAGAACAACCGAGGACCAAACAGAATGAAGATAAAACTATATTGGTTTAATATCCTCCAGTACTGTTTTTATCATTAATTCCACAGACACCATGTCCTTAGGATTTAAATTCTTCCAAAACTCTTTTCATTTTATTTTTCTTAAGTCTGTGTTATTTCTTAGGCGTGGAAGCTTGCCAGGCACTATGTAAAGTGATGTATCCTTTCATTTTGTCCTCCACAAAATGCTTGGTACTGGAATCTCCAGGCCAGAACGAGGTGCTAAGGGGATCTCAGAGTGAAAAAGAATGATGCTCGGCCCTCAGGGGATGCGCAGTCTAGTGGGAGCTCCTCGGAGCCACCTAGCAGTGACAGTCCCCAGTAAGCAGCTCCTCTGTCCAGGTTAGCGGCTGCTGTGCACACCTGGTCTCATTCGTGCCTCCTAGCAGCTGCCAGGAGAAGGTGGTTTATCTTCCTGACAGATGAGCAGCCTGAATTTTAGAGGGATGGAGTCATTTGCCGATGTCACAAGTGCTGCCTTGGCAAGGCTGAAATTTGAACCCAGAACTGGTTCCAATCAAAGTTAATGCTCCCCCCCCCCCTTTGTCTCACTGCTTCCTGTCACTGCCTATGATTTGGAGCACAAGTACACATTCAGCTCTATGTCATTGTTACAGATTTAAACCAAGTATTAGCAAGTTATGGATCATGGGTCAAAGCCAGTTGTCATTTATTCTTTTTTTTGTATTGTAAATACAGTTTCATTGGAGCATAGCCGTCTGCATAGTGTCTGAGGCTGTGCTGGGTAGTTGAGACAGACAACAAATAGCCTAAAAAGTAGAAAATATTTACAAAGTTTGCCCTGATTTAAACAATTTCAAGCAGATTCCTTTTTAGTCTTTATTATGTAAATAAAGGCACAACCAACCAATTATGTGAGGCTTGCATAGAATGTGCCTAATCCTCATCTGTGAGCTATCCCAAGCGTCCAGGATTATGTGAAGGAGAAAGCCCACAGTGAAGAGCATGTGGCCGTAGATAAATGTGTGCTTAGTCCTGCTTCTGCTACTTACTTGTTCTAGGGACTTTGAGAAATTGCTTAATCTGCCTAAATCTATTTGTTTTCATTTATGCACTCATTAATTCAAAACTATTGAGTACCTACTGTGTGCCAGTCATTATTCTATATGTTGGGGACGAAGCAGTGAACAAAACACAGAACTTGCTGGTGGAGTTGGCATTCCACCAGGTGGAGGCAGACACTAAGAAAAGAATAAAACATTTATAACACGAAGATGACAATAAGTCTCACAAAGAAAAACAGAACAAGAAAAGGGGGTCAGGAAATTTCAGGGCAGGGAGACAGGGTGTGGACAGGCTGCAATTTTAAGTTGGGTGGTTGAGAAGCCCTCAATGAGAAGGTTTGATATTTGATTCAAGACCAGAAGGAGAAGGTAGTGAGGTAGTGAAAATCTCCCAAGAAAGAACAGTCCAGGCTGAGGTGAGAGGAAGAGCAAGGCCCTGAGGCAGAAGTGTGTGCAGCATGTTGAAGGAATAGCTTGGAGCCCGGAGGGTTGGGGCAGAATGAACACAGGGGTGCATCAGGAGAGGAGCAGCAAGGTGCGGGGACCCTCCCATCTAAGGTCTTAGGAGTTCTGCCGAGACCTCAGCTTTCCCTTTAACGGGGTGGAAAGCCAGTGCAGAGCTTTGGGGGGAGAGAAGCGCATAACCTGATTTATGTTTTACATGGTCCACTTGAGGGACTTGGTTGAGAAGAGACTGGAGGTGGGGAGAGTGGCCCGGGGTAGAAGCATTGTGAGGAGTTAGGAGGCCACCACAGTGATGCAGGCGAGAGAGAATGGAGGTTCACATCAGGGCGGTTGTGGTGAGTTGGTGAGATGTGGTTTGACTCTGGAAACATTTTAAAGGTAAGTTCAACTGCATTTTTTGATAGGCTGGATGTGTGACACGAGAAAAATGACAGTTTTGAGTCTACACACCTAGAAGGATGGGGTTGCCCTTAAAGAGACAGAGTGGCAGCAGTTGGAGCAGGTTTGCGGGAAAGATCAAAAGTTTTATTTGAGATGTGCTAAGTTTGAGACGGCCGTGGGATAAGTGGGGATGTTAACGGGGCAGTTGGATAGATGAACGAAGTGCTTGAAATCGCAGTTATGGCGAGGATGCTGTCCTGAGGGTGACTATAGGAATGAGTGACTGAGGTAGGGTGGAGGATAAGATTGTAAGGATCTGAAAAGACGGAAGATTGGCAAGATCATCCATGTGGATATTCAAATCGCCAAGAATTTTGGTAAGAGTACTGTTGCAGAAAATGGCAATGGGTCGAGAACAAAAATCCTAGAGGAATGAGGGGAGTGATGTTGGGCAGGGACTCAGGAGGTGACTGAATGGGTGGGGTAGTGGGTGGGAACAGTGTAATGACATAAGATACAAAGCCCAGAGGTGGGAGGTTAGGGAGAAGAGAGGTGTAGAAATGGCAGTGAGGAGCAGAAGACAGCATTTCCATCCATAGTCCAGCGTTCATGAGGTGTGAGGGGGAAGAAGGCCACCACTTGAAAGGGCTGCAGGAGAAGCAGTGTTCTCCGGTTTCAGTTAGAGTAAGAGGGAAGGATGTGACCCCAGAGCAGAGGTTTTGCTGAGGACTGGTTGTGCGATCTGGCAGGTGCAGCAGCATTTCAGAAGAGGGAATGTATGGATGCTTTGGAGCCCGGGGCTTCTGTGGTGGCTGCTGAGCAGGAACGGAGAACCTGGTGGTTACTGGGCAGAGGGTGGTAGCCAGGGTGTAACAAGGGAGGGGGGGTGGCCAGGGGTCCTTGCCAGATGCTGAGTCTGGCTCTCACTGAGGACGACGCTGAAGCTGGAGTGAGTGAGCTCTTGTTTGGGGCATAGTGCTCCCTCTCAGTTCCAGGAGAAGATGGGGCTCCCTCTTCTCCCTGCTTTCAGAGGCATGGAGGCCATAGCAGGATACAGCGAGAACTTTGTCTAGCCTGTGAACAAGGGAGCTTGCTGGAATGTCTTTCATGGACTCTGAGGGCAGCCTGGATGCCAGCAGTTCGTGGGTGTTCACGGCTCTTCTTGTCTTAGCTACTTGAATTGTGAAGACTTGACAACCACCTTGCAGTCTTTCTGGCTTTCAGTTTAAATTTGGGGTGTTGAATGGCTGAACTGACAGAATCAGGTGATACAAATGTATTTCCTGGGAGCCACCTCTTTGGACTGTGGGGCAAATATAGGGGAGTCCCAAGAAATAAAAAAGTGCTTGTGAATTGGACAGACACTTGATGAAATGTCTAATTCACTTGATTTAAGATCCTCGTCTTTAAAATGAAGAGTAATAATAATATTTGCCTCATTCAGTTAAAATGTAGATTAAGTGAGATCCTACATAGACAAACATTTAGCACAGTGCCTGGTATCTAGTCGGTACTTCATACATATTAGCCATTCATTTTAGAATCATGGCATCTTGTAATCTGTCATCAAATGGAAGGACAAATTAGAATTGTTCCTGCTGTGTGTGAATCGTTCAGCTCGCCAGGAAGCTGGGCGAAGGCATGTGTGTGCTGGACCAGGTGAGAGCCCTGGGGTCTGGCTAGGTACCCGCCACGACTCCAGCAGTGGGTATTGACATTTCAGTATGGCTTTGTTGTTCTTCCCTGGGTTGGAAGGGGCATTGCATTTCCATCTGTATTGTATTGGTTTTTATTGGGGAATGCTATCCTATAAATACTTGTTTGAAATGGGGACCCCTGATGGTCTGGGACTCATGTTTAGCTAATGCCAAGGGTCTCGGCTTGTCTCCGTTTGATGCTGTCTGCTGGCTGCGGCAGCCCCTTCATCTCCCTGCCCTTCTCCACTGACCTCTACCAGCTTGCTTTTGTCTGGTTTCTCAGTCAGTTTCTATTAGGACAGATCTTGAATGTGAGCAGCCATGCATTCACCTCTTGGATAAGAATTTTAGTTTGTTCCTTCATTTAGAATTTCTTGGCTTATGTATCTATCTGAGCACTTGTGGATAAATGTGGGCGAAGGTGTGTTCTCTACTGTGTGCTTTAAAGAGATCATAAATGTACTATTGATAATAAAATGTATGTGCTGGAATAATTTTGATTCCTACTGAGAAATCCTGAGGATGCTAAGTGTACTGAGTCTGTAATGTATTATTGAATAGAAGACTATTGTAATTCAGATCACAGTGATTTGCAGCTACTGCAAGGTCACTGAGACCCCTTCTGTGATCTCCTCGGCATTGTCCAGGTGGCGGAGAATGCTAAACTGGGTACCGAATGCTGATTTTTCTGATTTCTTGCATTATTGCTGTGGAACTTGCTGTAAAACATGGGTACAATTTTGGGGAAATAAACTACAGTGGGATCGAGGAGCAAAAGCCCCAAGGCATCTTTGACTTGCATCATAAATAGCACACAGTTATATCGGGAAATACGTGCATATAGGGATTCTTTGGGTATGTTCCTGGTGATATTATTTGATCAGTTTCTTCCCATTTCTATTATCAGATGTTGAAAAAAGGAGATAAGTGACTGAAGACAGGTATTTTAAAATAGATTATTTAAAAAACATTAGAATTTTTACGCCTAGTCTCTAGTGACAGACCAAATTTCTGAAGCCAAGTGACATTTCCTCATTAGTATGAATGAAAAATGATGAGCCTACCAGGACTTGTGATCAATCACTGCTACTCTTGAAAGGGGTATGGAATATACTGGTTGGTCCTCTTTAGAATATCATGGTGTTTTGTCCCTTCTTGTTTTAAAGGGTTTCATTGCGAAATACATATCGTATTACCGTAAGTGGATTTTAAAGATATATTGTGAAATATTGCATGGGTACTGTGAAATGAGGCATATTGATTCAATTTGTCCAATTTTTAGAACAGGAAAATTTAAAAAAATTTTTGTAAGTTATCAACTTGAATTGCGAAAGACCATCTTTTTATTGTGAAGCGCAATCCATTAGGGTAAACATGATGTAAGCACTGGGTTTTGTGTGAGGGGAAAAGACTGCATTGTCACAGCCCATAAACTCTAGCCCCCAGAGTCTCCATTTAATGCTAGACTGAATGAGTAAAGAGCGAGCCTGCTCTGTTCTGGTCCTCTGGCCCTGTGTTGGATCCCGCTTCTCAGCCATGCTGGGTCATAGCAATTCAGACAGCTCCTGGGACCCACTGGGGTGACTCACTAAGCAGCGTTCTCACAAACCATTGGAGGAGGGTAGACAGTGTTTATAGATGTATATTTGGTGCAGGATCCAACCCTGGAATTGAGAGGCCCCTTCATGAGTGGACCAGGCCAGTTTCATGTGGACTGATTAAAGCTGGTGCCAGTGTGAAGTCTAAAGCTACAATAACCCTAGGGGTTCAGCAACCATTTGGCCCTGCACAGAGATCCCAGTCTACCCCTAAGAAGACAGCATGAACTTCAAGTCTAACTCTTTGTTCCTGTCCTAAGAGAACAGCTGCCATTGTGTGAGACTTGGTATCCCTTCTTCAAAACCAGGCTATTCTAATCCCCATGGATTAGTCAGTATCTACACGGACAGCTTCAGGACAATTGCTTTCCTCCTCCAGTGGACTCTCTCTCCTCCATGCCTTTGCCTGGGACACCCCTCTACCAGTCTTTCTCCAGGTTTCTTTCTCCTGATTTCTACTTGTCTTTCAGGATTCAGCTCAAAGGTCCCTTCCCCCAGAAGCCCCAGGTCTGACTTAGATACTTTTCAAATAGAGTCTTTCCCATTTCTTTAAAATTTTGGTTTGTAGAACCACCTATACCACTAGGCTGTAAATTATTTTTTACTACTTTAAAACTTATTTCCTTTTTACATTTAAATCTTTAATTCATATTGATTTTATTTTGGTGTGAAGCCGGGATCTAACGTTACTGTCCTGACATTTACAGAAGTCCTTTCCTGAAACTTTCCCTTACCAATACTAGGACCAATCACTACACATACTCATTGAGTTTTTATTGAGGGACTACTATGTACCATCTGCACTGGTTGATGCTTTGGGATAGAAATGAATGAGAGACCGCCTCTGAGAGTAAGAACTTTGCATTCTGTTGGAAAAGACCTAAATACAAACAAGTAATCATTAGCCAGATCATATAAAATAGCTATTTTTTTGCAGGTCAAGAACGGTCAAATATTGGCAATTTCATATGGTTTAATTCAACCCAATACAAATAAACACAGTGTCTTAGCTTGTGTTTCTCTAAAAATGGAGCCCAATACAAACACATGCATGTAGGTACTTTATTTGGAAATGATTCCAAGGGAGGGACGGGGAGTGAAACAGAAGGAGAGAAAACCAATGCAAGAGGATGTTTTGGAGCTGGCTACTGCTCAAGCCGTTGGTGCTCGTTTCACTGGAACTTCTGAGGAGCTTTATGACAAAAGGGGAAATTTTATACATGAGTGGCTCCAGAGGTGTCACCTCCCCTGCATTTTTTCCAGTTGGCCCAAGCACATATCTATTGGGTGTCTGTGAATATTCCAATCTTGGCATCAGAAAAGGCTCGAGCCAGGAAGTGAGAGGCAAACAGTGTGGGCTGAGGAGAGGGGCAGTCAGATCACACCTGCATGAAGCTGGTTGAAGTGGGCCTAGGACTAGTTGCCTCAGTGGCTGGTATAAGAGAGGGGTTTGAGAGGATGTGAGAGGTGTTGGATGCAAACATCAGTAGCGGCAGGTCTAAGGAGGGATGGTTGATTCTGTGGAAGTTTGGCTGGGAAGACATAGGGGTGATGACTAGGGAAATATTAGAGAAAGGGAAGGTTGACTTGAGTCTTCAAGGACTCATAGTCCCCACTAGGGGGAAGGTTGCTGGGGAATGGGTCTTCTAGGAAGAAGGAGCAGCCTGGACACAAAGGGCATGAAAGAACACAGCCCATTTGGGGAACTGGAAGTAGATGCATATGGTGGGAGGTGTGTTCTGGCTGGAGAGACAGACAGAAGGGGCACTGGTTTGCCAGGGCTGCTGCAACTACGTATATATCATAAACCTGGTGTCTTAAATGAGAGATATTTATTGTCTCAGCGTCCTGGCGGCCAGAAGTCCAAGGTTGAGGTGTCGGCAGGTTTCTTCTGAGGACTGTGAGCAAGAACCTGTTTCTTGCCTTTCTCCCAGCTTCTGGTGGTTTGCTGGCAGTCTGGCATTACTTGGCTTATAGCAGCATCACCCCAATCTCTGCCTGTGTCTTCATATGGTATTCTGTGTGTGTATGTCTCCAAATCTCCTTTTTTAAAAGAAAAAAAATTAATTTTAGTGGGGTGACATTGATAAATCAGGGTACATATGTTCAGAGAAAACATCTCTAGGTTATTTTGACATTTGATTATGCTGCATTCCCATCACCCAAAGTCCAATTGTCTTCCGTCACCTTCTAATTGGTTTTCTTTGTGCCCCTCCCCTCCCCTAACCCCCTCCCTCTCCTCCTCCCCACCCCGTAACCCCCACACTCTTATCCATGTCTCTGAGTCTCATTTTTATGCCCCACCTATGTATGGACAAATCTCCCCTTTTATAAGGCTACCAGCTATAGTGAGTTAGCACTTGCTCATTTTAAGTTAATTATCTCTGTAAAAGCTTATCTCAACAATAAGGTTACATTCTAGGGTCCTGGGGGTTAAGACTTTAATATGAATTTGGTAGGGGGGGGGGAGACACAATTCAACCCATAACAAGGGAAACAGAAACTGGGAGTCTTACGCTGAACCGAGTAGATTCTACCGGGTTTTACTGGGATGTCAACTCCCCCCATCTCCCCACACTTTGCAGGGGCCCTGAGACACTGAGCGCTGTCTCTTTCACTTGAACCTGTTTCCTCCCAGAGCTCTCCATTGCATTCAGCAATGTACAGCGGGTACTCGGGGGTGTGTATTTGAACAAGTGTTTTAGAGAATGTCTTTAAACATCTGAATTTGCAATGTCTTTCCAAAGCTAAATCACCCTTTGGTTTAAATTTTTCTCCCTTGGACTTGTCATAACGCCATATTAGAGTGTTTGTGTGCGTGTGTTGTTGTGGAAGGAGGTTGATGTTAATGAACTCGGGTTTTCTTAGGGAGATACTGAGGAGGCAAGAATGGCATGATAAGATTCGTATTTTTAACAGGTCATTCTGAAAGCACAATGAAGAAGGGATCTGAAGAAATCTCTACTGGAGGCAGGGGCCCAGGCAGGTGATTCATCAGCAATTCAGGTGAGCAGCAGCGAGAGCATAAGCTGAGACCTGGCTGCGCAGTAGAACCCTGGGAGCTTTCAAAATATCTGTGTTTAAGCCCCACCCCAGAGCACTTCAACCACAGTCTCTGGAGGCAGGACCCAGGGACTGGTATATATTTATTACAGTTTCCTGAGTGGTTCCAGTGTGAGGTCAAGGCTGTGAACCACGGAACTAAAGCAAGGCAATGGGGAAGGCCAATAGCAGATAGGACAAAGAGTTATCAAGGAGGTGGAACCACAGGCCTTGATGATTGATTCAATGAAAGAGTGATGGGCAGGAAAAATACTGAGGATGAGTCCGGTATTCTTGTTTAACTAAGCATTACTAGAGCTACCAGGTATACATTATACATTTAAAAAATTTTTTTAATTTATTGTGCTGACATGGTTTCAAGTGTCCCACTCAATATTACACCCTCTACACTCCGTATTGTGCTCCCATGCCAAGTCTCTTCCTACCTCCATTTCACCTCCTTTGCTCCCCCTTACTGTATCTCCATCCTCCCTTTCCCTCTGGAAATTGATACCCTCTGGTCTGTATCTATATGTTATGTATCTATAATTTGGCTACATTTTAAAAGAATTAGAATAATCTGAGGTACAATTTGTAAGGTATTTATCCCCGCCGAGAAGGAAGGAAGAGGGCTCGGAGCCACCAAGTGTGGAATAGCAAACGGCTTTATTGAGTACAGAGTGCGCATCCCGCCCGGCAAGGTTCCCTGGCCCCGAAGAAAGATGGAGGCCAGAGAAGTTGCACGGATTAAACTGCGTGGGAGATATTTAAAGGGGTCCCTCTAGGGAAGTGGAGCTACTATGACGTGGTGAAATCCCACTGGCTGGCAGATGATCGCTTCTTTCCAAATGGTTCCTGGGAAGCTTTCTTTGGCGGGCTTGATTGTGGGCGGTCCTAGCCAAAGTTCTCGGGCCTGGGTTCCCCACGTGACCATCCCCCATTATCCACCGAGCTTACATTCTGACCTTTTGTGTTAAATAGAAAAAGGGGCGCCGTTTATTCGTCTGGCTACTTCCTGCTGAATAGGGGTGTCGTGGGGAGGGGGAGATCAGAAGGTGGTGGCTTGGAGGGGTGTCAGGAGGAACATCTGTGTGGCCGTGAGTTGAGAAACTTCGTGGATGAGGTCCCACTTGTTGCAGAACCCTGGGTTCTCCGAGTCCAGGTCGTGTCCTAGGAGTTTGAGTGATGCACCCACCTGGCTGGATTGGCCTTCCCATTCGGGCCCTTGTCCTCCACATAGAGACGCTGAGGAAAAAACCTGTTGCCCAAAGGGGCAATCACTCCGCCAGTGGCCGGGCTGCTTGCAGTCAGGCCAGGGTTCAGTGGGCAGCCACCAGCAGGAGCCCTGCCGGGACCAGTGGTCCTGCTTGCCACACTCAAAGCAAGCTGTTGATGGCTCTGCTGGTCTCAGGGTTGCCACGAGAGTTTGGGTTTGGAGCGTTACTTTCTACTGCATGGGGGCCTGGCGAACAGCCTTGGCCTGTTTCTACTAATTGGGACCATTAAAAACTTTAAATGCCATGTTCACAGGTTCCGGATAGGGGTTTGGGCATTGGGAATAAGAGGAGGGGGGCTCATGCGGAGCCGGGAACCCAGATCTGGCAGGAAACACAGGAGCCAAAGGCAGGGCAGGGCAGGAACTTCCTGCAAGAAAACTGGGGTTGGACGTCCTGAAAACCGGTGTAAGAGCCAATGCCAGGCTGAGAAAGGCCTGATGGAGGAGGGACTAGAGAACACAGTGAAGGGAGGGGCCCCTGGCCAGCAGGGGAGGAGAAAAAGATGGTAGTAGATGTGAATAAGAAACAGGTTTTTGCGAAGGGAGGGGAGCGGGCTCTCAGAGGGAAGAGAAACCCGAGCACAAAAGAGGTCCACAGAGGGACCAGAGAAAAGTTCCGAGAGAGGGGTGGCGACCCCGGGGGTCAGACAGGAGGGAAAGAGAGTTGGGAGTCCACGGAGCAGGAAAGATTAGGAGTGGAGGTTTTAGGTGAGGTTTCTCTGGCCAGAAAAAGGCCTGCGCGGTGGAACAGGCGGCATAGAGATTAAGGACAGGTGCACAAATAATTAGAAGCCGTGTATGTAAGAGATCTCCAATCAGTTCCCAGCTTTTTTGGCGATACTTAAATTGGTGAGGGTGTTAACACCGAAAGTCCCTTCAGGAGGCTAATTGAGTGAATTGAGTGGGTTCTGTGGCCTGGCCACAGCGGAGAAGAATAACAGTTTCTTCTTCCTTAGGGAGGGAGATTCCTGTGCCCCAACAGCTGCCCTCAGTTCTCGGAGTGGTCAGACCTGAGTATTAGCATCCTAAAAACTCAAGGTCTGGCCACGGACAAAAAAGGTAAAGTGGAAATGCTCCAGACGTCTCCAAAGCAAATGCACTCGGTCGGACGGAAAAGACTTCCCTGACATAGCTATGGTTTCGGACAGGGAGTCTCGGAGGAAAGAACCGAGAGGAATGCTGGAGGCAGGGGACTTACAGCACTGTGCGCCAAAGTGGGTGGAAGTCGGAGATCCTGGTTCTTTCTCGGAGGGGAGGGGAAAGGAGCGGTCCTTGCAGACTTCTAACTCCTTCCGGGTTTTCGGCACCAAAATATAAGGTATTTTTCCCCACTGAGAAGGAAGGAAGAGGGCAAAGCCACAGAGTGTGGAATAGCAAATGGCTTTATTGAGTACAGAGCATGCATCCTGCCCGGCAAGGTTCCCTGGCCCCGAAGAAAGAAAGATGGAGGAGATGGAGGCTAGGGAAGTTGCATGGATTAAAGCGCGTGGGAGATATTTAAAGGGGTCCCTCTAGGGAAGTGGAGCTACTATGACGTGGTGAAATCCCATTGGCTGGCAGACGATCGCTTCTTTCCAAATGGTTCCTGAGAAGCTTCCTTTGGTGGGCTTGATTGTGGGTGGTCCTAGCCAAAGTTCTCGGGCCTGGGTTCCCCACATGACCATCCCCCATTATCCACCGACCTTACACAATTAACTTCCAAATTATATTAAACATGACTTAGTCTTTCTTTGATTCAGAAGGCATTAGGGGAAGCAGCCAGTATCTCTAAGACATTGCTATGTACAAAACTAAGTTTATAATTCAGCACTATAATAGATGTTCACACATAGAAGAAAATGTTGGATCACAAACTATGGCCATCATCATCTTGCTATGATATTATCTGACTCACATTAATGTCTTGCTCAGAAATCTTTAGGGACCCACTAATGTTTTCATGATAAGTTTCCAATTCTTTGCCTTGAGTTCAAGATCCAATGCTTCTACCCATCCCCTAAATAAGCTCACTGCTCAGTCAACTATTTCCTATGGGTTTTAGAATACTTCATTACAATAATTAGTATCAACAATGGGTGTATGATATGTATCAGGCACTGTTCTAGGCACTTAATATATTCTTTTTAGTTCTCATAAGAACACAGTAGGGTTGCTTATATTATCTATTTTATTGTACTTACAAGGACACTTAGGCTCAGTCATGTTACATAGCTCTCCTAAGTTTGCACACCTAGTAAATAACAGAACTGGGATTTGAACCCATGACATTAACCCACATTATCACCCCACCACAACACACTATCCTGTCAATCTGAACATTTCAGCTTCTGTCATTTTTACACACGCTGTTACTCTTCTAGTGCTGTGCTGGCAAATGTTTAACAACTGGCTTTCTCTTTGTAGCTCTGACATGAGTTTTGGTTGATGTCTATTTTTTTACATTGCTGTGTAAATGCTCCTAGCATGAATTAGAAAGAGATGCACAGTAGCACATTATATTATATTGCATTTCCACCAGACAGATGCAGTCGATGTATATAACCTCAAGAGCATAGACAACAGTGAAAGGCAGTAAAATAACTAGGAAGTGATGACTCCTGAGTATTTATATAATAATATAAATTATATTTATAGTAAATATAAATTATATATAAATACACTTATAAATAAGATATAATTTACTTAACTTTAAGTTTTTATAATTTAATTGTAACAGTTACACTTAATAACTTGCTGACATTATTTCTGAAAAAGGTAACCAGCAGCTCTCACTACCAGGAGATAGCATGAGTGCATTCCCGCACATACCTCTGCCTCCCACTGACCCAAATCCAACCTGGTCCTCCCGCTCCAGCCAAAACTCCCCGCTTGCTACAAAACCTTCTTTCCCACAAATTCTTCAATCTTTTTAACTGATACCAGTTCTTAGCACCTATGTTATATTATTGTTCAATTCTGTCTTTTGTTTTTAGTTCATCTGTTTCACCAACAATATGGTCAACTCTGTGGGGGTTGGGCGCTTGCTTAACAACCTTTGCATTTGCTGACAATGCTTAGCATCATTTTCACACCCGAGGCACTTAGGCTATTGGTTTAGTTGCTTTTTGGATAAATTACCCAAATGCAATGTAGAAGCTCCATTTGTTCCCATCTCATAACAAGGAGCACAAAAATACAAATCAGATTCCAGGCTAATGGGAGCTCACTGTGTTTGCATAGCTCAGGCTCCACCAACCTTAGGGGTTGCAAGGCTCACTCAGCGTGACCTTGGCATACACTGTTCACATCTCCAGACTCAATTTCTTTGAAAAGATCATCCTTTGTCCCTCGGAGCCCTGCCAGCCCACATCTGCGCATCATTACTGAATGGCGTTACTTGCCTCCCCTGAGCCATCTCATCCTTTTCTTATGTGGGAGTTCGGTCTACCTGTTGAATTTTGAATGAAAACCCAGTGGACAGAGGTTCTGTACTGAATTCTATATTTTGTTCCTTGCTGAGCTTCCATGAATATAAAACACCAGCACAAAGGCGAAGTCAGCAGGCAGAGATCAACACTATCCATATTTAATGGAAAGGGAGTCGGAGTTCATAGATGGGAAAACCACATTAGAAGGCCAAGTTCAATAACTTGCCCATCTTACTGAGTAAGCTTCTAGCGAAAAAGGAATAAATATGGGAAATTATCATGAGTTGTGAATTAAAGTAGTACCAGCATTTTAATTCTGAAGGAAAAAAAATGGAAGCAAGTACAGAATTAAATAGCAATTGATTATTCCCTTACCTACAAAAGGGGGGATAGGGACCCATGTCCTTTACCAAGAATCTGAGCTGTCTTTACAATTAGTGTTTTGGGTTTCTTCAGATATATTCCCAGAACTAGAATTGCTGGGTCATAAGGCAGTTCTATATTTAATTTTTTGAGGAATCTTTATACTGTTTTCCACGGTGGCTGCACCAGTCTGCATTCCCACCAGCAGTGCAGGAGGGTTCCCTTTTCTCCACATTCTAACACTTGTTGTTTGCTAATTTATTGATGATAGCCATTCTGAGAGGGGTGAGGTGACATCTCATTGTGGTGTTAATTTGCATCTTTCTGATGATTAGTGATGTTGAGCATCTTTTCATATGTCTATTGGCCATCTGTGTGTCCTCTTTGGAGAAGTGTCTGTTCATTGAAGCATTTTTTTTCACAATAGCCAAGTTTAGGAAGCAGCCTAAATGTCCATCAGTAGATGAGTGGATAAAAAAGCTGTGGTACATTTACACAATGGAATACTACTCAACTATAAAAAAGAGTCGTACCCTTTGTGATAACATGGGTGGACCCGGAGAGTATTATGCGAAGTACAGTAAGTACAAGTACCATATGATCTCACTTTTATGTGAGACCGAATGAACAAAATAAACTAACAAACAAACTAGAAACAGACTAATAGATTTAGAGAACAGACTGAGAGTGGTCACGGGGGGTAGAGGGTTGTGGATGTGTGGAAAAGGTGAAGAGATTAAGCAAAAAACCCCCCAAAAACCTCATAGACAATAGTATGGTGCTCACCAGAAGAAAAGGGGGTGGGGGAAGGTAGAAGAGGGTAAAGGGAAGAAGAATGTGATGGGAAGAGACTTAACTTGGGGTGGTGAACACACAATACAATATACAGATGATATGTTATAGAATTGTACATTTGAAACCTATATAATTTTATTACCCAATGTCACCCCAATAAATTCAATTAAATATATCTGAGCTCTCTGTGACTGGGCTGGCTCAGAGCCCCACCATTCTTATTTTGTAGGAGGAAGATGCTGAAACACTCATGTTCTCTACCCTCTGCCAGAAAGTCCCGGGTTGCAAGGGCAGAGGCCTGGAGCTGGAAGCACAGTGGTCTCCCTACCTGTCACTGGGAGTGTGGACCCAGTGTAAAACCCACAGCTGCTCTCTGCAAGGCTCTCCCACTGACAGCATGACACAGCAGTTTCTTACCTGGTCTCCAGTATTCTTTGACATCTTTCAGAGGAAACTACTCTACTGGCAACATGATCAGCAGCAGTAGCTTCAGTTACAGCCCCCTGTAACTCTAAATAGCTATTGTTTCCAGAATTCTTTTTGGGGGTTCCTGAGGTCTTTCCTGTGTCTCCAGACTTCTCCAACCGGCGCCAGATCTCTGTAACTGGGAAGCCATTACCACTCTTCCAGTGTCAAATATACAGATAAGTACATTCTTAGAATAACTGTATCAACAAATAAAACATGGAGTCCCACCATCATCCCTTTATTTCTTTTCTTTTCTTTTTTTTTTTTTTTTTTTGTATTTTTCTGAAGCTGGAAATGGGGAGAGACAGTCAGAGAGACTCCCGCATGCGCCCGACTGGGATCCACCCGGCACGCCTACCAGGGGCGGTGCTCTGCCCACCAGGGGGCGATGCTCTGCCCCCCCCCCCCCCCCCCGGGGCGTCGCTCTGCCGCGACCAGAGCCACTCTAGTGCCTGGGGCAGAGGCCAAGGAGCCATCCCCAGCGCCTGGGCCATCTTTGCTCCAATGGAGCCTTGGCTGCGGGAGGGGAAGAGAGAGACAGAGAGGAAGGAGGGGGGGGGTAGAGAAGCAAATGGGCGCTTCTCCTATGTGCCCTGGCCGGGAATCGAACCTGGGTCCCCCACACGACAGGCCGATGCTCTACCGCTGAGCCAACCGGCCAGGGCCCATCTTTTTATTTCTAGTCTCACTTACCCTCTTTGCATTGGACTTGGAAGAACCGGTGAGTATCTTGCCAGAAAGATCTAGTGAGTTTCCAACTTGCACTCAGTGGGACTGTGGGTTGCATTCTTGTTTTCACAGCTGCCTGAGCATTCAAATAGTTGCTCATTTATTCATTTGTTCAACCACCCACTCAATATTTACTGAGCACCAACGATGGGCCAGGCACTATGGCATGGAGGATAGAGTTGGTCCTCCTGTTCTAGGTCCTCTCTGTCTAACAATACCACCACCAACAATAACAACAAAAAATACAGGATGCTTAGCATATGGCATTCTTCAATACCATGAGGTAAATACCGTTATTCTTCCCCACTTTATAGGTGAGAAAACAAGGGACATAGAGGGTTGGTTGCCCCAGTTCACACCGACATAGTTAGGGTTTCATGTAGTAGCAGATAATGCGGAGAAGCCCAAAGTGCAGGGAAGAAACTCATGAGTCAGGTGTGACTCAAACCTAAGCTGGTTTTGTACTTGCACCCCACCTAATTCTAGGACTTTCCAGAGGCCATAAAATAAAAATAAAAAAACAAAAAAGTTTTTAAGCTAAACAAGAAGGCAGTAACAATAAAGACATGTTTGTCTGAAATGGAAAACACGTTCGGTGTTAGGGTTAGCATGATCTTTAACGTATATGGGTCTCCATTGCTTCTGGCAAAACTCAACCCTGATTCTGGGGAAATGGTCATTACAGGGATGGGTTTGAAAGGGTCAGAAAGATTGTGATTGCTAAAGAACTCTCAAGAAGCCTGGTCAAAGTAGAAAAGACCGGACACCTGGAGCCAATTTCCTCCCATCCGGAAGGAGGCCTCCGTGGACGCAGGAGAGTTGAAGGAGCAGCGCTGTCCTGACTGCGCCACCTGCCGACCTTCACCTCCCACCGTGGTGGTGACTGGCGGTGGAATGTGAAGCTATGTCAGACCTATTACACTGGTTCTTTAATGAACTAATAGATGGCATTTGAACTAAGTCATATCAGCAACAGTTTGGATGCTTATAAATACACACTGTCTATAGCTGTGTGATCCGAAATCCCTCCCTCATCAGCTCCATTAATTCACAGAAAAAATCAACACAGTTAACACCCTTCCACCCCACCAGGTTTCATGCAACCAAAAGATGACCTTTTCTATTTTGTTTGTTCATTTGTTTTGTTTTTAGATTCCACATAAAAGTGAAATCATATGGTATTTGTCTTTCCCCGTCTGACTAGTTGCCAGACGGAAGGAAGGGTCCGGGGCTGGGTGAAAGGAGAAGGGATTAAGAAGTGCAAATGGGTAGTTACAGAACAGTCCAGGGGATGTGAAGTACATCACAGGAATACAGTCAATAATGTAAGAACTATGTACGGTGCTCAGTGGGCGCTAGGCTTACCGGGGGTCACTTTGGAATTTAAATAAATGTCTAACTACTGTGCTGTACACCTGAGGCTAATATGATATTGAGTGTCAATTATAATTGACAAAAAAAGAGAAAGAAGTCCTTAGATGTATTTAGGCATTTGTTTGGTTGTCACGGAGAGACAGCTTGTGGTGTGGTTTCAGTCTTTTTGTTGATTTTCTGCTCCGGTGATCAGCTAAGAACACTTGTTCTGATGAGAGCTGAATCCTGCTGGTGGTATCATTCCACCAGTTTGGGGCATGACAGAAGTTTTTTTCTGTCAGCAGGAGCACAAGATGATGCCAAACAGAGGCAGCTTCATAAGCTGTCAGCGGTGATTCTACATTTATTATCTCTCGGAGTAAGTTGTAGGTTCCAGTATGGTTTTGCAGAGCAGTAATTCTTTGTTGACTTCTTTCTAATTATGAAGAAAGCTACAGTTACTCGACTTAAGTACTAAAGGGCATTTAATGAAAATATTTGTTTGACACTAAGAGATTGTGAATTGCATTAAAATTATTTTTTGCCATTATTTAAAAAAATATTCGTTCTTTCCCTTTCTTTCTCCTCCTTCTGGGATTGCCATTTTGCATATGTTGGTATGATTGATGATGTCCAACAGTTTTCTTAGATTCTTCCATTTTTTTCACTCTCTCTTTTTCTTTCTGTTTCTCGGACTAAATAATCTCAATTGATGTATCTTCAGGTTTGCTGACTCTTTTAATCTGCAATCATCTGTTGAGCCCCTGCAGTAAAATTTAAATTTCAGTTATTGTACTTTTCAGCTCCAGAATTTCTATTGGCTTTCTTTTTATAATTTCTCTCTTTATTAATATTCTCTATTTGGTGAGATATTGTGCTGACAATTTCCTTTAGTTCTTTAGGCATGGTTTCCTTTAGCTTTTAGGAATATAAAAATATTTAAAAGAACTGATTCATAATCTTTTTACAGTAACTCCAATGTCTGGGCTATTGCAAGGGCAGGTTCAATTGATTGTTTTTCTCCCCTGTGTATGGACCATATTTTCTTTCCTTTTTTTTTTTTTTTAGAGAGTGAGAGAGAGACAGGAAGGGAGAAAGAGGGTGAGAAACATCAACTTGTAGTTGCTTTTACTTTAGTTGTACATTGAACTTCTCATACGTGATGTGCCTTGACCAGGGCCATTCCAGTGTCCCCTTGCTCAAGCCAGCAGCCTTTGGCTTTTCATGCCAGCGACCTTTTGGGGTTCAAGTTGGCAAGCTTGGGATGGTGTAGATGATTCCCCGCTCAAGCCAATGACCCCACACTGACAAGCCTGTGCTTAGAGACAGTGACCTCGGGGTTTTGAACTGGTGAGTTCAGTCTTTTGGGTTGAAGCTTTATCCACTGTGCCACCACCGGTCAGGCTGGCCCATATTTTCTTGTTTCTTTCTATACCATGGTGACTCTGGAATAAGATTCTCCATCTTCCCTAGGATTTGTTGTTTCTGCTTGTATAGCTGTTTGTGTTTTAGTGACTCTTCTGATCTAATTTTTAAATGTCTGTATTTTTGTCATTTGTGACTATGGATATATATTTTTTTTCCTGAGAGAGAGAGAGAGAGAGAAGACAGACACTCAGGAAAGGAGAGAGATGAGAAGCATCAACTCATAGTTGCATCACTTCAGTTGTTCATTGATTGCTTCTCATATGTGCCTTACCCAGGTTGCTCCAGCCAAGCTAGTGACCCCTTTGCTCAAGCCAGAGACCTTGGGCTCAAGCCAGCAACTTTGTACTTCAAGCCAGTGAACTTTGGGTGAAGCCAGCAATAACGGGATCATGTTTATGGTCCCACATTCAAGCAGGTGACCCCTCACTCAAGCTCAGGGTTTCGAATCTTGGTCCTCTGCATTCCAGGCTGATGTTCTATCTGCTGTGCCATTGCTGGGTCAGGCTACCCTATTTTTCTTACACAATTGTTGGACTTCTAGTCTTTATTCCTAGAAGTTCTTTACATATGAAAGATATTAACACTTTGTCTTCTTAGTTACAAATAGTTTTGCCCAGTTCATCATTTGACATTTTACTTTGTTCATGGTAGTTTCACCTATTTGAAAATTTTGATTATTATGTTATCAGATTTTTTTTAAAATTTATTTTTTGTGTTTTTCTAAAGTGAGAAACAGGGAGGCAGAGAGACAGACTCCTGCATGCACCCGACCGGGATCCACCCAGCATGCCCGCTAGGGGGCGATGCTCTGCCCATCTGGGGTGTTGCTCTGTTGCAATCAGAGCCATTCTAGTTCCTGAGGCAGAGGCCACAGAGCCATCCTCAGTGCCCAGGCCAACTTTGCTCCAATGGAGCCTTGGCTGCAAGAGGGGAAGAGAGAGAGAGAGAAAGGAGAGGGGGAAGGGTGGAGAAGCAGATGGGTGCTTCTCCTGTGTGTGCCCTGACTGGGAATCAAACCCAGGACTTCATCCACAAACCAGGCCGACGTTCTACCATTGAGCCAACCAGCCAGGACCTATGTTATCAGATTTATTAATCTTTTCTCTTACCTCTAAATTTTCAGGCATGGTAAGAAAAATCTCTCCCCTCTCTAATTTTAGAGCAATTTATCTATATTTTCTTATAGTAGTTGTGTAGCTTTGTGTCTTAAATTTAAATCTCTGGTCCATTTGCATTGAATTCAGTTTTATCTTTTTCATATACTCTCAGCACTTACATCTTTTCACTGATT
Source organism: Saccopteryx leptura (assembly GCF_036850995.1). Classification (NCBI taxonomy): domain Eukaryota; kingdom Metazoa; phylum Chordata; class Mammalia; order Chiroptera; family Emballonuridae; genus Saccopteryx; species Saccopteryx leptura. The sequence goes on from NC_089503.1 coordinate 140,854,524, forward strand.
GGAGATGCCCCTGTATTGTGTACTAAATGTCCATGTGCTGTTAGGTCTATGTCTGAATTTTCTATTCTGCTCCACTGGTTTTTCTAGTCCTGTGCCAACACCACACTGTTTTTAATCATACAGGCTTTATTTTATGTAAGCTAGTCTGCTGCACACCCCACATTGTTTTTACTTTTTAGGTCCCCCAGCCGTTCTTGTTTGTTTGTTCTTCCAAATAAATTGTATAGTAAATTTTCTTTGTGCCAAAAATATACCAAGAGTGTTTCATATTTATATATTATCCTCATGAGAACTGTGATATGCCAAAACATGGTCTATCTTTGTGTTTCTTTTTTTTTTTTTTTAAGATTTTATTTATTGATTTTTTAGAAAGAGGAGAGAGAGAGAGAAAGGGAGAGCAGGAAGCATCAACTCATAGTGGTTGCTTCTTGTACGTGCCTTGACTGGGCAAGCCTGGGGTTTTGAACCAGCGACCCTCAGCATCCCAGGTCGATGCTTTATCTGCTCCGCCATGACAGACCAGGCTATCTTTGTATTTCTTGAAGTCTACTTTTGGGAATGCTTTCCAGTTTTTCTCATGTAAGTTTAAGACAGTTTATATTAAGGTTGCACTTCGATATTTTATTTTATATTATATTTTGACATTACAAATGGGACATTCCCTCCTGTTCTAACTGGCTTTTGATTGCATATATAAAACCTATTCATTTTTATACATAAATTTAACAATCTGTTAATTTACTATTATTTGTGGTGTTTTTCCCCCCATAGATTCCTCTGGGTTTTCCAGATATAAAAAATTATTAGCTGCTGGGATATGATATTTTGGTGGTTTTGTCAAGGACGGGAAAAAACGCCCTGAAACGAAGTTCCGGACATTAGTGTTCAGCAGTAAGGCCCAGATACCATGTTATTCTCACAGATGCTTCAGCATTTTTTGTGATGTTACTTTGATTTTAGGCCAAAATCAGCCTCTAAAAGAGAATTCAAAAAGTGATGTTTTCAAGACCCTTTGTTTACACAAACACACATATGCACACACACACATAATCTGTGTGGCTTTTTTTGCTGATTTTCTTTTGAGAAAGAAGAGTATGTATAAGGCTGAATATATTTTAAAACGGCATCAAACACCTCACCTATGGTTTTCCAAAGCTGAGAAAAGAATTTTTTTACATTTTGCTCATGGCTCTTAAATGCAATTTCGTGCCTATCATTAGTTTCTGCTCTCACAATAATTGTACAGCACTGGGTGGGGAGGTGGCGATCCGGCTGATTTCCCAGAAAACGGAGGTACCAAGGCCAGTCAGCTGGCTGAAAGACCAAGGACTAGGATCTGATGTTCCAAATCTTAATGTCTGTTCTTTTCAACACACTTCAACACCTTTCTAACCTTTTGTTGCTATTAAAACCCATTTCTTGCCTGTGTTCAGAGGAATCGGGGAACAGCTGCTTAGTACCCACTATTATAATACCCCTTCATATGTATGAAGCCGGCGATTTCATTCCCTTTCATCTTCCCCTGCGTCAGGTTATACAGCCCTGATCCTGTTCCTCAGAGTTTATCGCCCACCTCTTTTGTCAGTTTTAACAATGAGGTTGTGACCCCTGGGTTCTGGCTCAACAGAGCTTTTCCTCATTATTTTGTAACCTTTACACCTCCTTCCAGGGAGAGTTAAATAAAGCCGGCGGATCTCTGATGTGAACGCCGGGCAGGCTTGCGCTCGCACAGACAGCTTTCCAGAGGGCTCGCTGATGAAAGCCGCAGTCCCACAACCGCGTCTCATTCCCGGCAGATGAAAGGCGCTGCGCCCCTGCGCGGTCCCAAACCCGCGTGTGGGAGCGGGGCACACGTGAAGGCCCCGATTCCAGGGCGGGTCCCGTTTGCGCAGGAAGGGATAGGTTGCAGTGAGAGCAGTTAGAAACTGGGAACCGCTGGCTAATTACGTCAGGTGAAAAGTTCATTTTATGGAGAGGCGCGGGTCCTTTCGGCTAGTTATTCATGTGTAAAAATGATCCCGACCTAGAATTCCATCATCGCACCTGCGCCAGCCTGAGAATTAGAGGATTTACCTACCATTATTAAATAGAAGCAGTACGAAGGAGAATAAACCTTGAGAGTTAACAGCTATGCAATGTTCTGGATGTTAAAGCATGAAGCATGGCAAACATGCTTCAGGGGTTTTTTTGTTTGTTTGTTTTTTAAAAATGATACCAGATGCCACTTCTCTTCAGGCATCTTTACTTTCTTCTAGCCTCGTCTGTCTGTACCCACAGAAACGTGCTGGATTCGGGTGGCGGGAGGGTGAATTCATCCATAACCACGTTACTTGCTTTTTCTTTTTCTGCGATGGTACATGACTGGTATCACAGCCCTTCAAAGAACGTTGTTCCCAGAATGAGAGGAATGGGCTCGTGTCGCCCACGTGCAGCTTCTCCTTGTTTATGAACACGGTTCCTCTGCAGCTGAGCACCCACCCTTCTCTTGGGTTCCCTGGTTATCCCATCCCTAAGCCCTTTAGTAAAACCTAAGATCTGCTGGTTCCCGTAAAGCAGACACTATTCAAGTTAGTGTCATCATAGGCCAAGAAGAGAAAGTGAGAGGGGTGTGAAGAAGCCCCTCTGTGTGTCCCTCATCCTAGAGGGAAGAACTGAGATTGATATGATTTGTTTGCAAAGGATTGGGATAATGAGCTGTGAGAACTTTCTTAGAAGGAAGAAATATGGTGAATAAAGGGTAAATGCGGCCCTGGCTGGTTGACTCAGTGGTAGAGCATCAGCTGGGGGTGTAGAAGTCCTTGGTTTGATTCCTGGTCAGGGCACAGAGGAGAAGCAACCATTGGCTTTTCTGCCCCTCCCCCATCTCTTTTCTCCTCCCTCAGCCATGGCCCGAATAGATCAAGCATAGTTAGTCCTAGTCCCTGAGGATGGCTCCATGGCTTCTGCCTCAAGCACTAAAAATAGCTCAGTTGCAGAGCAATGCCCAGATGGGTAGAGCATCGCCCCATATGGGGTTCCCCTGCTCTCAATTAATAATAATTAGAAAAAGGGTAAATGTATGAATGTTGAAGCTATGTGAGCAACCTACCCTGGCCCAAGGCATTCTGATGTGGGATAAGTGGGACCTGATTAGAGAGGTTCTAGCATAATGAAGCAGGAGAGACCTCTGTTCCTTCTTTAGCAGGGAAGGGACATTATGAAGTGGTATGTTAGAGCAAGAGTCTACTGATGGTGTATGTGGAATGTGGTCTGAGGGGAGCACTGAGAGCAATGGGAGGCAATGACACCAACACCTGTTTATAAAGAGAATTCGCTCCTGCCTTTGACAAAGGAAAGCTGTGGTATGGTAGAGAAAACACTGGTCTAAGAATTAAAAGGCCTAACTTTGAATTCTTATTCTGCCTTTAACTTGCTAGATAACCTCAAGAAGCACTTCTCTGAGTCTGTAAGTCAGCTGCAAACCAGACTGGTCTGAGCACCAGTTTTCACCTACACACATGTTTATTTTGCCCAACAAAATGCTTTAATTTTCCACAGTTCCCACCACTTGCTGTTGCATCAGACATAACTTGCTTTCCACTTTTATATCACCGGCCTGGCCTCTTGAGTTGTAGGACCTCTGATACGCATCTTGTTAAAATGAAGTATTATTTATTTTTGCCTCGTTTGCTGTTGCCCACTTTAGCTTGTATGTTCTTAGAATCAGGAAGCTATTTGACTTGCTTTTCTTCCAGCAGAATGTTAAAGGCAAATTAGTAGTTAGTAATTACTAGTTGAAAGTCTTCAATTATGCAAATATAGACCCACTTCCTCTCATTACTTCTTCTCCACTTTCTTGGAAAACCTACAGCAGTTAGAATGCATGTTTGGGGAATTATCATAAGGTTAGGTTTTTAATTTTTTTGCCTCTCTTTTCCCTGATCCAATTTGGACCTTTCATGTATTTAGAGCCACAGATGCGCAAGTATCTGTGTTTGGAAGGAAATTGGTTCCGGCCCCTGTTGATAATTTATAACAGCGCCTCGGGGATTGTAAGGAGGAGAGACTCGATGTAAACGTAGTGCAGGAAAGAATCCTAGAGATTATGAGGCTCCACCTTTATTTTGCAGAGGGAATAACTGAGCCCCAGCTCGGGCAAGAGACTTGCTGAGAGCCCCATCTCCAGGAGTGGAGCCCAGCTCTCTCTGTTGAGCCTGTGGCTTCTCTGGCTCAGTGCACACGTAATGTTTGTAAGAGGCTGAATTCTGCTTGGGCCTTGGCTCGACACATTCCTCTAAAGTTAATTAAATCTTTTAGATTGACTACGCATACTGAGTTGCTAAATTTGCATTTAAAAAAATGAGGGTAGTGATGTATTATTATAGAACTGAAAATCTGTAGACTAGGTTTATTTTCCCAAAAGATTTAAGAGCCAAGTCACAGAAACCAGATGATTAAAAAAAAAGGTAACTATTAATTCAATTATCATAGAATTCCAAGAATTTAATCACATTTTGAGATAATTGTTTTGTTATGGTAAATGCTTTTTGCTTCCATTTTCCTTTCTCTATTTAATTATTTTATTGTTCCCAAGAGGGTATAACTTTAAAATGAGTTAAAATGTTACCTTGCATTTTCCTTTATAACATAAAATATAATTATATTGCATTTAATTCACTTAAGTGTTCATCTAAAGACTAGATTTATAAGTGTTTTTTGAGTTACTAAAAATAGAACTTCTCTTTTTCCTCCACACTTCTCTTTTCCTTTGCTCCTCTTCTTCCTTCCTCTTTTTTTCCCTAACATTAATTCTTCAGCATTATTTCCTGCTTGTAGGTGTAGAAAATGGTAACATTGGCACTGACAGAGGCCACAGAGATCTTCTTCTCTGGGAGCTCCTGACCTGGGATCACTAACACATGCGAAGTTCTAAGGGGGGTTTTCTGGGCAGCCCAAACCCCTGGAAATTGTGTGCAAAATTCTGTATTTATGTTCATTTCTCTGGCAAGTGGGTCTACAGGCTTCAGCAAATTCTCAGAGGGGTCCTTGACTCCCAGAGGATGAATAAGTGTCACTGATGAGAAAAACAATATCCAAGATGTCAAAATAATTCACCCAGGACCAAATTGTTGGAATCCATGGGAGGCTGAAAGACCAGAGTAACAGGCTTTATTGAGAGGAAGAAAGGAACCCTGCCGGGCACTTCTCCCGGCCAGTTATAGACTAGGGTGAATTATATAGTGTTTGGGAGAGCCTGAGGGGATACTGAGGCAAAAGTTCTGGTATGTCTGGAATGCTCCTCCTTGGGGGGCTTGCCAGCTTTTTGGAATTCCTCTGTCTCAGGGGCAATAGTCCAGTAAAGGTGAGGTCTGACAGATAAGCAGAACATCAAGAGAGCAGTTTGGAATTCACATATCTATCATTTCTCAACTCTGTGGTTACATATAAAAGAAAGGCAGTTATTAATTTTATAATATACAGAGAGGGGTGATGAGGAGAAAAAGGATAAAAAATTGGAAAATTATTGCTGCTTCTGGAGAGAACTCAAGAAAAGAACCTTGCCAAGCCAAGTCCCTCAACCAGTTAAGGAGGTCATCAATTTCCATGCTGTTAGGTCTGAACCAGGCGATGTCTCCGAAAACCTGAGTGAGGAAGTAAAGAAATTTTGCGAGGTAATAATTGTGAATTGCTTGCTGTGAGTGCCGAGTGGACAGAGTGACATGGTGATACATGGTCTCCTGGATGAGCCTCATGAGACGTGCTGGTCTGGTTCCTTTCGAATGGGAGGACATGTGGAGATTTTTAGAGACAGGGAACCTGTTGGTGTAAATTTTTAGAAGGACTGAGTATGTGTGGTTTAAAAGGAAGGGGGTTTGGAAAACATTCAGGAAGGAACTTCTTGGGCTGAGGGGCGGCTTCTTCCTGCTGTCATCCCTACCTATTTGATATTTCCCTCGGAAATTCTCCTTGGGGTATTGGAGAATAGGCGTGTACGAGCATTTAAATGTAGGTCATCCTAGAGATTTCTCTCATCCGGGCCTGTAGGAATTTGATAAAGAAGGGGGGCAAATATTTGGAGATTAGGAATACAGAGATAAGGAGGGTTGTATAGTGGGGGGTGAAAGTTCTTCCATGGTAAAGTTAGAGATATTTTTTCCTGGCAGCCCTGGAGAGAGTAGTTAGCTTGAGCTAAAAGAAATGTTTCATGTCCGTTTGTAGGCTCTTCTTCAGCCAAGAAGACCCAGTGATCTTGTCCCCTTACTATGTGAAGGGTTAAAAGACTGAGAAGCATTAAGAGGTGATTGCTATTTATTCTCCTAGTTCTTCAGGGATACGGGAGAGCTTTAGGGTTAGGGGACCTGTAGAGGTTGAAAGATAGGATTTAGGAGGTTTGCTGATATAGGGTTTCAGATTTTTCTGTTTCATGAAGGCAGGTTTCAGGGTTGGTGTGTAGGGTTAGGTAGATTTTTCCAATTTTCTGATTGGCGAAGGTCTGCATGTGGTTCTGTAAGAAACTAGTGAACAAACATTAGAGGCAGGGTCCAAAAGTTAAAAAAATAAATAGGAGAGTGAGTGGACTAATGAAAGGCAATAGTCAAGACACCCAGTTTGTGTGAAACCACTGATTCCATGTATACAAATTCATTAGGCTGCAGAGAGAGAGAGAGAGTGGGAATAAGACAGGGAAGTGGCCAGTCTCCCTGCCCCTAGACCTACTTCTGTAGAGATTCCTAAAGCAACAAGAAGAGAAATTACCTGTATAGCTCGTTTGGTCCTTAGATTGACGGGTAGTGTACTAGGAATTGAAAAAGGCTCATGGGGTGAGATTAGGTTGATATTTGGGGTGAGATAGATTAGGGTACAGGTTTCTGTCCAATTAGTAAGGAGATACATAGAGGTGTTGGTCCCATATGAGTAGAAAACCCCTGATTGGGTGAGGCAGGCTGAGAGGTGAATAGAGAATAGAAGGACAAGGGGTCGGTTTTGTTTTTCTGTTTCTGAGCTCCAGATGGTCAGGGTGAAGAAAAGAGCTGCCCTTAGCAGCAGTGGGAGTTGTCAGGATCATGGTGTGTGAACCCGTTCACGTGAAAGTTAGTCCTTGGGTAATGTAATGCTGGAAGTGCCTCTTGTACAGTGTTTGAACAGCCTGCTGAGTAACCTGTAAATCCTGCAAGTACTTAGGGTAAGGGTGGTTACATTTCTACACTTTGTAGTTATAGTTAAGTCCTAGTGACCACTGCTTCTAGCTGGAATTAGAAGCAGGTCCCAGCCTACAATAGGCATGGGGCATTGAGATAAGAGGAATAAAGGAGATGCTATCCATTAAATAAAGTAACAAAATCAGACTGTCAATACTCACAGTAGAGATCTTTGAGGGATAAATGAAACTCAAATACGCAGGCAAGGCATAGTAGATGGCCCTTGTGTTTATGAGAAATGAGATCAGTTTATCTGCTACTTGGAAGAAATACTTTAGGCTCATGAACAATGTCCTTGGGCCTTCAGTGGCAATTCCCAGCATGCTGGGCAAGGTCAGGTCACAGGTAGCTGGAGCAGGGCTAGAAGAGACTGAACCCTCCCTCCATGGAGCAAGGGAGCAGCTTACCTTCTCATGTCCCTCTTTCCACAGCAATGATGTGTCCCTTGATGGGGCTGGGAAGCCTGGCAGGCTTCAGTTCAATGAGCTTTCTTTCCACTCTTGAGCAGGGCCCTGATGGAATTCTATGAAGCCCTTTAGGGTGCTGGAGCCTTTAGAGTGTATGCCAAAAGCTGGTATTTTCTGACTTCTTTTGGGTCTTATTTGCCTTTTTTGTTACTTCCTTGGTCATTATAGACCTTAAAAGCCATGCTCAGAAGATCTCACTGAGGGGCTTGACTAAGAGAGCAAAATTGGGAATCCAGTGTCTAAAGAAGTCTATTAGACTGAGGAAAGAAAAGATTTGATCTGCGGTGGAAGGTGGTTGGAGACTGCAGAGGGTCTGAGTTTGATTTAGGGTGAGACCTCAGGTGGTGGGGGTGAAGGCGATGCCTAGATAGACTACAGACTGAAAATGAAATTGAGCCTTACCAGAGAAGACATGCTATCCCTTCACAGCGAGGAAGTTAAGAAGGGTGGAGGTGTGTCTCCTTGAGGCAGGCAGGAGGGGCTGCAGAGGAGTAGGTTATCTACATATTGTAAGAGAGTACTAGTTTTGAGATATTTTTTTAAATTTTTTTAAAATTTTTATTTATTTTATTTTTTTACAGAGACAGAGAGAGAGTCAGAGTGAGGGATAGACAGGGACAGACAGACAGGAATGGAGAGATGAGAAACATCAATCATTAGTTTTTTGTTGTGCATTGTGCACCTTTGTTGTTCATTGATTGCTTTCTCATATGTGCCTTGACTGTGGGCCTTCAGCAGACCGAGTAACCCCTTGCTTGAGCCAGCGACCTTGGGGTCCAAGCTGGTGAATTTTTGCTCAAACCAGATGAGCCCACGCTCAAGCTGGCGACCTCGGGGTACCGAACCTGGGTTTTTCGCATCCCAGTCCGATGCTCTATTCACTGCGCCACCGCCTGGTCAGGCTAGTTTTGAGATTGCATGCTGCTAACTTCTGAGCTAGTGCCTGCCCAAACAGGTGTGGGTTGTTTTTGATTCCCTAGGGTAAGACAGTCCACGTAAAGGTAAACAGAAAGTAAGAGTCAGGGTGTAGAGGAATGGTAAAGAAGGTACCATGAGGTCTAGGACTTGTAGAGATTAGGGACTACTGGATGGAGGGGAATTACCGCCTCATTGATTAGATTTAATGCTTATACGAAGCGATAAGCCCCTGAAGGTTTTCGAACAGGAAGGATGGGGGTATTGCAGGGAGAGTCCATGGGGATGAGAAAGCCTTGATTTAAGAGGTGGATAATTATTGGTTTAAGGCCTTAGAAATAGACACAGTTACACATTAAACAAAGACTTCACATATTATGAATTAAGAAATTTAAATGAGCGTGCTTTACTGGTTTCAATTAAAATTTTACTAGAGATATTTTCTGACAAAGAGACGAGACAGAATACTTAGTCACATAGCTTAATATACAATTCTGCTTTTTTAAAAGTGTTTCAAGATGACAGGGAGTTGCCAGCATAGAGGGGAGGAAGAGAGAAAGCAGACGGATGGACAGTGTGAGCAGCTGGTTGGAAAGAAGGAGGGTCAGAATCTGCAAGAGGAGGAGGAGATTAAAGTGCCACGTGGTCAGAGGAGTCAAAAAAAGATTTAGAGCTCTGAGGAGAGGGGAGAGGGCAAGGAGGAAAGAGGCACAGTCACAGTTTATAAGGAGGGAGGAGGGGTCAGAGAAGAGACAGGCACTGCAGCCCGAGCCACAGCTTCTAAGGAGGGGGGAGAGGATGAAGAGCACAGTGGAGAAGGGAGGGGGCTCTTGGAGGGAAGAGACTTGAGTAGAAAAAATTTGCAGAGGGACCAGAGAGGGGTCCCAAGAGAGGGGTACCCCCGGGAGTCAGGCAGGAGGGGAAGAGAGTTGGGAGTCCAGAGAGAAGGAAGGATTAGGAGTGGAGGTTTTAGGTGAGGTTTCTTTGGCCAAAAACGGCCTGCTGTATAATAGCAGGCACAGAAATTAAGGACAGGAGAGAAGGGAGAAGAAAAGCCTGCAAAGGAATCTCTGATGCCCTCCCCATCCAGTGGCAGAAATTGTAAAGATCTCTTAAGATATTGTAATCAAGGGTTCCATTCTCTGGCCAGTGGGAGTCGTCGTCTAATTTATATTGAGGCCAGGCTGTATTACAGAGGAAGATGAGTTTTTTTTGGTTTGAGGTCAGACAGGCCAAGTTTGGCGAGATTTTTGAGGACACAGCCGAGGGATTCTGGCCAGATGGTTTGGACTGAGAGGAGCCCACAGTAGAGGAGACTGGTGAGAGAAGGGGGCGTTCTGCCTTCAGTCACAGTTCTGAGAGGAGAAAATCTCCATAGAAAGAGAGTCTTAGACAGGAGGTCGTCACCCCAAGGCTGAGATCCTGGGACATAGGAGAGGGGCCTGGCTAGGCGCGCCTAGACTTTCGTAGAAGTCCATAAAGGAGTAGAGGCAGACCACTCATAGATATGGGGTCCGAAGTCAAAACCGTCTGACCAGGAAGGGGAAGGGAGAAACTCCTTACTTTCTCTGGTCCAGCAGGGGTTCAGGACAGGGTTAGACTGCCGGCCAATCGACCTACAATTACACGTCCAAACAGAATCAGGGAATAAGCCTGGGATGAGCTGCCCATTGCTTCCCTGGTTGTAAGTTTGGACAGCAAAGAGGGATCGTCCAGGCAGTTAGTACCCTGTCCCGGGTTTCGGCACCAAATGTTGGAATCCATGGGAGTGCGAAAGACCAGAGTAACAGACTTTATTGAAAGGAAGAAAGGAACCCTGCCGGGCACTTCTCCAGGGGAGAAGAGCACTGGTTACTGACTAGGGGTGAATTATATAGTGTTTGGGAGAGCCTGTGGGGATACTGAGGCAAAAGTTCTGGTATGTCCGGAATGCTCCTCCTTGGGGGGCTTGCCAGCTTCTTGGAATTCCTCTGTCTCAGGGGCAATAGTCCGGTAAGGGTGAGGTCTGACAGCTAAGCGGAACATCAAGAGGGCAGTTTGGAATTCACGTATCTATCGCAAATAACTGCGCAGTGGCAGACTCTGAAGTAGACACAAGGTCTCTGGCTTCTAGCGAAAGGTTTTTCTGCTCCACAAAAAAAGCAGGCTTAGTTTCAATTCTAATGGAGCTGTTTATGTACAGTTGTTATGTCTTCTTAAATCTGTATTCCATGGATGGCCAAGGAATTAGAAATAAATTACTAATAAAATCAGATTAATTAAAACATTTTATCAGCCAACCCAAACCAAAATGTTCTCCAAATTTTAAGTGCTCTAAAAATAAATTTCATACACTCTGAGTATGTCTGAGTTTTGTAACTGAAGACAAAACAAGAGAGACATAGTTCACATGTTTGGGGTGTAGAATGGGGTAAACTAGGGAAAAAATAGTGAGAATGTCCAAATTGGCGAGTCCTTCCACCTCCCTCTAGCAACATGGATGAGGGGGACAACCTCTTTTGGGAGAACCCAGGGTTTCTTGAAATCACCAGAGTCTCAGCTCTGCTGCACTTTCTCTCCCATTCAGGAAAGCTTATCTGAAGGGAGAATTGAGACATCTCTGGCATCGGAAGCCCTGAGGATGCTGGGCACCACTCTAAGGACCACCATGCCGCTGAGCACTCCCTCAGAAAGCCCACAGGCACCAACTCCCTGTCTGAAGGAGGCCAGGAGACAGTGTTTTCCACAGCACCCATACTGTCTCCCCTCCAAGTGCTCACTGACGCCCTACCTGTCAGGTGCTGTGAGCAGTCCCATGGGCTGCATGACCCAGGAAGGATCTCTTATCCTGGTTCCCCATTTCATTTTCATTGTTGTCAGGGAGTAGCGATGTCTAGCTTTATTGTCCACATTAATGTAAATTATCTTCTCAAGCACAAATACCAACTCCTTTCCAATATTTTGATTGTGGCCAGTTCATTGATTGTGGATAACCATGAATGGATTTTAAATTTCTCTCTGAGCAGAGGTGCTGACTTCAATATGTAGGGAGAGGTTTTTATTTTCAGTAGTGATAAAAATGATGGTTTCATCTTTCTTTCTCATGCTCTGCTATAATAGAGATGAATCATGCGCAGGCAGTTTAATCATACCTGTCATAATGGAGGCTGTAACCCTTTGGATTATGTTTTATTAGCAGTTTTTAAAGATCTGCATCAACTCAGATTGCTCAGTTGGCCAAACAGCTTGACATCTCTTTCAGAAAAAGTGAAATAAAATGAAGGAAAGGAAGGAAGACAAAGTTAACTGGTCTGTTTGCAGCACTGGGCCAGGCGGTGTCACTGCCTACGGCTGGAGAAGGAGGCAGGAGATCCGAGGACCCAGAGGAGAGCTGCAGAGGGGACACTGTCTCTGAGTCTGGGCCACTGACCCTCTGAGTGAAGGGCTTGTGAGACCGTAGGTGGGCTTCAGGGAGGACACTGAGGTTAGGCTGACTCTGGGTTTTTCCTGCAATCCTGACCCCTACCTACTTCCCCTTCTGAGCCCAGGTGTGCCTCAGGATGACTAGGACCTGCATAGCCAATGTCTTCAGTGGGGTTCGACTTCAGCGGGTTTCTTCAATCCCTTTCCCACAGCAGCTGGAAGGGCAGGTGATGCTGCTTCATTCCTCTATGGGATTTCCATCCTTCTCCGGCCTTAAGGGGCGGACGGTGATTTCTGGCAAGACCAAGACCTTGGCAGTAAGCAGAGGCATCTCTTTTAATTGTATGGTTTTACCAATATTTCCTCAGCCTCTGGCTATGGTGGCAACCATATGGTGTAATATTCTGGAGCACACACCATTTACTGGTAGCCTACCGTCCTCAAAGGAGGAGTGAGGATGAATTTTTAACACACCAAGACCATTCCTTGGTGCATGGGAAAGACCATCTGCCAGCATCCTTTCCCTAGGGGGAGGGAGGGAGCTGGACGGTACATGGCAGGCAAGCGTAAGCAATTCTATTTCCTTGGCCTGTGGACTTAGGGCAGGTCCCCAAACTACGGCCTGTCCCCAAACTACGGCCCATCCCCAAACTGTGGCCCGACGGCCGCATGCGGCCCCCTGAGGCCATTTATCCAGCCCCTACCGCACTTCCGGAAGGGGCACCTCTTTCACTGGTGGCCAGTGAGAGGAGCACTGTATGTGGCAGCCCTCCAACAGTCTGAGGGACAGTGAACTGGCCCCCTGTGTAAAAAGTTTGGGGACCCCTGACTTAGGGTCTGAGGTCAAAAGTTAGGTATCAAAAAATGAGTTAGGTATCACCTTGTAAATGTCCTAACATATGAATGGCCACTGTGATATATGAATAAATCTAAGCACCTGATGTCAGAAACTTCTTTAATTGACTTCCAGGGATTTTTTGGCAGAAGTATCTTTGATTCGCTGCCAGAGATTTTTTTGGCAGAAGTGTCTTTGATGGATTTCCAGAAATTTTTTGCATCACTGACATCAAAATTAGATGGAAGGGGTTCTTAAATAGCCTGGCAGCAATGGTGTGTGTGTGTGTGTGTGTGTGTGTGTGTGTGTGTGTATGTGTGTATGTGTGTGTATATCTGTGTGTGTGTGTAGGTGTGTATGTTTGTGTGTGTGGTGTGTGTGTGTGTGTGTGTGTGTGAAGAGCCTTGGATCTTCTGGTTTATCTCTTACTAAAATATACACGAAGATCCAGCATAATATGACTATTCATGCAACCACCCAAAACTAGACAACTCATTAACAGGATCTGGGAGGGGCTGATGATAATTATAAGGCAAATGGGGCGCTAGGACAAACTTTGCAAGCTTTAGATTTGTTTCCAAAGCAGACTGCCTAAAAAAAAAAGAAAAATTCAAGAGATATTGCATATCCTACCACCATTTGTTTTCTGCATAGGAGAACTTAGGTCCTCTGTAATTTGAAAATGATCAGTTATACTTTCTGGTTCCCCCCCTCTTTGAGGATGGAAGAGAGTACATTCTTTTTTCCCAGGTGCCAGCCTCCCTAATCAACTTTCTGTATCTAGGCAGAGACTAAAAATCTCAAAAAATCATCTGAGCATGAAGTATTTGTGTGTGTGCGCACATGCACACAGTAGCATTCTGTATTCTGGGAGATGTGGTGTCTGTGAATAAAGCACCAGTTCAGGAGCGGAAACAGTAAGTCCTTGCAGCAGTGCACTCTGGGAATGCCACTCTCTCATTTACTCTGCTGGTTCAAGTCTGAGAGAACATGGAAGAAGAAGTATGAAATAGATACCTTGCAAGAAATCAGAGGTCAATTGAGAAAACCCACACAGAAGTGAGAATTTGCCTGGGAAAGTGGCATATCACACTATCTGTGGACAAACTGAATCAAGGTAGATGCTTCAGTTAAGGGAAAGAAAGCAATAACATGGACACATGAAAACACTGTGCAGAGCAAAGGAAAGAATACAGTATCCTGGCAACTCCGATGAAAAACATACCTTTAAAAAATCATTTTCCACAGAACCCCAAGAAAATTTCATAAGACTTAAAGTAGTTCAAGAAGACTTGACCACTATGAATCAGGAACAAAAGCCAGAAGTGAATAAAAGCTGTAATGAAAAGATAGAGAAGATTAAAAAAAAAAAAGTTAGATGAATCAAGGGAGGATTGCTCCTAGCTAGAATGCAATTGCAGAATTAACCGTTATATTGAAGGCAGCAAAAGCAGAATTCAAGTGAAAAGAAGCTGAAGGCAAATGTCCCACAGTCTTCTTTAAAGATAGTATATAATATGAAATGAACGATGATCTGAATTTTATAGTCCAGATTCCATTAACAAAAAAACAAACAAATTGGTAATGGATAGAAGGGAGGAGGGAATGTGCTTAATTTGCGATCTCAGGTAGGAGCCATGGAAAAAATAAAACATTTTCTTAGTTATGACAGGGAAATATGGGCTAGGAGTGATGTATTCACAGCACTCACTCTCTCTGTCCCCGGAGCACGCCCTTGAATCTTCTTTTCCAGGGCAGTCTCCGAAGCTCCAAGGGCCCTTTGCCTCTATAACTTGTTTCCTGAGCCCATTTTTTCTACTGCTCACTTTTACTGCCTCTGTAACTTCTTAAATAAATATTCTCTTATAATTTAAAAAGAATTATGTACAGAGGAATTAAGTTATTTAATGCTGTAAAAAAACTAAATTTCTAGAGCCCTGGAAAAATATAAATCAAAAGCAACTAAACAAACATAAAACTAAAAAAAAAGAGAAGAGTCCAGATAGTAAAAGACATAAAGCTAAATTAGCATCAAGAGAGCATAGAATACTGTGACAAAAATAAGGACAACTAGATAAGTTATAATAACAAACATAAGTGGGATAAAATATCACTAATGAAAGTAGAGTCTCATATTGAGTCAGAAAACAGAATCCAACTTTATGGTGTTGAAAAGCAATACAGCCTGACCAGGCAGTGGCACAATGGATACAGCTTCAGACTGGGATGCGGAGGACCCAGGTTTAAAACCCTGAGGTCGCATCTGGCTTGAGTGTGGGCTCACCAGCTTGAGCCCGGTGTCTCTGGCTTGACTGTGGGATCATAGACATGACCCTATGGTCGCTGGCTTGAGCCCAAAGGTGGTTGGCTTGAAACCCAAGGTAGCTGGCTTGAGCCTAAGGTTGCTGGCTTGAACAAGGGGTCACTTACTTTACTGTAGCCCCCTGGGTCAAGGAAAGTATAGGAAAGCAATTAATGAACAACTAAGGTGCTGCAATGAAAAATTGATGCTTTTTTTTTTCAGAGACAGAGAGAGAGTCAGAGAGAGAGATAGATAGGGACAGACAGACAGAAACAGAGAGAGATGAGAAGCATCAATCATCAGTTTTTTGTTGCAACACCCTAGTTGTTCATTGACTGCTTTCTCATATGTGCCTTGATTGTGGGTCTTCAGCAGATTGAGTAACCCCTTGCTCGAGCCAGCGACCTTGGGTCCAAGCTGGTGAGCTTTGCTCAAACCAGATGAGACCACGCTCAAGCTGGTGACCTCGGGGTCTCTTACCTGGGTCCTCGGCATCCCAGTCCGACGCTCTATCCACTGCACCACTGCCTGGTCAGGCGAATTGATGCTTTTTATCTCTCTCCTTTTGTCTGTTCCTCTGTCTGCCTCTGTCACAAAAAAATAAAAAATAAAAAATGAAAAAAATGAAAGAAAAGCAATACACTTAGTACAAAGTTAAGCAAATGTTTCATTATGAAAGGATGGGTATAGATATAATAATGAAAAAAAAAGCAGGAGATCATGTAAATATGATAAGGTAGAACTTAAGGAACAAATTGAGATTATGGGATATTTTATGTCAATAAAATAAAATTTTTGTCAGAGATATATAACTATCATTATCCTTTATGAACCAAATAATACGGCTTCAAAAATATGCAAAACAATGTTAGTAAAAAGAGAAGCTGAACAACATCAATAATAAGGTTACTCTGATAGATACACCTTCTTTTCCAGCACCCATGAAAATAATATTAAAATTACCAAAAATAGATCTTTATAAAGAGTAAAACAGATATTTCAAAAACTAAAAATTAATAAGATGGAAATTCCAACTGATAATAGAATTTATAAAACACTTTTCTATATGCCTTTTGAGACTAAGTGAAAATAAATATTGCAAGTAAAGGTGGAGTAAATAAGCATTGTCCCAAAGCCTCATTATATTCTTGAGTCGAAAGTTCTGCCTTGGGAAACTGTGGAGTGATTTTCTCTGAATATCATTAAGAAAATACTACAATAGGCCCTGGCCGGTTGGCTCAGCGGTAGAGCGTCGGCCTGGCGTGCGGGGGACCCGGGTTCGATTCCTGGCCAGGGCACATAGGAGAAGCGCCCATCTGCTTCTCCACCCCCACCCTCCTTCCTCTCTGTCTCTCTCTTCCCCTCCCGCAGCCAAGGCTCCATTGGAGCAAAGATGGCCTGGGCGCTGGGGATGGCTCCTCGGCCTCTGCCCCAGGCGCTAGAGTGGCTCTGGTCGCGGCAGAGCGACGCCCCCGGAGGGGCAGAGCATCACCCTCTGGTGGGCAGAGCGTCGCCCCTGGTGGGTGTGCCGGGTAGATCCAGGTGGGGCGCATGCGAGAGTCTGTCTGACTGTCTCTCCCCGTTTCCAGTTTCAGAAAAATACAAAAAAAAAAAAAAAAGAACAAACTACAACAGCCACATTCTTAGAATGGTTTAAGATTTTTTAGGGGCAAGGATCTTCTGAAGTTTCTAAATATATCTGTAAGGTCGGTGGATAATGGGGGATGGTCACTTGGGGAACTCAGACCCGCGAACTTTGGCTAGGACCGCCCACAACCAAGCCCACCAAAAGAGGCTTTGCAGGAACCGTTTGGAAAAAAGCAACTGTCTACCAGCCAGTGGGATTTCACCACGTCATGTTAGCTCGACTTCCCTAGAGGACCCCTTTAAATATCTCCCACGCGGTTTAATCTGTGCAACTTCCCTGGTCTCCATCTTTCTTTCTTCGGGGCCAGGGAACCTTGCTGGTCGAGATGCGCGCTCTGTACTCAATAAAGCCTTTTGCTATTCCACACTTGGTGGCTCTGGCCCGTTCCTTCCTTCTCGGCGGGGAAAAATACCTTACAATATCTTTTAACTTTACTCCCCTTCTAACTTTATTCCCCTTCCTCTAATTAAGAAAATTACTTCCTTCAATGCAAAACTAAAATAAAACAGATAAGACTCAACTTCTAAACAAAAAAGCAAAACAAAGCTAAACACCCAACGAAGCAGAAACCAACCTTCCGAAAAACACGAGACCCAGCAGACAGCCCACCACCGCCACCACTTCCTTAATATCCCTGTGGCCTTGCACGGCGCAAGAACTTCTTTGAATGTACCGTACCATCCTTAGTTTGCATGGTCCCACCAATCCCCAGTTGTTTTACTGATTTGCACGACTTGCATGGCTCTGTACATTTTCAATTTGCAACGATTAGTAAGGGCTAAAAGTTTAAGAAGAGATTCCCATCCTCTTTTGGGTTAAAAGCATTACCCAGGAGTTTGCACTCAGAGAATCTGCTGGGGGCAGTCTCCCAATGTGTAAAAGAATTAAAAAAAAAAAAGAATTTCAGATGAAGCTTGCACTGGAAAGGCTCCAGCAGGGCACTGCCAAAATTCTGAGGGTAGCTCTTTAATCTTTTTTTTGAATTTTTTATTAATTTTAATTTATTGTATTAACATGGATTCAAGTGTCCCACTCAATATTTAACACCCTCACCCCCCACCCACATTACATCCCTTTTGCCCGCTTCCCCCTAACTCCCTCCCCCTTTCTCTCTAGGATTTGCTGTCCTGTTATCTGTATCTCTGTGTTATGTGTATATAGTTTCACTAATCCCTTTACCTTCCCTGATCCCATCCCCTCTAGCCCCCTTCCCTCTGACTGCTGTCACTCTGGTCCCTGTGACCCCGCCTCTTTCTCTATTTAGCTCTTCAATCTTGATTGAGAGGAGAGTTAACCACATCTTCCTAAAGCAAGAAAAAGAAATGAAAAAAGATTAAGCAATGATTGATAATTGCTTTATCTACTGTATCACCACAGGTTAGGCAGAAGGTGTTAAACTCTTCACTAGTCTTTGGAAGAATTAAGATAAGGTAGATTTTTATTTATTTATTTATTTTTTTGCATTTTTCTGAAGCTGGAAACAGGGAGAGACAGTCAGACAGACTCCCGCATGCCCCGACTAGGATCCACCCGGCACGCCCACCAGGGGGCGACGCTCTGCCCATCAGGGGGCGATGCTCTGCCCATCCTGGGTGTCGCCATGTTGCGACCAGAGCCACTCTAGAGCCTGAGGCAGAGGCCACAGAGCCATCCCCAGCGCCCGGGCCATCTTTGCTCCAATGGAGCCTTGGCTGCGGGAGGGGAAGAGAGAGACAGAGAGGAAAGCGCGGCGGAGGGGTGGAGAAGCAAATGGGCGCTTCTCCTGTGTGCCCTGGCCGGGAATCGAACCCGAGTCCTCCGCACGCTAGGCCGACGCTCTACCACTGAGCCAACCGGCCAGGGCCAAGGTAGATATTTTAACAAAATGTATTGCATTATACATACCATTCTCTTCATTTTGAGTTATGGGCCCCAGTGATATCTCACTTCTCAAGAAAGTTACAGTTCGCCTGACCATGTGGTGGCACAGTGGATAGAATGTAGGACTGGGATGCCAGGGACCCAAGTTTGAGACCCTGAGGTCGCCAGCTTGAGTGCAGGCTTATCTGGTTTGAGCAAAACTCACCAGCTTGGACCCAGGGTCTCTGGCTTGAGCAAGAGATTACTTGGTCGGCTGTAGCCTCATGGTCAAGGCACATATGAGAAAGGAATCAATGAACAACTAAGGTATTGCAACGAAAAACTGATGATTGATGCTGCTTATCTCTCTCCATTCCTGTCTGTCTGTCCCTATCTATCCCTCTCTCTGTGTTTCTGTTAAAAAAAAAAAAAGTTACAGTTCATTACTCAGTTTTCAGGTACAAAATGATCTTTGCCACAAGAAGAGTGAAAGGTTTTTTTGTTTGTTTGTTTTTTTAAATGTATTGCCTGACCTGTGGTGGCGCAGTGGATAAAGCGTCCATCTGGAATGCTGAGGTCGTGGGTTTGAAACCCCAGGTTTGCCTGGTCAAGGCACATATAGGGGTTGATGCTTCCTGGTCCTCCCCCTTCTTTCTCTCTTCTCTCTCTTTTTCTCTCCTCTCTAAAATGAATAAAAAAATAAAAAAATTATTGATTTGAGAGAGAAAGAGAGAGAAACAGAAATTTATTATTCAGCTTACTTATGCATTCATTGGTTGATTCCTGTATATGCCCCAGTAGGGGATTGAACCCACAACCTGGCATTATAGGGATGACACTCCAGTCAACTGAGCTCTGTGACGAGGGCCAAGAAGAGAGGAATCTTTAGAACTGTTCTGAAGATGTCACACCAACTGTAAAGCTGAAACAAGATTTATTCCTTCACTATCCATCCAATGCCCTTCTCGTGAGTTGGTCTGTCACTATCAGGCGATGAAAGAGACCAAGACAAAACAGAAAGCAGATTGGAGCATTCAGGGGTCTTCTGCATGGCACAATTCAAGCTAGGGTTGCAAGGAAGAGTGAAATTGCTTGCTTTGTGCAGACTCAGAGCATGAGGACAAGGGTGGCCCTGATTCACTGCTGCCCTACAGCAGTGGTCCCCAACCCCAGGCCGCTGGCCGGTACCGGTCCGTGGGCCATTTGGTACTGGTCCGCAGAGAAAGAATAAATAACTTACATTATTTTTGTTTTATTTATATTTAAGTCTGAACAATGTTTTATTTTTAAAAAATGACCAGATTCCCTCTGTTACATCTGTCTAAGACTCACTCTTGACGCTTGTCTTGGTCACGTGATACATTTATCCGTCCCACCCTAAAGGCCAGTCCGTGAAAATATTTTCTGACATTAAACCGGTCCGTGGCCCCAAAAAAGGTTGGGGACCACTGCTCTACAGGAAACAGGGAGAGTGTGGGCTGTGTGGGTTCTTGTCCTTGTCGTGCTGCGTGGGATTCATCTCACTTGCCACAGGTGAGGGCGTTTGACATCTGCGCTCAGTTGTTAATGCATAACCTGTACAGATTGTTCAAAGGCTTTGGAAATCTTCAAACAGAAGTGATTCGAGGAGAATGACGCACCTGAGACAGGAGGTAGATGAGGCCACCACCTCCTATTCTACAAGCTTTCTTGTTTCCTTCCTTAGCTTTTGAGGGGGGGAAAGGCATAGAAACAGCCATTTTATAGCTTTCAGAAGATTAACTTTGAAAAGTTTTTCAAGGATCACAAAGGACTGGCATTGGAGTATAGAAATTGCTAATTCTCAGAAGGAGAAACAGGTTTAAAGGGTTTTTTTGTGTGTGTGTGTGTGTGGCAGAGACAGAGAGAGTCAGAAAGAGGGACAGATAGGGACAGACAGACGGGAAAGGAGAGAGATGAGAAACATCAATTCTTCATTGCGGTTCCTTAGTTGTTCATTGACTGCTTTCTTATATGTGCCTTGACCGGGGGCTACAGCAGACCAAGTGACCCCGTGCTCCAGCCAGCGACCTTGGGCTCAAGCTGGTGAGCTTTTGCTCAAACCAGATGAGCCTGCGCTCATGCTGGTGACCTCGGGGTCTCGAACCTGGGTCCTTCGCATCCCAGTCCGACACTCTACCCATTGCGCCACCGCCTGGTCAGGCTAAAGGTTTTGAAATACCTCTTTAGGGGCTAATTATGAATATGACTTGGTATTTTAATATATTCTTGAAGGTGTATTCAAATCCACATTCATTTTATTTGGTCACCTCTCCTCTTAATGCTCATGTCAGAGCCCATGGAAAATTGGTTCCCCCGTGTTATTTCACAGCTCAATAGCCAGGCAGATGGTAAAACAAGGGTTATATTAAAGTTGTTTAACAACCGGCAGTGCAGGCACTCACCAGTCAAAACGATGACTGGATGCAGATGCGGGGAACTGGTATACTGTATCAGTGTGTGCTGGCTGAGGGTCAGCCCTGGGGACAAAGAAGTGTGGGCTGACACTGGAAACTTCAGAACGTCTCATTAGCTGCCCCACCCCAACAGGTGTGTACACACATACACACATACACACACACACACGCACACATACTCTAGCAGGAGAGAAGTAAGATTTGTCAGAACCAGATTATGGGGCAGGCAAACCAAGGCAAGAATCTATAAAAGGCACTAAAATATCACTGGACTGAAAGGAAATATTGTACCAGTTAACACAGGGTTCCTTATATAACTAAAGTATAAATCAATTCCTTATTGAAATAAACAGAAGCTTCATGGAGGTCTACAGCACTGACCTGCTGTATTTCTACTGAGTATTTCTGTGTGGGACATAACTCATGGCACAGATGCAGACTGTACCAACCCTGAGGCCTGCCAGCTGATGGCTGCCTGAAGACCAGGGCAAGTTCAGCTGAGAAGGTAGAAGTAAAGAAATCGTGGTGTATTGTTTTATACCAGACTTGGTAACAGTGGACACAGATGCAGAGATTTTCATCAGTTTGTCACCAGTACACAGAACTGTCACATATGGGTACATGTGTGTTTCAAGATACTGTTCCTCTCAGCTCTGAAGGTGGCAGGGCCTGCAGGGACAGGAGTTCCTGAGCAACCTCATCTGGAGCTCCTTGGAGGACAGCCCGAATAGAACAGGATCTCATGGCTACTCAGCGGTCCCCTTGGTGGCAGGCAGGGTGAGCTCTGGCTCTGGGCTGATGTGCTGAGTGAGGTCAGGGTGCTCTAGCCCCCACAGACCTACTGCAGCAGCCAGCTGCACAGTGCACTGCTCTGCTGCTACCTGTGTGGACAGGCCCTGCAGCTGTTGAAGAATTTGTGTTTTTGGTACCCAAAGAGTGTGTGGTTGGAGGTGGGGAGGTGCACAGGTTGGATAGGGTTCCTTGTGGGCCTGACTCAGCATTGGTCTAAGTATATATATTAATTTTCTACTAATGCTGTAACTCAGTGCCAAAAGCATAGTGTCTTAAAATGATGCAGATTTATTAACTTAAAATTCTGGAAGTTAGAAGTCTGAGCTGGGATTTATTGGGCCAAAATCAAGATATTGGCAGGGCTGTGTTCCTTCTGGCAGCTCTAGGGGAGGACTGGGTCCCTAACTGTTGTAGCTGCCAGGGGCCACTTGCTCTGCTTGGCTCATGGCCCCTTCCTCCAGCTTCACACCAACGCCGTGGCATTCTCAAATCTCTCCAACTCGACCCTCACTTTTTGTTGCCACATCTTCTCTGACTTCGATGTTGCTACATCTTCTCTTTTCCTTATAAAGATCCCTGGGAAGCCATTGAGTCCACACAGATAATTAGGATCATCCTCCCATCTCAAGACCCTTAATTAAACTATATTTGCAAGGTCCCTTTTGTCATGAGGAGTAACATTCACAGATACTGGGGATTGCAACATAGACATCTCTGAGGGGGCCATTCTTCAGCCTGTTGCACAGACGATGGCTGCTTTGTCTGTTTTGCAGTTAATTGGCCCTGAAGGTTGACATTCATTTCCTCCAACCTAGAGTGTTATCATTATTTTGAAATACTTGATGTGAAAAAGTTCATTGGATTAAAATCAATTCCCTTCATTAAATACACTTCAATGTTATATTGGCCAATTAAAAGAAAAAAAAAAGTTGTTAGATTTCATAAAAGCAAATTGACTCTTGTAAATTTTTAACTGATTACAAAAATAATTTTGAAATTTGTATAATCTTCATATGTGAACAAAATTTCTCTTGATGTGACTCACAAATTTGAAGGCTCACCATTAAAAACTTGATGAGGAATTATGTATAGCCATTTCAGCCTTAAAATCTGATATGAGGAAGTGTGTGTTATCTTCATGGAGGCAAGGTTGAGATTCTCATAAAAAATTAAAAAAGATTTTTGGGGAAGTTTTTTTCAAGTTCAATATTCAACACCTTCCCTAATATTTTACTATATATATATATATATATATATATATTTTTTTTTTTTTTTTTTTTTTGTATTTTTCTGAAGCTGAAAATGGGGAGAGACAGTCAGACAGACTCCTGCATGCGCCCGACCGGGATCCACCCGGCACGCCCACCAGGGGCGATGCTCTGCCCACCAGGGGGCGATGCTCTGCCCCTCCGGGGCGTCTCTCTGCCGCGACCAGAGCCACTCTAGCGCCTGGGGCAGAGGCCAAGGAGCCATCCCCAGCGCCCGGGCCATCTTTGCTTCAATGGAGCCTTGGCTGCGAGAGGGGAAGAGAGAGACAGAGAGGAAGGGGGGGGGGTGGAGAAGCAAACGGGCGCTTCTCCTATGTGCCCTGGCCGGGAATCGAACCCGGGTCCCCCGCACGCCAGACCGACACTCTACCGCTGAGCCAACCGGCCAGGGCCTACATTATATTTTTATTGTGAATATATATAAAACAAAGAAAGTGTAATGACATTTTTACACCAAGCTCCAAAAAGATATGCCAAATGTCTCCCAGATTACCTCAGAATATCATATGGATAGTATCATTTTCTATGTGTGAATAATGTGAAGAAGCGTTGGAGAGAACGGATGTGAGTGATCTCATTATTTGTGATGGCATGGGATCAACTCAAGGCAGTTTCAAAGGAGAAATTTCAAAATGATAGGTAATTTTAATATAAAATCAATGGTAATGTTTAGAACACATAATGAATTCCTTAATTTGACCATAGAAAAAGAAGTATGTAGCTTTTATTTATAAAATATCAGCCTTTCTCCATTTCTGCTTGAACAAATTCTTGTGTGTATGTATGTGTGTGAGAGAGAGAGACAGATAGACAGACAGAGAGAGAGGAACAGCCAGACAGGAAGAGAGAGAGATGAGAAGCATGAACTCATAGTTGCTGCACCTTGTTTATTGATTGTTTTCTCACATGTGCCTTGACTGGGGGAGGGGGTAAGGGGGTGTTCTAGCTGAGCCAATGACCTCTTGCTCAAGCCAGAGACCTGGGCTTCAAATCAGCGTCCTTTGGGCTCAAGCTAGTGACCTTTGGGTCATGTCTATGATCCCATGCTCAAGACAGTGACCTCATGCTCAAGCTGGATGGGACTGTGCTCAGGCTGGCGACCTTGGGGTTTTGAACCTGGGTCCTCAGCATCTCAGGCTGACACTCTATGCACTGTGCCACTGCCTGGTCAGGCGAACAAATTCTTATAGTCTGTCATATGAAGGGATGCCCAATTCCTAGCCTTCTGTGGGTACCCCATGTGTTGGCCTTTTCAAGTCATTTTTTTTTTAAAGTTTTCATTCATCTTGGTTATGAAATAAATATATAAGTTTCAAAAAGGTTGAGTCAAATTGCCTAAAGAAGTAAATATTTTAGTAAGGATTGCAGTGGATACATTTATTTTTATTAAGAGAGTCAGTAGAAATAACCTGTAACACCATGCCCTGTAAAGCCCTCTGCCCCCATTTCTATTGCTCATGGGCTTGGAGGCAGGGAAAGAGAGGGCAGAGAGAGCCTCCTTGCAGCCTGAAAAACCCCGGGAGGAGGAGGCCAAGAGCAGCTTCTGTAGTTGCAGGGAGAGAAGGCAGGGGTCACCTGCTGAACCTCTGGCCCTTCTCTGCTTTAGGCATCTGTCCTCAGGCTGGTCTTTTCCCTACCCTGCCTCTCTCCTCCACACCTTCATTCCCCCACCTCTAGATCTGGAAATGGGCTCCGCGCAGGGCTTATGACCCTGTGCTATCTTGTAGAGGTGAAGGCAAAGCGCTATCCTAGTGGTCTTTCCAGGTTTGAAGCTGATGCCTGTGTGCTCTTGTTTTCAATTCTTTTTCTTCAGTGCCCGATCTTACTGTCTACCACCCCTGGCCCCCAGGTTGACTATCCTGATGACATGTGGGAACAGTGTAGTTCTGTCATCCCCCCTGAGATCTGGAAGGGTGGAGCCCCAAGCAGGGGCATTTGAACATTGGGTATATATTTAATAGTAAGCATCTGACAAATATATATTAACTGAGTGAATGAAGGAATGAATGAAGAAATTAGTTGTCTGCAAAGCATTTGATTACATTTAAATCTTTACAGAAAGTTAACAGGAATAGAAATTTACCAAAGATGAGATCCTTAGATCCCATTTTTCTGATTTACCCTTTTCATCTTATATTTTCAGAACTTAATTATTTTTATTGAAAAAGTAATTTATGATCATCGTATACAATTTTTAAAGTAATTGAAAGTGTGAAAAAATATAGATTGTTTATAGTGTCTTGTCTCCTAATGTTGGTGTACATTTTTGTAGACTTTTTCCTGTACACACAGATATATATATATATATATATATGCATGTTTTTTTTCTTTTTACTTAAAGAAATGAGATTCCATGATGCTGTTTTGTAAGACGTAACCCTTAACAATACAAATATAACAGTGTATTAAAATGTCATGTTAACGTAGATCAACCATCATCCTTATATTTTTAAGGAGTTTAGATACACACATATATATAAAATATAATAAAATTTAACTATAATTAATGTAAATATATAAATGTGTATATATATTTGTGTATGTGCATATACATATATAAGAATATACTATATGTACCATATGTGTATGTGTGTGTGTGTGTATGTGTGTGTATGGATGAATATATATTTAGAAGATTCTTATATTTTCAAAGTACCAAACTCTGGCCCCTCTCTAGGCTTACCTGCAGCATAGGACAGACAGACTGAGACATATCTAGACCTGCCTCCTTTGAGGGCCGTTGAATGAGTGAGTTATGTAACTCGAGTGCTCTTTTCCACCTCACACCTATTCTCTACCTCAAAGGGTAATTGTGAAGGTTAAAGGAGATACAATGCACAGAAGTATCTGTCACAACTCTGAATGCTAATAGTGATCACTCAGTGAATATTAATTCCCTTGTCCTTTGAACTTTTTGTTAAGAAAATGATTCATGGCGCTAAGTTAGGCCTCCTGTTTTTTTTTTCTTTAAGTGAAAAAGATCCATTTTATAACCAGGTGAACTGAAATTATTGATACTTTAATAGTTACACCAGAAAGAGGAGAGCTAGGGCTCCCCACAGAACCTTCTTGGTTTGTGTGAAGGGCGGTGCCGCCACGCCTGTGGGCGGGGAGTTCAGAGCGGTAGCCCGGGGGGCCTTGACCCCTTTATTCTCTCCTTTGTGCACAGTTCCAAATGTATCATTTTGCAATACGAAGGGCAGCAAACAACAAATGCTGAAAAGCAGAAGCTGCTGAGTGAACTCTGCCTTCAGCTTTTCTCACCAGTGAAGGGCGGGCATGTGTGGGGCAGAAACACAGAGGACAGGGGCCTCCTGCAGACCCACAGTGCCTAGTTCTCTTGGCCATCCCACGGGCATTCAGACTGAAGTCACTATCCTCCGTGACAAATATTTAGTAAGCCCCACTCTGCATTTGGTGTCTAGGTATAATAAATGAGGTGGCAGAAGGTTTCAGGTTAAGAGGCCTAAAATCCATTTAACGCCTGGGTGGACATCAGAATTAGGAGACAGATGAATCACATGAAAGCCAAGGCAAGAAATGATCTCTCACTGCAGTGAGTATCAACACTGAGCTGCCAGTCTCCCTGTCATTCCTTATGCTCAGTCCTCACATTTTTGGGGACGCTGTGGGTACTTGCTGAGTCCGTGCGTGGTAATTTATTGTGTTGTGGATTTTGGAATTACACAAACTGTTCTCTACTTTAGAAATGTGTAAAACTAGCTATAAATGTTGATAGTGTATAAAGATGTCTGAATTTGCTGTTGGGAAGGTGTTTAGAGGGTTAAAGAGAATGTTTGTGAGCAGCCCCTGCTGGTGAGGGTAGCCAGTCCTCCCGCGTGGGCAGGTCGTCTGTCTTCCGGCCCTGGTGCCTTGGTGTTCTCTGAGTGTGTCTGTGCCTGAGCAGCCCAGAATATTCCATAGTTTCAGTTTGGGCATCAATTAGCAAAAACAAACCAGGGCTTTGGCAGAAGTTTGCCAAAGGACTGGCTCCTGGTGTCAGGAGTTCCAGACTCTTGCTCCCTAGCAGGTGGTGGGAAGTGGGAGGGGAGAGAACAATCCAGAGAGTGATGGAGATATCAATAAACTTTGGTAATTAAGCCAGGGAAGGCTTAGGGCATAGGGCTTAGGGCAGTGAAGAGTGATAGAAACTTGAACCTGGATTCAGTCTGACATACCTCCATCCTTACAATCACTGGGAGGTTAGCCATTAGACAGGCTTTGTCACAATGTGTCTGGATCTATCAGATGACTTTGTTGTGTAGTGAACTTGAGCTGGCACCAATTGCTCTAACAAATATTCTTAATCTATACTGTATTTCAAAATCAGAAGGGATGAGTGATTATGAATATGGCTTGGAGAATCAAGCAGGGCATGAGTGATAATGTGGTATTTTTCAAATGTACGTTATATATATTATTTTGAGTATATGTTTTAGGTTAGAGGGATTTTATTATAGGTAAGAACAACAGCATAAAGACCTCAAGAGGACTTAAACAAGAAAGGTTTTTTTTTTGGGGGGGGGGCTACATGTTGGAAATCCAGACATAGGACAGGCTTAATCCAGGGGCTCTTGCCCCATTTTCTGCGACATTCTTGGCTTTGGCCCTCTGAGGCTGGTTTTCTTCCTGAGCTGGTAGCATCTGGCCATGTAGAGAAAGGGTTGTTTCTAAAAGCTTGAGAAGCTCCTGGAAAACCTTTCCTCATGTCTCACAGGTCCAATTCAGTTCAGTGCC
This sequence comes from Saccopteryx leptura, assembly GCF_036850995.1. Lineage (NCBI taxonomy): Eukaryota > Metazoa > Chordata > Mammalia > Chiroptera > Emballonuridae > Saccopteryx > Saccopteryx leptura. The sequence goes on from NC_089503.1 coordinate 140,882,342, forward strand.
CTTCTAGAAACAATCACTGGGAATGACATTACCTTTAGAACATTCTGGAGCTGGGGATGAGGATCAGGTTTCTCATACAAGTTGCACGAAAGAGTTCCTTGAAGGAAATTGGGGTTCTGTCAGGGAGGAAGAAGAGTGGGGAGGAGACACGTGAATAATGAAGACTGTGGGACAGCAAAGTGGGTGTTTATAGTTCTTTTACTACTTTGACTCTGAAAAACTTCTCCATGCTGTTGATTTAACTAATGCTTTGTATTTTTCACTCATTCAACCAACACTTATTGAGCCATTAAATCTGAGCTGGTAATATGCCAAATGCTGGAGATACAAAACTAATGAAGATATTGTCCTGCCCGTTGGGGATTTTTCAGTCCAGTGGAGGAGACATAAAGGTGAACAAAACTATTATGCGAAATAGATGAGAAACTTGTGGAATACAGATAAAAAAATTTTTTAATGAAAACTCAGAGAAATAAGCAAACTAATGTAGTAGAAGTAAGTTGAGGAGGAGGGTAGAAGTCTGGGAGGATGGGGAAGGGCATCCCTGTCAGGGAACAGCGTGTGCCATGGCCCAGAGGTGTGTAAGAGGGAGGTGCTCCAGAGAGTGTGACTACTTGTGTGTGCATCAAACATGGTAAGCATGTGGCATGGTGAGGGGTGATAACGTGGGACCCAGCTAGTGGAGAGAGCTGGACTTTATCCTGTAGGAGAGGCATGGAATTAAACTAGAAAGACTGTTCTAGCTTTGCTGTGAGAAATAACAGGTATGAAAGCCTGAACCAAGGCAGGGGTGAGGGCCCTGGAGCAGAGGGGACAGATCAGACAGTGGTGGGATTCAGCCAGTTCGCACCAGTCCAGTAGAACTGATGCCTAATTTTTTGTTGAGTTTGGCAAACCTATTGTTAAAATGACACTTGTAATCAGGGTTCTCCCTAAGAGGGGTTTTTCAAAGATGAACATATGTTCAGAGAAGAGAAGTGGCCTGTTTCTAATATATCAAGCATAATGACTATTAGTCTAATCAGCCCACCTCTAAAGGAATGGGATCCTATTCCTACAGTGAAATGACAGTTAAGGATAAATCACACAGCTGATGATGCTGGGATAAGAGCAAAGAAAATGCAAGCGAGGACGCCAATCAAGAAGCAATATGGAAATATTTAAATAATAGTTTTATTATTTTTTTGTCAGGTAATATTTAATATTTTTCATTAATATTTTAAAATTCTTTCTTAAAATCTAGTTTTTAAGAAAAAATATTTTTGTGTACCTCTTTTATTGTTGTTTTTATTATTATTATTACTAAGTGAGAGGTGAGGAGGCAGAGACAAACTCCTGCATGTGCCCCAACCAGGATTCACCCAGCTATGCCTCTACAGGACTATCAATGCTCTGCCCATCTGGGGCTGCTGCTCTGTTGCTCAACAACTGAGCTATTTTAGTGCTTGAGGCAAGGTCACTGAGCCATCCTCAGTGCCTGGGTCCAACTTGCTCAAACTGTTTGAGCCATGGCTGTGGGAGGGGAAGAGAGAGAGAGCGAGAGAGAGAGAGAGATAAGGGGGAGGACTTCCACACTCTGGGTCGATGCTCTACTGCTGAGCCAACCGGCCAGGGCTTTATTGTTCTTATTTAAGTATTAAATACATGAAATAATAAACTACCTTTTGGTATATCATTTTTTTAATATTTAAAACAGTCATTACAGAAGACAAGTGGTTGTTAAATTATTTGAATCCCACCACTGGATCAGAAGGACTTTAGAAGGAAGAATCAACAGTTTTGGTGACTGCCTGGCTGTTGAGCGGGTGGGAGGGAGGAGGCTGAGAGGGAGGTGAGAGAGAAGGAGGCGCTGAGGATGAGATGAGCCCAGAACATCTGCTTGTGTGTTCAGGTGGATGGTGTCAATATTGAGATAGGTAGCCCAGAAGGAGAAGCAGGTCTGGGGAAAGATGACAAGTTCTGTTTTGGAAATGCTGAGGAGGAAAGGCCTGTAACACATCTAGGTGGCAATTCCAGTGGCAACCATAAATACGAGTCTGAAGATAAGGAGAGCGCGCGACTGAGATTGATGGTTGGGAAAGGCTATTCCGAGGAAGAAACATTTAAATAGGTACTTGAATACATTGTGGAGTAAGCCATACAAATATTTTACACAAGTAGCTGGCCAGTGCTGCTGGCTGCTTTTCCTAAGAGCTGCAGAGCTAGGGAGCCAAAGCCAGGAGGAAGATGCTCACTGCCAGGTGAAGGAATAACCTCCTCTCTCCTCCTGCGGGTCGGTGGGCAGCAGGCTATCCCATCTGTGAACTCGGGTGTAGCCGCTGGTCCTGTGTTGAGTGTTCTGGAGACTGCAGGGTTCCCAGTGCTCAGCTGTGCCTCCTCGTCCTCCCTCCCACCCCTGATTTCAGCACCAGGTCTTCTCTAGGGCCTGGCTGTCTGCAGTGAGCTCCACTTGCTGCAGGTACTGCTCCTGAGAACTAGGGAGCTCTCCCTAGAACATGAATCTGCCTGAGGATGTCTAGGGCAAGATGTCCTCTGAAGACGATTCCTTGTAGGAATGTGATGCCAGGGATTTAAGCACTATACAGCTAATTCTAGCTAAAATTGTACTTTTGATTTGGGCTCAAAAGATACCTCATCCAAATAATGACTTAGACAAGAAAATATCATAAAAGTCTAATCACTGATCTTGGTCCTGAATTACAGACTTGCTGAGCGAGTGAATAAATGAATGGAGAACTTATGCAAAATTCTGGGAGAATTTTCAAAAAGGGGCAAGAGTGGGAAATACAGTGATTGCAGTTTTCCTATACTTGAGGCAAATGCCATCTGAGTATTATTCTTTGTCTACTTGAAATGACCTTGTTCCTGTCACTACTGGTTTATACAGAGACCTTCAGTGGCTGCCTGGTAGCAAAGGCTTTCTAGGAAAGAATGTTTCATAAACTGAAGCCTGTGGCCCCATGAACACTTGGAATGTTTAAAGATGTATCGGAAAGGACCTGTCTTGCTACAGTGAAGCTTAGCTCTCAAGGAATATGCTGGACCAGACGTTGAGTCTATGCTAGCCAGGTTTGGATGATATAATATCGAAGACCAGTAAACCCTATCAGTGCAATGGAGAATGGCTGCTATTTTGGGTAAAAAGCATCTGCATATATATTTCAGTGAGAGAGAGAAAGAGAGAGGGAGGGAGAGAGAGAGATGTGAAACATCAACTTGTAGTTGTATCCCTTTAGTTGTTCATTGATTGCTTTAATTCATGCCTTGACTGGGGGGCTCCAGCCAAGCCAGTGACACCTTGCTCAAGCCAGTGACCCTGGGCTCAAGCCAGCAACCTTGGGCTTCAAGTCAGTGACCTTTGGGCTTAAGCCAGTGATGATGGGATTATGCTGATGATCCCACACTCAAGCTGGAGACCCTGCGCTCAAGCTGGTGAGCCTGTGCTCAAGCCGGTGACCTTGGGATTTCAAAGCTGGGACCTCAATGTCCCAGATTGATGCTCTATTCACTGTGCCACCACCAGTCAGGCAAATTAAAAGCACCTTTTAAAAGTCAATATTTTACAGGGGAATGTGCTGTTCCTTCCTTGAACAGGTTATTCTTTGGTGCTACTGTCTCTTTAATTTACTGTCTGCTAAATCAGGCCTGTACTGAGAACTGTCTTGGATTATTGGCCCAAAATGCCATATTCCTGTTGCTACAATTACCTATTGCATTTTAAGAAAGCAGGTTTATGTTAAGCACCAATTTAAATAAAAATGAAAAACGTACGGGGCCTGGAGATGGTCTGTTCTTTTCTATCACTGCTGTTATCGTATTCTGCTGTCAAATGTCATTTCTCAAGTTCTGGTCCATGGGGATGGGCAAGTGAAGATGAGAAGTGCAAACAAATATACAAACAAACAAACAAAAAACTATGCTCTGGCCAATAGGCAAGTTTGGTGAGTTTATTGTTTTGCCATCCTTAAAATGACACTCATGAGGGGGGCTTTCATATCTGACACCACTAGATGTCACTAAATATCAAACTTAGAACAGTGGAGTTGAAAGATTTCACAATCACGGCTTCCCTCATTCAATTAATATTTTAAAACTGTATTTGTACTGTATACATTTTCTACATCATTATTTTTCTCTGACTCTTACATTTACTGTGACATTCATTCCTGCGAACACAGCTTCATCCCACTTGACTGTAAGCCAGCTTAATCTCTGGGTAACAGTAATGCCTCTATATGGCATGTGAATTCACATTTTATTTGCTATGAAAATATTGTCGTAAAAATTATACATGATTCCGTTTTTGACATTGGTGGAATACTGGTTCTCTGATGTGAAAACGGGAAGCTCGATTGCCTTGCTTGTGATTTAGGCTCCTCTGGAAGGGCGATGCTCTCAGGGAGATCTCCGCAGTCATCTGTGGCCTTCAGCCTGGGCCACCATGTGGACCACCCAGGCGGGGAGGGAGGCAAAGCCCGTTCTGGTTTAATTTGTATAGAAAAGGTCTTTGCTGAAACAAACCCCCTTGCTTTGAGCCCCCTTAATCCCTTTATTTTTCTCTAGGCTTCCTTGTCACATTTTCTGTGACAGGTCTCAGGGGACCAGGGCCAGAAGAATTTTCTATGCCTTGGGACTGTCTATCCCCTTCAGTAATTCAGACAATAGGAAGGAAAACTTGTGGTGTGTCCCAGAGGGACCCTTCAGTTCTGTGCTGGATGTTGATGGCTTCCTTTGCATGAAAAATGGAAGTCAGGGGTGCATGGATCACACAGTCTAATGATAAAACTTTGGAGTTATAATAGGCTTTCCACTTTACAGAGCACTTCACATCTGTCACTGTGCTTCATTCTCACAACAGTCTATTAAGGAAAATAGGATGGGTGTTTTGATTTCTGTTGCACAGAAGAGGAAATGGAAGCTCAGAGAGGTTAAATGGCTTGCCCAAGGTCATCGAGGTATAAGGTAGGATTGTAACACTCACGTGTATCTCTATGTTCCTGGGCTCTGACACCCCCCCTCCCAGGATACCAGCCTGCTTCCTGCAGTGGAATTGCAGGGAAAATAAGAAATGGACTCCTAGCAAGGCTGCTTCCACAAAACCAGTGAAGAATCAGAGATCTGGGGCTGGACAACTCAGGGCAAGAGTGAAAGAGTCTCTGATCTGTCTGCTGCCCACTGCCCACCTTCCCAAGGCACCTACCCAAGGCACACCGTAATCCGGATGATTCCTGATTGGCACTGCTTGCTGACACTGCTATTTAAGAGATGTGAAAAAGATGGAGAGTACAGAGGAAACCTATAAAAATACCTTCACAATTGCAGGGTACTTTGGAAGGAAAAAGGGTTCAAGATATGGAGCTGGTTTCATTTAGGAAAGCAAAACTGGAAAAGGAGAATTTGAATATTGTTGTCCAATCTGAAACTAACTTATCCTCGCCTTGAAGTGTAGGAGGAGTGGAAGGGGTGGCATAGATGGCGGTAGTGGAAGCAAGGATCCCAGGGGTCTGTGGGGTGAGTTTCCTGCCTTCCGGGATGGTGAGGGTGGGGAGTGAGTGGGGAGAGGCTCTGCGAGACTTCTTTAGTCAGTATCAGGGACTGCTGCTTAACTGAACTACACCTATCGAGCATTTTGCTAACCTGATGGAAAACACTAGGTAATCACTAAAATAATCTGTGAATCTGTTGGGTGGGATTCTTTTTCTGATGAATAGAGAGTTTGAAAAATACTGCTTTGTCAATGATGACAACTGAGCTAATCTTCAACTGTAACTGGTATTTAACTGAGAATGGAGCTGAAATTTTCTCCTCACAAGCCATCAGGTTTTGGAACTAAAGGCACCTACCTGGTGTTATTTCAGAAAGAGGCCCTACCTGAAAAATCCATGTTTGTGAATTTCACAGTAGCCTGTTTTCAGGGTACACTCTGAAATACTGGTTTTTCTGCCAGCTGCCTAATTATTTCTTAGCTCCAGCCTGAGTGCCATTTGAGAAACAGGCAGCTGTGTTTGCCTTTGCTTTCCAGGGCTGGTTTTGCAAGACTAGCCCTTGAGTTCTCATTAGAGCCAATGGTTCTCAACCTTGGTTGCACATTAAATTGCTTGGTGAACTTATAAAAATTGCTGATACCTGGGCTCCTTCTCCAGAGGTTCAGATCTAGTTGGTTGGGGTTGGAACCCAGGCACTCGTATTTTTAATGAGCACCCCAGCTGATTATATTGTGCAGCCAGGTCGGGGAACCAACATGTTAGAGCAGGGGTTGGGAACCTATGGCTCACCAGCCAGATGTGGCTCTTTTGATGGCTGCACCTGGCTCGCAGACAAATCTTTAATAAAAAAATAATAACATTAAAAATATAAAACATTCTCATGTATTACAACCCATTTATTTCCTACCGCTCATGTTCATGGTTGTGGGTGGCTGGAGCCAATCACAGCTGTCCTCTGGGACAACACCAAATTTTTATTGGATAATGCGTAACGTACACAGGTCGTTGTATGGCTCTCATGGAATTACATTTTAAAATATGTGGCGTTCATGGCTCTCTCAGCCAAAAAGGTTCCCGACCCCTGTATTAGAGCATCTACACTGGAGGAGCTGCTTTATAGGACGCCCTTCTCACAGGAACTGTAGCCCAGAATCCTACTTAGCATAGTTTTCCATTCTGTGTGTGTGTGTGTGTGTGTGTGTGTGTGTGTTTCTGTGACAAAAATTTTATCCAAATAGCGAAGTGCAAATATCTCCTAATAAATAATTATTTTATTTAAAAGCTCAGTCATATCTGAGGGCTAAATTAAAACCTGTGCCATCACCCAGATATATTTTGTTTCACAATTTAATCCAATGGTCCTCAAAAGGTTCTTTCCCCCATTCATATCAGAGTTGTTTGAGGTGCTTGTTAACATGCAGGTCCCATCCTGGCTGGGTAACGCAGTCGGATAGAATGTTGTCCCAATATGATCCCTGGTCAGGGCACATATAAGAATCAACAATGAGTGCATAAATAAGTGGAAAAACAAGATTGACATTTCTCTCTCTCTCCTCTCCTTTCTTTCTAAAATCAATAAATAAAAATTTTAAAAAAGAAAAACAACCATGCAGGTTCCTGGGCCCCATCCCAGACCTACTTAATGGAGCCCTCTGGGTAGAAGCCCAGGCATTTGCATTGTGGCAGTTGTGCCAAGGCATGTGGTGAGAGACAGCACTAATGCCTATCTGGTTTAAACTGGCTTTAACTCTGTTTGTCCTGAGAGCCTTAGTAAATCTTAGTACTTACACTAGTTCTTCTTTGTTTGTTTTGTAGTCACAAGGCTTCTAGTCCTTGCAGGCCTCCATCAAGACTCCATCATAACCATCAACTTATTTTGTATAGACTGCTAATGAGAGGGCTGGCCTGATTTTAACCTTTCTGGCTTTTCTGACAAACTATAAGGTCCCTTGTATCTTTTCTCAATTTTGTCACAGAGCAGGAAAAGAAAGAAAAATGAAGTAGCAGCATGATGTCACTAGTCCACTTCAAAAACCCCATGATTGTCTATTTCCAATTAGCAGTTCCCCGGCCAGCTGGCCTCTGTGTCTCTCCAGGCTTGTTCTGCTATCAGGTATCCAGCTGCTTAGTGTTTGCTGATTTATTTGCATCAAATAATCCCTTAATAACTATCTCTCACAGGATCAAACACCTCTGCTTTTTGGCACAGTTTTCTCTCAAGAGTTAAGAGTTAAAAGCCAAACTCTGCCCATAGTGTTGAAACCAATTATTAGAAAGCACGGTGCATTGTATAGTAGCTGAAAAATGGTTTCTCCATGTAGATGAAAATTTTCAGATTCCTGCTTTGCTGTTGTCGCTCTCCTGGTTCTGGCTTTTCTAACACTAAACAGATCCTGGGTGCCTTCTTTATACTTCTTCTATCAGACTTTCCTAAAAATCAAGCTGCCTTGGATCCAATTCCCAATTACACTGAAGATCTAATGTGATGAGTTTTGAGTTAAAGGGGACAACTGAAAATTGAGCTCATGCCAAGAGACCCTATCCCCATCATAAACATGTAGAAATACCATAAAAATAATAAATTATTCAAAGTTACATGAAAAGAAACCAAACAGAAATGTTAAGAATGAGTCATTGCAAATGACGACATAAGGTCATTTATGACAACATGGATGGACCTTGAGAACATTATAATGAGTGAAATAAGTAAGTCAGAAAAAGCTAAAAACTGTATGATTTCACCCATAGGTGAGACTCATGGACATAGATAAAGAGTGCAGTGGTTACCAGAGGGAGGGAGATGGAGGGGAAGGGAAGGGGGGTTGGGGGAAGGATGTAAAGAAAGACAAATATAGGGTGACGAAAAATGACTTGACTTTAGGTGATGAATATATACAACATAATTGACTATTCAAATGATGGAGTGATTTTTGCCTGAAATCTGTGTGCACTTGTTATCAGTGCCACCCTATTAAATTAATTTTCTTTTTTTTAAATTGTAATGTATTTTTTAATTTTTTCATTACAGTTTATATCCAATATAATTTTGTACTAGTTTCAGGTGTACAGCAAGTGGTTAGGCATACACTTTACAAAATGCTCCCCTTGATAATTAAATTAATTTTCTAAGTAAAAAAAAAGAAAAGAAAAATAAAGCTCATGAGATAGGTTATAGAATAGACACAGATAAAGAAAGAATTAGTGATTTGAAAGATAGAACTGAAAACTTTCCATAGGTAGTACAGAGAGATCAAGAGATAGAAATGTGATAGAAATTAGAAAACATGGAAAATATGATGAAAAACTTGTATCTAATAGGAACTCCACAAGTAAAGAATAGAGATAACAAAAGGAACCAAAGCTTCAAAGAAGCAATGGCTGAGTGTTTTCTAAATATGAAGACATAATATTTGAGAAACAAAAAGTCAGAATGTCGAGAAGGATTTAAAAGAAAAAAACCCTTCAGTAGATTCCATTGTGATAAAATAGCAGAATATAAAATCCTAAAATTCACCAGAATTACCCACAAGGCAATGGCCAACAGATTGACAGGAGACTTCTCTGAAGTAGATGCAAGGAGACAAGCCCTCTACTCTGAAACACTCTACTCCTAGAGTTTCTCATCCAGCTCTAACCTAAGTCTATTCAATCACTGCCCTAGTCTTGTGATAAATTTTGGTGGTAGCCTCCAGTGATTAGTGATGAGTAAGGTCCCTTCTGTACAGTATTGCCAATAGGTAGGATGTTATAGCAAAAGCAAGTCTCAGACCCAATCCTTTTGCATTCACAAGCACAAATTTAGAAATTCTAGTTTTGCATCCTTTAAGCATTTCTACCAATGTCTTTCATAAAATAATTTGTAGAGGCAGACACAACAATATTCTAGAAGCAGAATCAGCTGACCTTCTTGTTGAATCAAAGGATGGAGTCCTCTATGAAATGGCGGAACACAGGTCAAAAGGGAGTCCACTGCCCCAATAGGAAGGTAAGCTATTGGGCTGGCCAAGTTCTGTACCTTAACATGCAGGACTGGAGGAGGTGTCTATACAATTTTTTTAACCAATCCCATACCTTGACCACCAATTCATTACTTCAACATGGAAAACATTTCTACAAAATTATGCTACTTAACATGCACTCTGTGTGGTTTTAGATAGCAGTATTTACAGGGCTTGCAGAAGTTGGACTTAGTTTTAAAGAGGATTTTTCAAATTTTAATTAACTACTCTTGCAGTATTTGTTATTGATTAGGGTACTTCTAATCCTTACCAACCACGACTTTATTAAAACATATTCATAGATCTATGTCATACTATCTCTGCTGAATTATTTTAAAGTAAGTTATAGATCTTAAAACACCAGTTAAATGAAATTTTTAGGTATGAGGGAAAAATAAGAACATTTTTAAACATAGAAGAACTTTTAGCACCCACAGATAGAGCTAACAAAGGATGTCCCAAAGCAGGAGTGCAAATAACCTGGAAGAAAGGTATGGGATGCAAGAGCCAAATAATGATTTATATATATATGTATATAAACAAATTATTATATATGTATATATGATTATATATATGATTTAATCATATATATATGATTAAAAACAAAATAGAAATTCTGGTCATAAAAACAGGGAAGGTTTGAGACTGAACTAGTTGGGGGGCAGGGAAAGCAAGCTGAGGTTGGGGAGGTGGAATACAAATATCAGTTAACTACATTTAGTTTCAAAAGTGTAAAGTTAAGTATGTATTTTATTTTATTTTTTTAAGTGAGAGTAGGGGAGATAGACTCCCACTGTGCCCTGACTGGGATCCACTCAGCAACCTTTGTCTGGGGCCGATGTTCTGCTAATCTAGGGCTGCTCACAACCAAGCTATTTTTAGTGCCTGAGGTGGAGGCTCCATGGAGCCATCCTCAATTTCCTGGGGCTGATGTGCCTGAATTAATCAGTTCATGGATATGGGAGTGGAAGAGAGAGAGAGAGAGAGAAAGAGAGAGAGAGAAAGAGAGAGAGAGAGAAAGGGGAAGGGAAGGGGTGGAGAAGCAGATGGTCACCTCTCCTGTGTACCCTGACTGGGAATCAAACTTGGGACTTCCGCATGCAGGGTCGAGGTTCTACCACTGAGCCACCTGACCAGGGCCTAAGTATGTATTTTAAAATCTAAAGAATAACCATTGAAAGAATAGAAATAAAAAGTGGAACTTTTAATCCAGGAGTAGAAAATAAAGGATTATGAATATAAAATTATAAAAAAGAAAAATGAACTGAAAGACACGTTAAAGTCATGGCAGTGATTTCCCAGGAGTGATGGTAGGGGTGAGCGTGATGGTGGGTGTGGGCATGACGGTGGGTAGGCGTGACGGTGGGGGGGGGGTGAGCGTGACGGTGGGGGTGGGTGTGGGCGTGACGGCGGGGGACGAGCATGACGTTTAGGGGTTTGAGGCTATGAAGAAAGAATTAGTGAACAAAACTACAAAACTATCAATTTTGCATGGGGGGAACATGGATTTTAAAAAAATATTATCATTTATTCTTTTTTTGTGTTGTTTAAGAAACTAAGTCTTAAAACAAAACAGATGTTGTGACTTTTGGATTAATTTAAGTATAACTGCCAGGAGGCAATCAAAGGCTTGGGTGAAGGGCAAGGCCCCAGTGTCTCAGTCATGGTGGTAAGCACAAGTTAGGGGCTCAATGAATGCTTGTGAGTGCAAGCTTGACTCTAAATGTTCACCCACTTTCTTTTTGGGAATTTCAATCCCGCTGAGCAACTTTTCTTTCTCAAAAGGTCCAAGGTTGCTCCTGTCATTTTCTGCCATTGCCTTTCCTGATCTGTTCTTAGGAAGTCCCCATCCCAGCACGTCCTGAAGTGACTAGAGCCTGTTAGCTGGTCTCAGAATGTCAGGCCTATGAGTGTTTTCAAGTTGTTGGGGCCGCAGATCTGTACAAACCCCTGTACTGAGGCCTACAGAACAAATTCCTGTGAGGGCTGAGGGGCCATCCTCACAACCGTTCCTCTCCAGTGCTGACCTCGCCTGGGATGAGGGTACACATTCTTCACTTTCACCTGCCGGGGGTAAGTTTTCTGCCTTCTTGTTTCTGGTGGCCTTCATCTCTTGTTGTAAAAGGGTCGTCATCCTGGTCTCCTAAAGGGCTCACCAGATGTTCCCCAAGTGCTTTCTCCATGACACCAACAGAACTGTCACTGCTGAAGTAAGAATTTTCTGCCTCGTAGGATATCCCTCAAAGAAATGGGATACTGCAGAAAATGAGCTTCAGGTCGCTGGAGGTGGTCAAGCTGGATGACCACTGGTAGGAGATGTGGGTAGGCTGGAAGTTCTGGAAGGTTCCTTTCTAGCTTTGAGATGCAAATAACCAGGGATTATTGGTGCTAGCCCCTAGACTCAGGTTAATTCCTAGAAATATGTTTTTGTATTGACAGGGGAATTTCTAACTAATACATGTTCTATGCAAAGAAGTAACAACTGGTACAGATTCTGAGGTTTGAAGTTTGCAGGTTGGTGAGGTATCTTCCGATGCCTGAGAGAAGTGCATTATGAGTGAGCATGTATTTCATCTGAATACAGCCCTGAAGCTTCTCCTTGCATTCCAGAAATGACCACGACTCCTCTGATGGAAAGCTATTGCTCTGCATTTTGCAAAAGGAAAGAAATTCTTTCTGACCTTCTACATGAGTTATTCAAAATTAAACTTATTCCATTGTTCCTTGAAATGAACTCACATGGCATCCTATTGGTATTTAGTCATTCCACCTTGCTTTATGAGTGTTTCTGGTGCACAGGTTTTGTGTTTTTTTGTGTGACAGAGAGACAGAAAGAGACAGAGAGAGGGACCGATAGTGACAGAGAGACAGGAAGTGAGAGAGATGAGAAGCATTAATTCTTTGTTGTGGCTCCTTAGTCTCTTTAGTTGTTCATTGATTGCTTTCTCATATGTGCCTTGACCGGAGAGCTGCAGCACAGTGAGTGACCCCTTGCTCAAGCCAGTGACCTTGGGCTCAAGCCAGAGACCTTGGGCTTCAAGCTAGCGACCTTTGGGCTCAAGCCAGTGACCATGGGGTCATGTCTATGATCCCATGCTCAAGCCAGCGACTCCATGCTCAAGCCAGATGAGCCCGTGCTCAAGCCGGAGACCTTGGGGTTTTGAACCTGGGTCTTCCACATCCGAGTCCAACACTCTATTCACTGTGCCACTGCCTGGTCAGGCTGGATACACAGGTTTTGTGTCCTCAATTCATGTATAAACTTCTAGAGAGAGGAACTGTGTCTTGAGCTTTATATTATCCACAGTGTTTAGCAGAATATTCTACACAGGTGGTTGCTCAGTGGTCATTCATTGACACATTGATTAAAGCCAGTATGGAACTTGGTAGAAAGATTAAACATGTTTGAAAGATGAGAGTCAGTGTTTTCTGTCAATATATTTTTTCTCCTATATTTCCATAGTCTCCTTCTGTGTGTCATTCCATGTGTTACAGAATTGCATACATACCCAGGCAACTACAAAACAGATGACAGCCTGAAACTAGCCAAGAAGTCAAACAGGAGGAAAATTCAGAGTAAAATTAAATATTTGAAGGAGTGCCCCCAAAGCAGATGCCAAGACAAGGTTTGAACACACCAAGTTTATCCAGGAGGTCACCCTAGAACTCCACAGGACAGGATTGAGGAAGAGAAGGGAAGGGAGGAAGCCAGTAAGGGCTGTGAGGAAGCCAGTCACCACTGAAGGCACCTGGAGCTCAGTCTTGTGGGAGAAGTGGAAGATGGTATAGGACTTCCCCAGGGTTATCCTAACAGGTGGATGGGCACACATAGGCAGGGAACTGATAGCAGTTCACTAACTCATCCGTCACTGGTTTGGGCTGCTGCAAGGGCATTACCTCCCCGGCTCTCCCAGCTTTCCTAGGTGCCGGCTGAGGGTGGTCCCCAAGATCAGAGGAAGAAGCCTCCCCAGTCAGTCACAGGGCTTCCCTAAGCAGTGTTTGTCATGTTGCATGGTGTGCAGCGAGCCGTGTGCAGGCTCCGCAGGTCCCTACTGGTGTGCATGCCGTGCTGCCCCGTGAGGAAATGCTAGGGCGGAGGCCAGGGCCAGGAGGCTCCTGTGGTCCTGGCCAATAGTGCGCCTCTCGTTGGGAAATTGTCTCTAACAGTTTCCAGCCTTGGCAAGCCAGCCTTGGCTCAGAGCACAGTCTCCCTTGCCGCCCTCTTTCCTGAGCATTAGGCTAGGGCACCCAGCAGCAGGGAGAGCTGTTTCTGGGCTCGGCATGCCTGGGCGGCTGTGAGGAGAGCCGTGAGGGAAGGGTGTGTGTCTGCGGAGCTGCATTTGAGGAGATGCAGCTCCCATAGGCGTTTGCATTTTAACAGCTGACTCTTTTCTAGAAAAGTCTGCAAGATTCAAGAGAACATCTTTTTTTTTTTTTTTTTTTTTTTTAAATAAATTTTTATTAATGGTAATGGGATGACATTAATAAATCAGGGTACATATATTCAAAGAAAACATGTCTAGGTTATTTTGTCATTAAATTATGTTGCATACCCCTCGCCCAAAGTCAGATTGTCCTTCGCCACCCTCTATCTAGTTCTCTGTGCCCCTCCCCCTCTCCCTAACTCTCCCCCTGTCCTCCCTCCCCCCACCCCTGGTAACCACCACACTCTTGTCCATGTCTCTTAGTCTCATTTTTATGTTCCACCAATGTATGGAATCATGTAGTTCTTGTTTTTTTCTGATTTACTTATTTCACTCCTTATAATGTTATCAAGATCCCACCATTTTGCTGTAAATGATCTGATGTCATCGTTTCTTATGGCTGAGTAGTATTCCATAGTGTATATGTGCCACATCTTCTTTATCCAGTCTTCTATTGAAGGGCTTTTTGGTTGTTTCCATGTCTTGGCCACTGTGAACAGTGCTGCAATGAACATGGGGCTACATGTGTCTTCACGTATCAATGTTTCTGAGGTTTTGGGGTATATACCCAGTAGAGGGATTGCTGGGTCATAAGGTAGTTCTATTTGCAGTTTTTTGAGGAACCACCATACTTTCCCAAGAGAACATCTTTACAGTGAGATCTGGGCACCAGGACAGTCCAGGGGTGGGGAGGCATTTGTGGCAGGGGCTGCAGGGACATTATACTTAAGCAGGTGACCCTCACTTGAGCCACTTCCTGGTCCTCCTGCCCACAGCCTCCATCTTCCCATAACAGAGCACTTAGAGAGAAAAGATGAAGTCCTATTTTTAGATCATGTAGGTACAACAGTCCTTGTCCTACTGGCCCCTACCCTATCCAATTGACACTACCATCCTTTTGCTGGGAGAGAGTTTTTGGAGAGGGAATGACCTCTGGGAGGAGGTAGGCTGGGTAGGAGCCATACAGCCTGAAAGGGCTCAGGCACCTGGATGTGCTGTGCCCTGGTCTTTCTTATGTCCTATTGGAGTAGAGATAGGAGAGGTCTTTAGTGATGTCCGACTTGCCTATTCCTACGGGCCTTTGGTCAGGAAAGGTGACTGTTCTGTGATACAAAATCTAGGAACGGGACATGTGTCTCTCCTCACACAGGATGCCTACAGCCTTTGTAACCACTTTGAAATTCATCTATTACTTGTCCCATTAAATACCACAACCCCAAGAGATGATGTTTCTGCCCATTTTAGAGATGAGAAAACTGAAGCCTGGAGTTGTCCTGGAGCTTGCTGTAGGTCTCATGTGGAGGTGGTGCTGCCTGGTCTCAAATTCCTGGTTGCCACCCCCCGTGCGATTCCACAGATCCTAGTGCTGGAACTGTATACAGTGGCAGTTCCATCACACCAACTCATTTTTCTTTATCGCTGGGAGTATAGACATCAAGTCCATAAATAATACATAAGTTAGTGTATTGAGCTGATTCCTACTCTTTTCAAACAACTTTTCAGTTCTTTCTGAGATCAATAAAGCTTAAAATAAAAGAAAAAGCGAACTCAGCTTGTGTGTGGACTGTGGACCTTGCACTAATTCAGACCCCTTTCCCGAAAGCGAAGCCATGCTTCGTGGCCCAGCTTTCTTGTCACTGATGAGCTGGGATGTGATCAGACATTCAAAACCTGGTAAGGACTGAGTTGGTGCACTTGGATTAAACACAGATGGAATGAAATTTCTTTTTGAGGGATTGTGTAAGAGGAGAGGCAAAGCGAGGTAGGTGAGATTTCTTATGTGTGCAAACCTTTCCCTGAACCATGGCTACTCCAGGGGCTGCTGACCATACATGGTGGGCAGCAGATATGAAATCACACAGGTGAAATTAAAGGAAAAATAACCAAAGTAGTAAACAGCAACAGTTCAACATGATCAGAAACAAGGACTTAATGCAACATCCAGAAAAAGCTACCCACTAAGAAGCCAAAGCTGCTGCCAACCCAGATGGCACTTTGGTGCAAAGTGGGAAAAGGCACCTCGCTGGGCTCACACGGCTCTGTGTGGGCTGATTCTCAGGCCCCCTGACCGCTCAACCAGGCCTGCTCACGCAGCAAGCCCCCTCCCAGCTGCTCATGGGACCCTGAGGGTCCGCAGGTCATTTTGTCATATTTCTGGCCTTTCTTTTTCTCAAGTTTTCCATTTTTTGAAGGCTCAATAGCTACCTTTTTTTTTTTTTTTTTTTAAGACTATGAAGCTGCAGCCTCTGAGATGATATGTAGATAAAAGATGTCACGGGATAAGAGTGAGAGAGAGCTTTAACGAGAAGAGCTCCGATCATGTTCAAAGTCCCTGCTCAGTGCACGGAGGGGCCCAGAGCTGGCGGAGTGCTGGGTGACATGCCATGTCAGTGGGCTCTTGCTTGAGCTGAGGCCACGCTCTGATGAGCTGGGCCATTGGGGGATTGTTTGAACAAACCAAAGAAAAATATCAAAAGGCAAATTGAAGTCAGGGAGAAAATGAATAGCTCATGATCTCCAAGGGAGATTGTAGAGGTAATGACAAAGCAGGCAGGTTTTAAAAGGGAGCTGTTATTCCAAGAAAGGTAATTTTGTTCAACTTTTTTGTTAAATGGAAAAGAGGATGAAGAGATCAGCACCAGCTAAATCATCACTGTCAGATAAAGGATAAATCTCTCATTAGGAAACATTTCTTTGCATGCCCTTTTGACATTGAAGAATATATTTGATGTAAGGATTTGGGGTTTTGTCATAACTGTAATACACTAAAATAAACAAAACCATAATGCCATGTATCATTGGAGAAGAACAGCCATAAAAAATGGGAGAACTTTCAAAGTTAATAGTATGTTTTCCCTGTAGGAGCTTTGCTCTTTTTAATCATTTTTAAGATCCGTACTTGTGAATGTTTGCACATTCAGCAAACATTGACTCAGATAACGAGAGGAACTGCCTTGACCTCCTGGAGATTCAGGTACGAACTCCCATCTAGAGTCTTCCAATACCTGCAATGCTTGGTTACCTAAGAAGGTTTCTTGTCCCAGACTGCTACTGAGACCTTGCTTCTGCACTCAGGGGCCCGCTGACCTCCCTACCCCTGTCCCTCTCCCTTTCCCATCTCCCCCTCCCCCCCAGCCACCTGCAGCCTCAGTATGCTCTTCATTCTGGGACCAATGAGAAGGGATAAGAGAAACCCTCACCAGGAAGAGGCGATCTGCTGTTAGTCCTGCTGGAACCTGTGCTTCTGCTCGGTTCCTGCCTGCCTTCTGCCATCACACCTCTCCTTGATCCCTCTCCCAACAGGCCAGGACTGTACACCTGCCTAGTTTGCCTATGATGGGTGTGTGTCCCACGTCATGACTCCTGCTTTCTGATTTCCCTAAGGCTATTCCAAATCACCTGTGTTCTCACCCTCCTGGTGAGAGCTATGCCATTTAGCTGGATGCCGCTTGTTATCCTGGGCTGTAGTTCTGTCTTCACCACCCTTCATTAGACACTCTCTGCACAGTGTCTGCTGGCTGCTGGGTGTCCTCGTACTGCCTGCAGCTCTGTTCATTCAACTCTCATGTTACCCAGGTTACCAACCCCCTGGTCTTGCTTATAGAACTCCACCTCAGCAAGCAGAGTCCACGGATCTGCATTATAGAGTTCTGCCATCAACACAATGCAGACACACCCTCTCCGTGTGTCTGTTCCATTCTCTGGTAGCTTAGACTCCTCACCCTGCACTCAATGTTTTTTTTTCTACCAAGAGTCTCCATTACTCATAGTGCTGCTCCTTATAACTTCAATGTCTGCATGGAGCCCTACTGGAGGTGTGGCAAGCACTTTATAAGTGTTCCCCAAGCAACTCTCATAGAAACCTTTGCAAATAATTATTATCTCTCATTGTTTGCTAAGATCGTCCAACCACATGAGTGTGGAACACATGAGTGTTGCCTGTTATGCTAACAAGGTGAAGTCAGTAAAAGAGAGAACAGTCAGGTGTTGAGTTCCACACCAAAAACCATATGCTTAGTTGTTTAGTTAAACAAGGCTTAGAGATTTTTATACTTACTATAAAATTTGCATCAAATTCCATTCCAGCAAGTATGAAATAAACAATGCCTGTTTACCACTGGGAAAAAAAAGGTTTCTTAAGTGAAAGTAACTCATGGCTACTTGGCAATAGTCATGTGATAAAGATCTGGCAAATCTTTTTAACTATTAAAAATAGAGAAAGGAGACATTTTTTTTTTTGGTTAGGATAATCACAATGGAGGAGCTGTATCATAAGAGTTTTAATTTGGGGGAAGATTCTTTCTGTTGCAAGGTTGTCTGTGCCATTAACTTTGATAATTTAATTCACCTTCAATTTTTCTATGACCCAAACCAAGACTGAAAATAGTCAATAATACAACCATGTGCAACTAACATTTTCTAGATACAAATGATTTGGAGCACAGCCTGCCTATTGCTTTGAATGACTTACAAATTGTTCTATGGGAAGAACATCATGTGAGACTTCCAAATGTCTCTGTAGGTGTCAACTGGTACCAAGTCCGGCTAATAGAAGTGACTAGATAGGAGCGCATTTTGGGAACTCGGCACCCGGAATTATCTGTGTGGCTCATGGCTCAGCAAGTCAAGAACTTTGTGTTCACATAATACACCATGCTGATGAAGTCATTCATCTGAACAAGTGAGTCATGGAAAAGTCCTTAAATCACCTGGCCCCACCTCCCTACCACCACAGAAACCTCACATGCCAGCTCAGACAGATGATATCACTGTTTCTGTTCTAATTCTTCCATTGAACGCCAACTTACTAACCATGCCTCCTGACAACCATAGACTTGAATGCTACATTGTGGAACAGCCAAAATGGTCCAAACCTGCTTCCGTGCATGGGATTAA
The DNA here is from genome assembly GCF_036850995.1 of Saccopteryx leptura. Lineage (NCBI taxonomy): Eukaryota > Metazoa > Chordata > Mammalia > Chiroptera > Emballonuridae > Saccopteryx > Saccopteryx leptura. Next base: position 140,901,146 of record NC_089503.1, read on the forward strand.
AGATGCATCCCCTTGGCCATAGTTTTGTCCTCTATGTCTAAGCTTTCAAATGTATTGATTTAATTTATACAACTTTAAAAGAAGTAAGAGGTATTCACATTTATTGCAAGGGGACATGGATTTTTAAAAAATGCCCCACACCCCTGGCTTAGAGCTGATTTGGAAGGGGTAGACCCTTCCCTCATTCTCCTTCTTCTCCCTTCCTCCTGAGATGGATGTAGCTATTTTTACTCTCACTGCTCATGGCTTACAGTTCACTGATTCTGATGAATGGGGAGTCTTTTTTTGGCACACCCCATAGATCAACTTCTGGGACTTTCTCTCCTCTGAGCGTCTGGCTGCTCGCAGAGGTGGAACTCTCACAGAGGACGAGAGGACAGGTTAGTCAGCAGGACCCCGCAGCTCCCCCTGTGCCCTCGGCCCAATATTTGGCCACTCTGCAGACTACTTTCTTCAAGTACCCCACATTCTGGCTGTTCTTGTGCCTGCGAACACCCAGGGCTCTTTGCCCACCTCAAATCCTTTCCCTCTGGGAGGGTAAATCCAGGCCAAAGGTGAAGGAACCCCACCCCAGCCATGGCACTGATATTCCAGAGGGTCATGCTCAGGGATTCAGAATACTCGGCTGTAATGCAACTCATAGCAGGCAGGGCACATCTAGATGGCAGACAGAGAAACGTGGTGGGGTTTGCAGCATTGCGAGCAGCCGTTTTGTCAGCTGCTGTCGCCTAAGAGAACACAGCTCCACTTCTAGAGCGTGCTCACTCTTCCAGGCAAATCTGCCAGGTCAAATCGCCCAAAGACTTATTTGCTATAGGTGCTGAAGAACACTGTTCTTTCAGCTGAGCGCCTGCCAGTTTGAGGTGGGATTTGCCTCTTCCCAGGAAGACCAGGGCTCAGTCTGGCCCAGATGAGTGCTCCATAAATTTTGGGTGAATGGAAGGGTGGACTGGGCTGGACATAGGGATGGTCTTTGTTGGGTAGAATTCTTGAATCCTGCAGATGGTTTTTCTTTCTTTTTTTTTTTCTTTTTTGTATTTTTCTGAAGCTGGAAACAGGGAGAGACAGTCAGACAGACTCCCGCATGCGCCCAACCGGGATCCACCCGGCACACCCACCAGGGGCCACGCTCTGCCCACCAGGGGGCGATGCTCTGCCCCTCTGGGGCGTCGCTCTGCTGCGACCAGAGCCACTCTAGCGCCTGGGGCAGAGGCCAAGGAGCCATCCCCAGCGCCCGGGCCATCTTTGCTCCAATGGAGCCTTGGCTGCGGGAGGGGAAGAGAGAGGCAGAGAGGAAGGGGGGGGGTGGGGAAGCAAATGGGCGCTTCTCCTATGTGCCCTGGCCGGGAATTGAACCCGGGTCCCCCGCACGCCAGGCCGACGCTCTACCACTGAGCCAACCAGCCAGGGCTTGCAGATGGTTTTTCTAAAGATGGTTTCTATGGAAGGGAGCATTCCCTTGTACACCAAGCGTGATGAGCTGGTGCAGGTACATCACCCACGGAGCAGCTAGCATGGCTCCTGTGGATTAGACCATCTGGAGTGGAGAAGGAAAACCTAGCATGCCTAATGTGCCCACACATGGAGGTATTAGAGGAGCCTCCGGGGATTGCCCCACTCAGGAGGCCTCTGAGAAGGCAGTGTGCTGCCCTAGAGGGGACAGTTCATTCAAGTCCCATCAGCTTCAGTAAGTAGGAGCAAGGACAGCTACAGAGTTTCCAGGGCCCAGTTAAAAATGAAAATGCAGGGTCCCTTGTTTAAATTCCAAAACATCAACAGTTGAGCACTAAACTATGCACAGATTCTTTTAAGTGAGGGGCCCCGTGTGACTCACCCTCCCTGAGGGAAAGGGTTTGAGGTGGACAAAGAGCCCCAGGTGTTCGCAGGCACAGGAGCGACCGGAATTGGGATATCTTGAAGAAAGTGGTGTGCAGAGTGGCCAAAGACTGGGCAGAGAGTGCAGGGGGAGATGCGGGGTCCTGCTGACTAACCTGTCCTCTCGTCCTCTGTGAGAGTCCCACCTCTGCGAGCAGCCGGACGCTCAGAGGAGAGAAGGTCCCATAGGTTGATCTGTGGGGTGTGCCGAAAAAAGACTCCCCATTCATCAGAATCACTGAACTGTCAGCCATGAAGTGGGTCTGGGAAGGAGTCAGCGCCTGTCCCTCTCCACACTCCTCTGTGACTCGTGCCCTTTATACTCTCCCTGCGGCCCATCGCGTTTCACCCACTTTGCTTGGGTTCCTGCTCTGCTATGTCAGCTCCCTTTTACTCCCTTGCTCCATTGCTAGCTGCTTAGTCTGGGGTTCTCCGCAGCTAATAGTGCTGGTACTGTTTATCTAGGTCTTCTGTGCCCTTGGCAGGAGGGCTTTATATACGTTATCTCTAATCCTTTCAGAAACACTGGGTGGTAAGTATTTTAACCCTGTTTTATAGAGCCACAAAGTAATTTGGCTAATGCCACATGATTTATAAATGACATAGTCGAGATCAGGATGGCTTCAGAAACCCATGCTCTTCCCACTCACCATGCAGTCTTCAGGGGCATGATTGTGTCTTGTTAATTGTTGTGTCATTTGCAGGGCTTTGTACATCACAGGCCCTCAGTACACACACACACACACACACACACACACACACACACATATATATACACATACATACATATATATATATTTTTTGTGTGGTGGTGGTGTGTGTGTGTGTGTGTGTGACAGTCAGAGAGAGTCAGAGAGAGGGTTAGATAGGGACAGACAGACAAGAAGTGAGAGAGATGAGAAGCATCAATTCTTCATTTCTTCATTGTGGCACCTTAGTTGTTCATTGATTGCTTTTTCATATATGCCTTGACAGGGGGGTTACAGCAGACTGAGTAACTCCTTGCTCAAGCCAGTGACCTTGGGTTCAAGCTAGTGAGCTTTGCTCAAACCAGACGAGCCTGCGCTCAAGTGGTGACCTTGGGGTCTTGAACCTAGGTCCTCTGCATCCCAGTCTGATGCTCTATCCACTGCTCCACCGTCTGGTGTCAGGCCAATATATATATTTTTAATGCCAGCATTTATACTAGGAGAAGCAGTAAGAGGGGACACTAGAGAGAATTAGGGGAGGGGTCTCAACTCCTGGGCAGGGTTCTGCACCACTTCCATTCTTTCTGCTTCTGAGCCCCCTAAAAGAAAGAAGGCTGGTATATGCCAGGGCCTTCCTAGATTCTGGGCTCCAATGAGGTTAGGGGGTCCCTGACTCAGGCCTGATCTGTATGTCTTCCTCCCTTTCGTAGACACTGAGCTCATTCCAGCAAATGCGTTGTCCTAGGTAGTCATTTGCTTAAACATTCTGTCTTTTTCCGTCAAGGATCTGGGCTGGCCATGTAGAAACTAAGTAACTTGCTCTCCTCTCTTTTTACCAAGCAGAGCAGGTCCGGCAGTCATCACTTTGCTACTTTCCCTCGGGTTTCGCACTGACCCCCTCAGCCTTCCAGGGCACCTCCTCAGCGGCAAGCAGCCCCATCATCTCTCCAGGAGAGGAAAAAGCGAGTGAACCCAAAGGAAGAAGATAGTTTTTAATGATACCAATGATTCCACTCCCCACTCGTGGGAGGCGGGAGGGGCATGGGACGTGAACAGTGCTCTAGGTGAGGCCACTGTGTGCGGCCAAGGCCTCATTTTATGCTGAGTCAGAGCTCCTTCTTTCTGAATCCTGCAGGAAGTGGGAAAGGCAAGTTTGATCAACCCTGTAGAATTCATGCAAAATAAAGCCTCATTGCCCTTCGGCTTTCCAAAGCAGAACAAACACACGTCACTGCGCTTAACACACATGTTCCGTGTGGACAGGTATGTGCCTCAGAGCCTTTGCTTTGGAACATTGTTGTCACCTCCTGGCCCCACAGCCTGGACATTTTATTAGACCTGGCTTTTTGTGACTTTGACCTCATTGATGTCCTGCCTAACCAAGCTCCCCTGAACCTCTGAGTCTGCCCACTAATTTCGGAGCACCTGGTTCACGTTCTCTACTCTGGCGTTAGGTTAGTGCCTTGAGCAGCTGGGGGGTGGGGGCTCACTTAGCTAAATTCCTTTCCCTCTGGATTATAATGAAGAATAAATTAAGAGGGCTCATAGGAATATTCTGCTGATTTGCTGTTTGGGGAAAAGGAGGTTTTGTTGGCAAATCTCATTTTGAAACCATCACTTCTATATCCAGAATATTCAGCAAGACGTGTTTCTACATAAGTCATGTGGACAACGGGCTGGATGAGCCTGCTGGGCCATGGGGGGATTGCCTCTTTGGAATCACGGTTTCAGCGATGAGATGCCAAGAACGCTGCAGCTAACTGGAGTTCCCATTTGGAATATCCCGTTCTCTTGAGTCCTCCTGCATGAGCTGGCTCAGCTTTCATTGCAGTTTTGCTCATTTCTGTTCCTGTACTCAGTAGCAGCAGAGGAAGGAAAAAAAATTTGCTCTGCTGGTGTTCATTTGACTATTGAGGCTAATTGTTTATTTGCTGAAAAGAACAAAATCAAAGACCAAGGGTCTCTAAATTATTGCTCGTTGTGTGTGTGTGTGTGTGAATTATCTGAGTACTCCTATTTTCGTATCACCAAGCTAAAGATAAAGAACATTTTATAAGGAATATTTCTCCTATTTCTTTTCCCCCCAAAGGTGCCGCCTTTCAGCTGTAATTATACCTTGTATTTACCACTTGCTGGGAGTCAGTTACGTATGTTCATGTACAATGTTTTATCTTTCAATATATAATTGTGGTTGAAGACAAAAGGGATGATCAGATTTCAGGAGCAAGAAGACAGAATCAAGCTGAAATTTGAGATCACAGCTCTCTCTATATGTCTGAGTGGGGGAAGAGAATTCTGTCCACTGGACTGGGTGCTCAGACAATGCCTCCAAACACAGGCAAGCGGCCACAGACCATTAGAGAAACCATTTCTAGGAAATATGTGTCTGTATAGGGAAGACGAGGAAAAAGTGGGGTAGGACGGCCTGAGATTGTAGCCAGTGGAGACTGTGGATGAAAATTGCACATAGCTGAAAGAGCAAATCGCTCTCATTTTTGTGATTGCACGGGATTTTGAAATTAAACCCAGTGGAGAGAATGTATCTGCCTGAGCTTCCAGAGAGCGCTGGGTTCGTGGACTTACGAGCCGAGAACATCTATTTTTCAAGTGTTGGAGCTCTGTGTCTGCAATGCTGTAGCTTCCTGTGACAAATTTCTGGATTGGTGCTCTCTTTTTAGCCCTATGTGAGACAGGGAAGGAGCCAGTTTTAACTTGGGAGGGTGTGTGGGAAGGGGGAGGGATGGTGGTTCAGGTAGTAAACCACCGACTCCTGTGTGGGTTTTCTGAGTCTGGGAGGCATTAATTCTACTCCTCAGGCTATGCTTAGGGGTGATTGAAACTGTTCAAAGTAAAGAGCAGCCTTAGAGGTTTCTAATTTGATTAGAATGTATTCAGTGCTAAAGTGACAGAGGTGGTGGGTTATCTCTTTGTTAATAAGGGTTGGGTTTTACAGTCATTGTGGAGGGTGAAAATTACATGTAGTTGAAATTATGCTTGAGGATCTCTTAACTTGTCTGCAAAGTGTGTGTCAAGGTGCATCAGGGGAGGCTGGGAAAGCAGCCTCGTGGCTGGGACCAGCGCCTTGCCCTCTCTGCTGGGATCATTTTGGGGCCTGTGCGCTTTGATAGAAAGGTGGGAAGGCTGATAGTATTTAAATTGTTCTCCTCCCAGACTCATCCAGTCAGGTGAGCACTTTTAAATTTGCTTAAGATAAATCCATGGAGGGTGCAGTTTCATTGCACCATGGGTGCTCCAAAAAATACACACTAGCCTTGTGTGGAAGAGAAGTGGAGGGGTAGAAGGCAGAGAGGGGAGGGATGCATGGGGCGGGCGGGGGGAGAGGCAGAAAACCTGGGTCTTTTTTTTTTTTTTAATCTTTAAAAAAAATTCTTTTTTATTTGTTCATTTTAGAGAGGAGAGGGAGAGACAGAGAGAGAGAGAGAGAGAGAGAGAGAGAGAGAAGGGGGGAGAAGCTGGAAGCATCAACTCCCATATGTGCCTTGACCAGGCAAGCCCAGGGTTTCAAACCGGCAACCTCAGCATTTCCAGGTCAACGCTTTATCCACTGCGCCACCACAGGTCAGGCGAAAACCTGGGTCTTAATACCCCTAGCCTGATCTCAGAGACCCTCTGGCTTCACCGTGACATATTTATTGGGCTTCTAGTTTCTAATTACAGCTAATACACTGCACTGAAAATGTGCTAGGCGCTGGTCTAAGTACTTAACACGTGTTAGTCTATTGAATACTCACAATAATGCTGTAAGGTGAAACTTGATTATCCCATATTATAGATGAGAAAACAAAGTCTTGAGCCCATCCACTGTTTTGTCCCTGCCATAGCTTAAGATGAAGGAGGGTGTCAGGGCAGGGCTACTGAGAGGAACTAGAACCTTCTGCTTCTTTCATGGGGTGCAGTGGGGGTGTTGCAATGGGAGGCCTGCTCAACTTGACCTGGGCTCAGTGAGGCAGTCTGAGTGAGTGGCCTTGCTCTCTGGGCTCTGGGCTTCGGCACTCTGTCCTCCTCTTACCACGGGAACTTCTACTCATCCCTCCCTGGTTCCTGTAGCTGGAGCAAGGCCCCCACCACCCACCCCACCCGCCTCCCACAATCCCCATTCACTCTGCCTCTTCCTCTGACCATATCCAGAGGCTCCTCAGGACAGGATGCTGGCTTCTTCCTGTTGTCTGCACTGCCCTCAGCACAAGACCTGGCTCGCTGTGCTCAGCCCACGCTTGCTGGATGGGTGCTGAGCAAGTAAGGAACCACAGTGCCTCCCTTCCTACCCAGGCTCTAAAGCACAGGTACCTCCCACTTAACCTCAGTCATCTGTTTCTACAAGTCAGGTGTTCTGTATGAAAACGGTAACCAGAACCTATTTCATATTATTCGAGAGGGGGAAAATTACTGTTACACATTAATTCCAAATCTGGAATCAATTTCCTAAAACATAACTGAAACCTAGTAAAACACCGACTGCATTTCCCCATGTATAAGACACCCCTTTTTTGGAAAAACTTGGGATCTAGAAACTGGGTGTGTCTTATACGGTGGCTGTAGATTTTTTTACTTGCGTTTCCTGCTTTTATGTGCTCATTTCTGTGCTCATTGTTGAAGACAGTGATTTGTCATCAGACAGATGAGGACAAGCTAACAGATGGGACTTTTGACAGTAACGAGGAGTTGTATGAATTTTATGATGAATAAAACTTGAGTTCGCCTGACCAGGCGGTGGCGCAGTGGATAGAGCGTCGAACTGGGATGCAGAGGACCCAGGTTCAAGACCCCGAGGTTGCCAGCTTGAGTGCAGGCTCATCTGGTTTGAGCAAAGCTCACCAGCTTGGACCCAAGGTCGCTGGCTCGAGCAAGGGGTTACTCGGTCTGCTGAAGGCCCGTGGTCAAGGCACATATGGGAAATCAATCAATGAACAACTAAGGTATCGCAATGAAAAACTGATGATTGATGCTTCTCATCTCTCTCAGTTCCTGTCTGTCTGTCCCTCTCTCTCTGTCCCTGTAAAACAAAACAAAACAAAAGAAAACTTGAGTTCAATAACTTTATGTAATACTTTTTTTTTTCAAATTTCCGGGCCCCAAAATTGAAGTGCATCTTATACATGGGGAAATACGGTATATGTACTTAAAAGACTCATATTAGGATATAAAATGCTTAAAACATTTCTTTCTGATCCCAGACTATTACTATGGTCATTGATAAACAACAGCTTTGTGTGCAGCAAAATCTTCTTTTATTTTTTCATTTTTTATTGATTTTAGTGAGAGAGGAAGGGAAAGAGAGAGAGTGAGAGTGAGAGAGAGACAGGAACGAAGGAGACAGATATCCCTGCGTGTGCCTCGACAGGGGCCCTGACTGGCGACCTCCGCTCTTCGGGACAATGCTCTAACCAAGCGAGCTGTCTGGCCGGGGCCAGCAAAATCTCCTCTTCCACTGTCATGGCTTTTATCCCTGGCTTTACTTTCTTTTTCAAGTTTTTCTTTAACACTTTCTCAAATTTGAGGGGACTTGACCAACACTAAGCAAAAAATCAGGTCAAATTACCCAAGGCTTTTAGAAATATGTTCAAGGTAAGGACACAACAAGCAGAGAATGGCTCACGCTGAGTATGATATCTTACCAATTGAATTTGGAGTGACATGTACATCTTTCCCCACACATTTTTCTGTTTAAAATGATGCACTGAGTTTTGAGGATATAGATACAATTTTTCCCTAAAATTCATACATTGCCTGAAAAATTTTTGATCATATCCAGCGAGCTACTTCCCTTTCTTCTTTCCCTTTACCCTTCCTTCCCCTTTCTTTAAAAGCAGTTGATTCTATAAAATTTGGTTATGACCTATAAAGAGGTCCAGAATGTGCCCCTGTGGCGTAAGGATTATTTTGAGCTGAAAGCAGTGAGCAACTAACTGCAGGTAGAGGCTTTCTCTGTGTTCCCCTTCTCTGCCTAAAAGCAGAGCCTTGCAAAGGAGTTCAACTGCCATACATCTGCCTTTCGGGGAGACTTCCCATACCAGGAAAGAGTGGCTTTTGTCACTGGAGATGGGAAGTTGACCCTGGATGCATAAACAGACCTTAGTGAAACAAACTTGGCTCTCACCTTCCATTATTTCGCATGCATGTCTTAGTCATTCCTCAATATTTACTGTCCTTTGAAACCCCAAGCCCTTGCTCTTATTAAATGTATAATAACCCCTGAATTCTGACCCCTTCTTTGAGCCACTTTCTTTATGAGTTCCTGCATGCATAAGTGGATAAATTTTGCCTTTTCTCTTGCTAATCTGACTTGAGTTAATTTTATTTGCAGGCCCCCAAATACTGAACCTAAGAGGGTAGAGGAAAAGCTTTTCCTTCTTGATACCAAGAAATGTACTGTTAGGAAAATGTAAATTAGGGATAATTCTGCAGTGTGTGCCTTTATTTTAAAACTTTAAAAGGGTCTACATATGCCTGCATGAATGATGATGTCTCCATGGGTCACCTGTCAGTCCCCTAGTGACCTAAGACCTGCACCAACTCTGAGGCTGTGAAGTAGGGTTGACTCCCAGTTGGGAAATTTTCCTGCATGGCTCTTGGCTCCTGGTCATCCTTTCACCTCTCTGGTCTGTGGAGATGCCCAAAATTCTTGCCTCTTTAGTTTGATTAGGACAGAAAGCTTTTGTCATAAAAGCAGATCTCTTACTCTAGCAGAACCACTGATACTGGTTTTCCCTTTCTTTCAGTGAGTAATAGAACCCCTGAATTATAGCAGGGCAGAGAATGAAGACCATATTTCCCAGCCTCCCTTACAGATAGGGATGGTCATATGGCTAATTCTCACCAATAGAGTGTGAATGGAAGTGATGTGTGTTATTTCCAAGGTGATGCTATCTTTTAGAAGACAGAAGGTCAACAAATATTCCCAACATTGTCATATATGCAGTTTTATCCAGTATGGACCTTGTGAAACGCAGCAAGCGCTCAGAGCTGCACAGCTCACCGCTAGTGAAAGCAGAAGCATGTTTACTACAGTGCCTGGGATGAAGGGGGTGCTCGACAAATGCATACATGTTGAGTGAATGAAGGGATAAATAGATGCCTGAACCACGCAGAGATCTAGGTGTTCATGCCGAATGCTGGCCACCTTTTATTATACAGGACAGACAATTCACAGCCAAAGCCAGTCTTAGCTCAGCTTTCAGGGACCCCATTCCTTGTACACGACCCCTCTAGCCCAGTCATGTTATCCCCTCCTTATTTTGTGTGCCCATGCTTAATGCCAATCCCACCTCCTTGTAATATTTTTGGGGGCCTATTAATAGAAATAAGGTTCATATTCAGGCATGCTGTTTTGTGGAATTTGCCAACATTTTTTATATCAGAGCCAGTATCTTTTCTTTTCTTTTTTTTTTTAAAGTATTGCCTGGACCCAAGTGTAGATTATTAAATAAAAGAACAGAAATTCATTCCTTGTGTAGCAAGAGGTGATAACATGTCTGGAGGGTAACAATCTCTTCCTGCACAAGATAAAGTGGGCAGTGCCCCACTTTAAGCCTTTCAGGACCAGCTTGAATTCTGTTTTCAATAGCATCAAGCCTTGGGGTGAACCAACCTTCCTGCACAGTGGCTCTGGCCATCCACAGAGGGAGATAAGCCTGATGTTAGTTAATGGAGCCATTCTGAACAGCTTGCCTATGTCTTTAGATCTCTTGCCCTTGGATTTTATCTTTTTTATTTGGGAAAAAAAAATCACAAGGACATGGGGGCCTAACAGCATTGATTGTCTTGATAGTTTGTTGATTAAGTCCAGGAGATGCTGGCATCTGCAAATATATCTTATTAGGTGTGATCAGGCCAGTAAATTGTCCCTGCTCTCCAGCATGCTGCAATAATTAACTTTAATACTAACAGCTAAAAGTTAATCACAGCATGTGCAAAGCTGGGCTTCCTTTGTCTGCGTGCAAAACCTCTTTGCACCATGGCTTCAAGGGGTTAGCTTTGAGTTTAAGAGCAGGTTCTTTGAAAAAGAACCTTTCCTTCCAGTAAAATTGTTCCACATATTATTATTTTAATTTAATTAGGTTTTAAAAAGGTTAACCATGATATTTTAATAGCTTAAGCTCACATTAATATTCTGAGAACACTGTTTAGCCCAGCCATTTGTGATTCAAAAAGATATTTTTTCAGAAAAATTGTTGGCTTTTTAGGACAATTACTGAAAAATAGCTTTCATTTGATTAAGATGGGTATTTTGCTACTGAAAGACAGTTATAGAAATAAAATACACATGAGATATTGGAAAGTATTAAAACCTTAGCTTGATAGTATTTATCTAGGAGAAAAGGAGACTGGGCAGTGTGTTTATGAGGATTATCCCGAAGGCGGCTAATGTCCTTCAGCAATGAGCAAATTAGTGAACTGTGCTTGTGATGTGCTGTGTCCTCAACCTAATGTTTTATTTATTTGCCTGAGAGCTGCTATCTTCATTAGGGAGCTTAGAGAGCAAAACAAGATGATATTTACTAGCCTGGCAAACTAATAAACTCTGTTTATGTTTCTTCTTTTGCCAGTCAGAAATAGCCATTTGATATGGTAATGGATCCTGTGGGAACAGGAAGTAAACCATAACTTCCTGTGGAAGGAGGCAGCAAGGAGTACCTCAGTCTTACATGTGTGTATGGCTTCCACGTGCCAAGCATTGTGCCAACTCTACAGGGATAGAGATGCTGAAGCTGTGGGCCAGCCCGCCAAACACTCACAATTAGCAAGGAGCTGTCATCGAGTATACAACTAACTTCTCATGATACCGTGTCCTAGGTGCTATTCTCTCCCAAGGCATCACAGTGGACCAGTAATTAGTTCAGCTTGGTGGGACTGGCATTGGCTGCAAAAAGTAGGGAGTAGCTGGGGCTGGAAGGACTGGGAAGAATTTGGCAGGAGAAGAGAATCATGCAGGCAGACTATTGCTAAAACCACCGGTCCCCCAAGTGTGGTCTCCGATCAGCAACACCAGCATCACCTGGACTTGTTTGAAATGCACACTTTCAGGCCTCACATAGGACCAGGAGAGGGTGTGTATTAGCAGTCTGTTTTTACCAGCTTTCTGAGGTTCCTGGTCCTTCCAGTTAATTGTGAGGAGTTTGACTTCACCAGAACTTTGAGTGTGATGGAAAGATGGGGTAACTGGTGGTGAGGCTGAAAAGGTCAATTGGGATCAATATTGAAGGGAGGAAGGGTGTTAATATTTATATTAGCTATCTGTGTGTATGTGTCTTTAGAATGATGACGGCTATGGAGTCAGGCGACAGGAACCAATGCGAACCAGCTTAAACGAAAGGAAATTTATTGAAAAGGTACCATGATATCTTATTGCTACCCAAGGGAGAATTCAACAATCAGGCCTCAGGAAGATCTTCTTTCTCTTGCCCTATTTCATAATATTTTCTTAGGATAGATTCCTGGATGTAAGAGTACTGGTTCAGAAAGTGTGAACGATTTCATGGCTCCTGAGGTGTATGGCCAAACAGCATCCAACTGGCTGTATCCGTATATGAGGCCCCCGTGTTGAACATAAACACCAGTTTATGGCATCCTTAGCATCGTCAATTCCATTGTTTCTAACCTGAGAAGGGGAAATGGCACACCATTGTTGGTGTTGGCAATTATTTAAAATTGTTTATTTAGCATCTGTATATCGTATTTGAAAAGGAGTTTTTGTCCTTATTTTAGCAGGAGAGGCTCACCTCTTCTGTGCAGGGATTCAAGATAAAAGCAATTCTAGAAAAATAAAGAAGAAATTGTATTAGTTTTGGTTGTTCCCTGTCACTTTATCACAGGACATACCCTCAGTACTGTTCTCACTTGTGGCTGAAGGTTCAAGGAGTCACAAAACTGTCTAAATCCCAGCTCTGCCACTTCCTGGCCTTGTGATTGGCTAGCTGTAGGTCTCTGCACTTCTGTGAACCCCAGCTTCCTCAACAGGAAATTAGGAATAATCTGTCCTACCTATTACATGCTATTTTGAAGGTCAGAATGTGATCAGGGACATACTTGTAAATGTTTGATAAACAATAATGCACTATAAAAATGTAAGATAGTGCTATTGTAATGTTGGCTTTCCTAAATAAACAATACCCACGAGGTCACACCAGGTCAGGGCTTTTGCTGTTGACCTGTGAGAGCAAACATCCCTGGTCTAGTTCAACTTTTTTACTTTTCACAGAAATGAAACTCAGTTCATAGATGCAAATTCAATGCTGGTGGTACCAGCATTCTTGCTCCCACCCGCAGGTAATGGGGCTTCATAGATAGGTGGAAAGACCTGTATTCTCTACTTGAATGCATTGTTTCCTCCACCCTGCCCCTTCCTTCCATGGGCCAGGGACTGGGAGTAAATAGTGAGAGCAGACCCAGCCCTCGCTTCGGTGGAGCTCACACCTTCATTTGGAGAATTACACTGTCCATGTGTCCGCAGGTTTGACATGGGTCTTTAGTAGATTGAACAGTGCTTTACAATTTATGAGGTATGTTTATAGCAATGCACACATTTAATCATTTAATTCTATCACCTATTTCATGAGGAAGGCTGAGGGGCAAGATCTTTAGAAGTTAGAGGGGTTAGGTGATCATATAGCAGAATAAGTTGTGGGCCTGGCTCTGTGCCGGGTCCCCTGGAGCCCTGTTTAGTGCCTTTTCCTTGGTACCACATCCATCAGTCCTCTTCACTGTCATATTTACAGTGGGTTAAACTGAGCTCCACTCTGATGAGGGACTGGAAATGATGAGATTTCCCTGTGGAATCCCACGTCACCTGAAAACTGGTTTGGCTTTTGTTGTGTGAAGTGTAATTCCATACATATGATAATTAAGAAAAGAAAACCCAGCAGCCAGAAATTAAAAGGCAAAAAGAAAAAGAGGTACTGTCAGGAAAGTCCCCACTGGCCTAAACACCCAGGCAGTGGGTCCACTGGGGTCGGAGGGGCTCGCAGGGCGGGGCGGGGCGGGGGCGGCTTGGCTCTGCTCTCTGACAGAACACTGTCCTGCCCACCCTGGAATGATGGGAGATGGCTCCCAGGGATAAAAGCAGGTAAGTGAGCCAGATACAAAAGCTTGCAGCAAATTGAACAAAACCAGAAGATGAGACGGGCAAAAAAAAGAAGCTGGGAACCTGAGTAAGAGAAGAAACGTGGGCTCCTTAGCCTCTCTTCACTACAGAGGGAGAGAACAGGTGCAGTGTTAGCTGGCGGTCTACACAGGAGGCCAGAGGGCAAGGGTCAGTCTGAGACGTGGGCCCGGAGGGCAGTTTGAATCCCTCTCCTGAGATCCTCTGCTCATCGTAGCTGTGCCTCAGATGAGTGACTCACCTGCCGGTCCTGTCTGCTGGACTGCGGACCCTTGGAAGGCAGAGCTGCCCTGGGCAGCGGACAGGCATCTGGGATGGTGTTCAGCAATACCTGCTACATTTGTTTAATATGTTAAGGTTTTCCAGCCATTGAGATATTTTTCACACAGAATTAAAATGCTATTATGTATCAAATATTCCCCTTGCTCCCATAGGTAAGGAGCTTGGAAGTGGATTTGGGGACTTACTCTGTAGCATGAATCCACAGGTGAAACAGATGTGGGCAATTACCCTCTAACTCAGGCCACGGTAATTAAAAACAAAACAAAACCGAAATCTCTGGGAAATTGCTTCACTCTCTGCCTTTAGTCAGAAGTAAAAAGGGTTTGAATATTGGCTCCTGAATCCAACATCTTGCCTCACAGTAGGAAGAAATAGCCAGCTTCACCTTCTCACACTTGGAATAGGAGAAGATAAGAAGCTTCTTGGCCCTGGCCAGCTGGCTCAGTAGATAGAGCGTTGGCCTGGCATACAGATGTCCCGGGTTTGATCTCCAGTCAGGGCACACATGAGAAGCCACCATCTGCTTCTCTGACCCTCCTTCTTTCCCTTCTCTCTCTCTTCCCCTCAGAACCAGTGTTGTCGGACCCAGACTCTGAGGACAGTTTGGTTGATGACGGGGGTTGCTGGGTGGATCCTGGTCGGGGTGCATGAGGGAGTCTGTCTCTCTAGCTCCCCTCCTCTCACTTAAAAAAATCATTAAGGAATTTTTATTTAGAAAATACTTTATACCTGCCTCCCTCACTCTTCTTCCCCCTTCCCCCTTCTCTAGTCTCATCCATACCCGCAGGCTAGAAGAAGCTGACTTTAGAGTCTGTGACCCAGCTGTTGCTGCTGGGTGTCTCCTGTTTCTCCAGACTTTTTGGGCCATGCTTCCAGTTGGCAGTTCAATAGAATGACTTGAGCCTCCATCTCCTTTTTGGAAGACCCACTGTCCCCCCACATCTCCAAGAATTCTAGATAGTCCTGTGTTTCTTCTCTTGCTCCAAGTTCCTGTTTCTGGTGAATTCTTTCTTGAGCTCATCTCCTTGTCTTTCATCCTGTGTACACTGTCCTTTCTGTGCATCCCCAATGGGCACAGCCCCCGTCTCTTCAGTTCTCCAGGACGACGGTACGCACAAGGCCATGATGTGTGGCAGGCTCTATTGAAGGACCGTGGGTAATAAAGCTGGTTATATCGCCATGCCGCATAACAGATGGCTTGAACAAAATCAGGAAAAAAAAGGACATTAGCCATCTCTGTTGTTGGAACTTTCTCATTTTCACTGGCTTTGCTTAATACTGTGTTTGCTCTGGTCTTCTGCTTTCTTTCTCCTTCCTTCAGGCCTTCTTTTCCCTCTCTGTGCACTTTACTTGCAGGTCACCTTTGGAAATGGACTCCCAAGAGGAAGAAAGAGAGACACTGAGCTGAGCCAGCCCCCGTTACTCTCCTGCCGTTTCCCAATCATGGGGCACATTTGTGAGCACAACCCCCAGGAGGAGGGATGAAATTCTCATCTTGGAAATGATCCCCAGCTTATTTGTTAGTTTCTCATTCTCTATTCTCAGTCCAGCCTGAGTGGCTTTCAATATCTAAATGTGAAACTGTGGCCTAAAAGTCTATGATTTTCAATGCTTCCTTGCTCAGATAATTTCAGAGTATATCTCTTTTGCTGTTTGACTGCTACCATCTTTCATTAGATGGGGAGTGTTACATGCTAACCAGCAGGCATCTTGAACATTTACTGTTGACTTTTGTTTTCCTCTTATCTTGTGACAGCTGGCATTTAAGATCAACATTTATTGAGCACATAATGATAGTTCTAGGCTAGGAATGGTGGAATATAATAACACAATTAAGAAATACTACCTACCCTCAAAGCTGTGGTGTGTGTGTGTGTGTGTGTGTGTGTGTGTGTAGTGGAATATTATTTGGCCATAAAAAATAATAAAATTTTAACCATTTGTGACATCCTGGAGGGATCTAGAGGGTATTATGCTCAATGGAATAAGTCAATCAGAGAAAGACAGATATCATATGATTTCACTTATATGTGGAATCTAAAGAGCACAATGAGTGAACAAACAATATTGAAACAGACTCACAGCCACAGAGTACAGACTGGTGGTTATCAGAGGGGAGAGGAGTTGGGGTACCGGGCAAAAAATATGAAGGACAAATAAGAAGTACAAATGGGTAGTTACAAAATAGTCACGGGGATGTAAAGTACAGCATCGAGAATATAGTCAATAATATTGTAATAACTATGTATGGTGCCAGGTGAGTCCTGGAAGTATTGGGGGGAACACGTTGTAAAGTATAGGACTGTCTAACCATTATACTATATACCTGAAAATAATACAAAATAATATTGAAAGTAAACTATAATTAAAAATAAAAGACAAGCTTCCCACCCCGAAGGAACTCATGATCTAGTAGAAAATAAATACAAGGTTGTGCTATAAACTTTAATGTGTTTCTGAAAACCTTATTTTGCAACAGTTGTGAAGTGAGGAAGACAGATGATGATCTGACATGAGAAATGGTGAAATAGGAACCAGAGCATGAAGTCCAGACTTGCACGCTGATAAGTGATAGACCAGAACCAGAGCCTGGGCTTTGACTCCCCTCCCCCCACCCACGTCCACTCTGGGCTCCGCACTCTCACTCCAAGTGCATTCCCAGAAAGAGAAAGTTTTCTGAAAATTACTGGATCCGTTCTAGAAATGGAAGAAACTCACCAGCTTTGGGAAAAAGAGTATATTGTGGTAGGCAGTAGCTTTCCTCTAAAAGGCAGTGTCCAAATCCATGTCAGCCGCATAAATCATGTCAGGATGATTTTCAGGGGAATTGTTCTCCAAAGGATGTTGAGGTCTTATTTGTTATTCATGTTAGCTAGATGAGACTTCTTGTTTTATGAAGCTTGTTATCCTATTCTTGAGTAGATTTTAAAGCATATATTGCTTGTTAAAATAATTGTTGATACCCCAGAGCTCAATAAATGTTTACTGAATGCTCATTATTAGGCAAATTATATGATAAAGTCTGTTGTGATACAATTCACTGTTTTTAACAGCTGATGTTGACTTCTCCTGGTAGGGGAGAACCCAGAGAGGAAGATACAAACATGGATGCACAAAGCATGGGAGGTGGTATAATCCTAGAAAACAGAGGCCGAGCAGACCCTGAATTGCTTCTGAATATCTCTCGACCCAGGCTCTCATAGCACAGCTTCACTTCCTTTATCCAAGGCTTTCTATGTTCCAGAGTGGCTGCCAGCCACACTGGTGTGTACATGCACTTCTGAATCTAGAGCCACACAGCAGAGAAGTGAAGAGGGCTATTGTGGCGTTAGTGTGCTGCAGATCAAACAGCACCCAAAGTCTGCCCTACTTCAGGACCTGCTTCCTTACTGTTGGGTCACGCTGATCTGAGGCTTTGGATTATTTGCACAAAACCCAAAACAGAACACATGAAAGAGCACTTTTCTACACTCAATTAGCACAAGTCATTCAGGGTTGGACGGCTCTGGGGTTTCTTCTGTCTTAGATGGTGCCAAAGTCCTGTAGGTCCTTCCTTGGCTCTGATAATAAATAAAGGTATGAAAGTTTTGTGGCTATTTGATTGTGGCAAAAAGTCATGGTGGTTGATATGAAATAACCAGCCCCTGGCATGGTGCTTGGGACAAATGCTCAATAAATCTTTGTTGACTGATAATGTAGTTAACATGATCATCTCTCTCTTGAAACCATCTCCATGATATTAAATACTTGTTCTCCTATAGCTTACTAGGTTTAAATATGCCTCATCATATTACTCAGTATTGTTTCATAAATAATAATATTGTTGTTTGAGAATAATAGTAGTTACCATTTATTATTTTCTAGGTGCTAGGATCCATGCTAGGTATATTATATACATTATTTCATTTCATCTTATTAAAATTTTATGAGGTATTATTATGCCCAGTTTATAACTGAGAAAATTGAAGCTGTCTCTTGAAAATATTCTTAACTTTAATTTATTCAAATTTATAAACTTTTATTCATAATCAATGCTGTATGTCTCTTTTTAAAAAAGTCTTTCTCTACTCCCAAGATCTAAAATATATTCACCTATATTTTCTTCTAAATGTTTTAATGTTCTGTTTTTGACATGTAAGACTTTAATTCACCTGCAGTTGATTTTTACATATGGGATTATTTAGGGATTCCCTTTTATCTTACTCCATGTGGAAAATTATTTTATTTTCTAGCTCTATATAGTTGAGTTTTTCCTTTCCCTACTGGTTTGTCTTGCTAGCACTGACATATATCAGTGATCCCTATGTGCATTCATATAATACGGTATCATAAAGCAGTTTAAATACATCACTTCTATGCAACAATATGAATGAATCATTGCAATATGGTGGACTAATGATGAGAATGTGTCATGAACCAAGGTACTAAATTCTGTCTATTTGAGGTCTTAGGGGGAAACAAATAAACAAATCCAAGGCTAAGAGAAGTGAAGTGATTTGCCCAAGCTCACTTGGCTGGGAAAGTGGTAGAACAAGAACTCAAAACCAGTTCATCCAACTCCAAATGTCAAGCTTTTCCATTAGGCAGCATGGTACCGTTAATTCACAGCCTTTCCAGAAACATCATTCTTTATTAAGGTGTCAGCACTTAAGATGCATGTATAACTCCTCCTGGTAAACAGAATGCCATACAAAGTTAGAAGGCTGTAGCTCTTGCTCCCTTCCTGTAGCCCCGAGGTCCTCAATCCATCACTTATCCCCTTGCATAGTCTATCTCTGTCTCTTCTAGGTTCCTTTCCAATAATGAGTATCCTTGATTTTTCGAATTTGCTTAGATATGCTTGCATCTTTGCATCTTGACAAAAGAAGCACAAAACTTCTTTTGATCACTTCCATGTCCCCTCTTAGCACTTGATATATCCTGTCATAGTCCTCACTTGTATGAGCACAGAAAGCTCTGTAGGAGCAGGGTCAGCTGCCTTATTCCCTGTTGTACCTAGTATCTAGCACAATGACTAACACATAGTAGGCCCTCAATAAATATTGCTCAAGTGATTGAAGAAAGGTGATATACTTACTCACTTCTAATTTGCTACTTCTACTTTCTGCCTCCCCTAGGCTTTTGAAAGAGTTGTTTTGAGTCGAAAAAATTCAATTTCTCTTGTAGGGTAGTTTATGATTTAATAAGCCAGCATTGTGGTCAGGCACACTGTGACCATGCGTTCCAGCTCTAGTAATTGGGTTCTTGCTTCATTCCTGGTTAATAAGCTTCTGCTCTTGCCTCAGTTCCAGTGAATAGGTCCCCACTCAGTTTCCTAGCAGCCTTCGGGGACAGGAGCCCTGCAAGGAGCCTTGGTCCTCCTGACTGTGTCAGTGCCGCCCTCCCCACATGCCCCGGTGCAGTTCTGCCTCCAACCTTCAACCAATGCCTTCTCCATGCAGCCCAAACTCAGACTCCCTGAAACATGATGTCATTCTTATTCTTTCCTTCTGTTGGGGACTTCTAGACAGCCACCCTATCCCACATGTCTCTGAAGTCTGAGTCCCCCCACCCTTTTCCATGGAAATGCCCATTCTAACTGTCATTGCACCCCAAAGGGACCCAGCCATGCCCAGGATGTCTTTAGAATCACCTCAGGCAAAATTAGCGATTTTGTGTTTCACAGGGGGTGGAGGGGGGAGACAGACAGGCAGGAGAGTCACAGAGGAGAGCCCCGGGACATTGGCAGTGGCCACCACATTGCTCCAGGTCGCATACCCTGAAGGGAGAGGAAATTCTGTTATATTGGGAGTGGGTGATCCAAGCTTAGGAGGGTGTGTGTATGTGTTAGGGGGAAGTAGATCTTATTTGTCTCATCTCCAAAACCTGCCATACAGCCTGACATAAACAGGTAGTCAGTAGGTGTAATGGAATGGTATGCACATACTCTAGCCCAAGCTGCGTCCCTAATACTCTGTGTGACATTGAACTAGTCAATATACATCTAAGTCTCAATTTTCCTATCTGTTAAGTGTGAATCATAATGATTCACATATTGTTTCAAGGATGTAATGATTTAATGCTTTTGGAGATGTGACATGAATAGCCTCCAATATTTTAAAATATGCATCTGATTTTATATATATCTATACACATACACATTTTCAAACCTATAGAACCTACCTCATTTATAACCTGGAAATTGCCTGTATGTATATATAATTATATATATATATTTATATATGATTTATAGATGAAATATATATGTCATATATGTCCCTGGTTCCTGAAACATATATATCTATATATATCTTACATATTCTATATATATTTACACAGTATATGTTTTTAATGTATGAGGCAAAAAAGATGTCCTGTAATCCAATAAATAATCTTGTGTACCTTTGGGGTGATCTTACTTTGGAGATCATGACTTTAGAGTCTGATAAACCCTTAAAGGGGAAAAGATAAAATGTTGTTGAACTGCTTTTACTGACAATACTTCTGACACCAAGTGCATTGTGTCTTTCCCAACACCACTTCAATTCTGACATTACTGGCTGTACCACAGTTCCATTCAATTTTGATGCTATCTAATTGAAGTTAGTGTCAGATCCCACAAATTAAGGACTTTGTCCTACAAGGCCACCCCAAGTTCAGATGCCAGTCACAAATCCCAGACTGTCACTTGTTCTGACCAACCAGCTATAAATTCAAGGTGTTCTCACAGCCCCCTCTTGAGGTTGGATAATTTGCTAGAATGACTCACAGAACTCAGGAAACTGCTTTCCTTACTATTTCTGGTTTATTATAAAGGCTATAACTCAGAAACAACAATGGAAGGGATTCACAGGGCAGAGTATGGGGGAAGGCTCAGCGCCTTCCCAGCACCTCGATGTGTTCACCAACCTGGAAACTGCAAACCACATTGCTCAGGGGGTGTTATGGAGGCTTTATGACAGTGGTTCCCAACCTTTTTTGGGCCACGGACCAGTTTAATGTCAGAAAATATTTTCACGGACCGGCCTTTAGGGTGGGACAGAGACAAGCGTCAAGAATGAGTCTTAGAAGGATGTAACAGAGGGAATCTGGTCATTTAAAAAAAATAAAACATCGTTCAGACTTAAATATAAATAAAACGGAAACAATTTAAGTTATTTATTCTTTCTCTGCAGTACCACATGGCCCATGGACCGGTACCAGTCTGCGGCCCCGGGGGTTGGGGACCAGTGCTTTATGACACAGGCATGAATCATTAAGTCATTGCCCATTGGTAACTGAACTCGGATTCCAGACCCTAACCCCTCCCCGGAAGTGGTAGGGGGCTGAAAATTCTAACCCTCTGATCACATAGTTGGTTCTTCTGACAACCAGCTCCCTCCATGAAAGTGCCTAGGGCCTCATCAAGAGTCACCTCATTAGCATAAACTCAGCTGAGGTTGACGGGGGCTTTTTATGAATAACGAAGGCTGCTCCTATTATTTCTACCACTCAAGAAACGGAAGGTTTTAGAAGCTCTGTGTTAGGAACGAAGGACAAAGACTAAATACATATTACTTATTATATCAGGGATGTCTCTGAATTGCTGTTCATATGAACATTTTAGTGGCAAAGAAGTAATGCTCACCTCTATTAATATCTATCTGATCAATAAAATACATCATCTCAGTGGCGAAAATATGCACCACTACCCCCTCTGTCCCATAGGATTCGGTAGTTACTTTCATATTAAATTTTAAAATGCTGATCATAAACATTTGTATTTTTTTCCGAGTTGGCTTTCAAGCAGAAAAGGTTGCTCACCACTAGTTTAATGTCACTAGTAACCACATGTGTTTCTTGGGGATGTAAATTCTTGGGCTTGTTAAAGCAGAATGCTCCTCAGGGTACTATAAACAGATGTTGTGGAGGCATTACCCACATCAACAGGGAAAACTTCACTCTCTTGCTCGTCAGAGAAGTTGAATTGCAATAAGCTCGGGTTCACTCATTCCTTCATTTAACAAATACCTACCGAGTGCCAGGCACTGGCCTAGTCCCTGGAAGTAAAAGATTAAACATGAGTGATGTGGTCTTTATCTTTATGGAGTGTACACACTAACTGAGGTGAAAGGCAACAATAACAAAGGATACAATTACGGATAGGGCGGATTTATGCAGGATATGCTGTCAGTGCCGAGATAGAGAACCGTGAGTGGGGGAGGCATGGGACCTCCTGAAAGGCAGGGAGGTTTCTCTGAAGAAGTGCCCTGTCAGTCCTTGCTGAAGGTGGAGAAGCCCTGGGAGGAGAGTCTGACAGGCCGTGGGACAGAGTGATGGAAAGCACAGGGTGGGAAAGGGCTCACAAGCTTGAGAACTGAAATACAGCTGGTCTGGTTGGCGAGCAGAGAGCTCAGTGGGGAGGAGCTCAAGGCACAGTTGGAGAGGAGTCGAGGGACCATATGAGCAGGAAGGTAGAGCCCATATCACGGCTTACTTCCTTATATTTGGTAAGGAATTGGGATTTAATTTATGTGCAGCAAGAGATCACTAAAGGGTAAGGGAGACAGTATGTAAGAAGCATGCTGTGAACAATGAGTTTGCAAACATGGAACTGGGAGGCACTGTACCTGTCTGGAGGTATAGTGGGTGTAGGCCAAACCTCAGGTATACTGCAGAAATGTAACATTTTCTTTAAAAATAACAATTTGGTGGCCATGTCCCCATTCTTCTGAGCAGTAGAAACTTTCTCTAGAGTCTCAGTGTCTAGATCCTAGCCAGTGCAAGGAGGACAGTCTCTTCAGCGCTCCTGTATGGATCGAGGATGCCTCTCCTCCCCTCCTCCTCTTTCCCATAGGAACTCTAAGTTCCAGGGCTTGTTTGCTCACCCTCGTGGCCCCGAGGAATTGATTCTGCTCCTCATTGGCCTCCCACTGAGATGTACAGTCCTTGTTGGACTTTTCTTACTCTTGTCTGGTTCTTGCAAATCAAAAATGCCTTGGCTGTGGAGACTACTAATACTTCCATGAATTACTAAAAATCTACTTAGGCCTGACCCGTGGTGGCGCAGTGGATAAAGTGTTGACCTGGAAATGCTGAGGTCACCGGTTTGAAACCCTGGGCTTGCCTGGTCAAGGCACATATGGGAGTTGATGCTTCCAGCTCCTCCCCCCCTTCTCTCTCTCTCTGTCTCTCTCTCCTCTCTCTCCCTCTCTGTCTTTCTCTCTCCCTCTCTCTGTCCTCTCTAAAAGTGAATAAATAAAATAAAATTTAAAAAAAATCTACTTAGAAACCTAGTTGAATTCTGGCTCCTTTTACTGAGGTGGGTGCAAATCCATGCCATGTGGAGCTGTGAGTGGAGGCTGCTGGCCCCTGGGCACACGGCGGAGGGGAGGGAGAGAGGTCTGGGACAGAGGCAACAAGAAACAATGCTGGCTGACAGCTCCGATTTTTCTCTCTACATTTTTTCTTAGTAAAACTTTGAATAACTTGTCCGGCCCCTCTCCCAGTCAGCACCCCTCCCTGCCTACCCCACCGTCTCCAGCAGGGAGCTGGGGCAGAAAGCTAGCAGAGACGTTCTTCTTGTGGACAAGTTCTCTTCATGAACATGTTTCTGGGAGGCTGTCATTGTGTCAGGGGAGATTAGGACATTGCACCAGGAACACAAAGAGAAGGAAGCCGCCAGGGTCTGCTTTGTGATGTCAAAATAAGATCTTGACTATCAAAACAGTGACAGTGTCATGAGAGAAAAAAATGTTTTGAACATTCATAGCTGAGATCCTGGACTAAATAATGGGTGAAGATGATGGGGCCAACAAAGCTTTCTCCACTTCCAGCGAGGAGGTGTTTCCCCGGCGACAGGAGCAGAGGCGAGGAGCAGTCCCCTCACGCAACGTAGCGTCGTTGACTTCCGGAAGAGAGTGAGGAGAAGAGTACAGAATGAGGCCTCATGTCCTGTCAGGAGTGACAGGATTCTCCTTGCGTGTCCCTTAACACTTTGAAGTAACAGGGGGTGGGAAAAGAACAAAATTCGGTCGAAAGACAAAGAGTGTCCTCACGTCAGAATTGGGTTCCAGTTAAAACAAGGAGGCAGAGAATTTAGCGAAAAGGGTGAGGGTTGGGGGGTTTGTTTTTCATGAAGTGTATGTTCTAGGAAATCTTTGGAGTCAGACTTGTGGGAAGAGATGGGGTCAGGGAAATGAAGCATGAAGTTGGTAGAAAAGATAGCTAATCGGAGGAACTTACATCCTGGACAGGCACCAGGCTACAGAACTATGAGGTTTAGCAAGTTTAGGTGGACATGAGGCTGTCAGTGGCCTCCAGAAGAAGCCTTGACCAGAGAACCAGGGGTTCCCATCTGCTATCTCTTGTGACTAAAAGAGCATTTATGAGATTGTGGTCTCTTTGATGAAAATAACCGTCACAGGCTTTGTATTCCTCAGAGCACCTTGCGCTTTACCTGGCCCCTAGTAGGCACTTGGGGAATCTGTAATGAATAAGAATGTGCCCTCCCATTGTGCTGGTTTGCAGGGACTGAAGTTGGTGTCTTCAGCAACAGCAATTTGTCTCAGTTCTAGAGCTTAGGAGTGTCTCTGACTGCTGGGAGGGAGAGCCTGTCTGTGCCTCTCTCTCAGCTCCTGGTGTTTGCAGGCAACCTCTGACTGGCGGGCGCCTCACTCTGACCTCTGCCTTCGTGTTCAGTGGCGTTCTCCTGTGTCTCTCTCCTCACAGGGCCATCGTCTTTTTTCTTAAACAACAGTCACTTTTGTTTAAAACATTTAAAATAAGTGTGCAAAATTAAATACACATAAAAGGGACACGCCTACTTCACATGGAAACCCGCGTACAGAGGTAGCTTACTACATGACGGCGGAAGAGCTGGGTGAGCCGAGAGAGCGCCGCTGGGGAGCGTGTGGGTGCTGGCAGCCGGAACCGGGACCGTAGCTTGAGCTTCTTTACAGGGAATTTAGGAAAATCAAATGTAGACCTCAAGTAGTACTAACAACATTGCATCCATGACCTTAGCTACCAAATGTTAAAAGAATGTTATATGCCTTTCATTCTCAAAATGTTAGTGTGACGTTCTTTTCATAAACGTTGGGGAGAGAAAACGGCGGCGAGACAGGGAAGTGGCCATGGCGGGCTAAGGCATCCCACTCGGCTTTGTCGAGATGCCAAACTTTTCCCTTCATGTCCTCTAAACTAAGTGATGCTTTCTTCTACAACTAATTTTTAAAGTCTATGCCTTATTCTGTTCCCTGCACCCAACAGGGAAACTCAGTTTTCATGGGGAATTTCACCAGAAGACCCCAAGCAATGCACAAAGCATCCTACTCACTGGGCAGGCCTGATATTTGCCTCAATTCCAAAAGCTGCAACAGAAGGGCAGGGCACCAGCACGTGCACACACACAGCCAGCCTCAGAGAGGACCGCAACATGGGACCCGTGAGGGCAGTGCCCTCCTGTGTCTTCTAACACAGCTGTGTCTCCTTCTTCATGGTCAGATGGGAGAAAATTCCTTCCTCCTTGTCTAAGGCAAGCGGCTGGCATTATTATTCTGTTGAAATCTGGTTATAATGCAAGAACTAACATTTACACATCTGCTCATTTCCCCATGATAGGCTCAGTGAAAATGATGGAATCTGTTGCTAAAAACACATTTTGATTGGCCCATCCCTTTCTCACCCCAGTCCCTAAGTGTGTACAGTGCCCCTGTTGCAGGTGTGAGGAAGCCGTTGTTTGATGCTCGCAGGTGCCCTGGGAGGGTGCGTGATTCGGCAGCTGATCATGGTTCAGATAGAGGGTCGAAAAAGTTACTGTGGCTGATACACAAAAACCACTTTTTTTTTTTCCTTAGAAAGTACCAGGCAATGGATCTGAACTTACTTCATTTTAATTTCCAGAAACAGGAGAGAGTACAGAAGGTTTCAGACTGTGGGGGAGGAGAGAGATGTACTTTCCTGGCAGACGTTCCTTTTGGGATTTAGGGTGTAAGCTGCTCTGTGGACATTGGTCACGTGCTCTAATTACTGTAATAAAATGGCAGGCTCCTGCCACCTTCTCTTCTCTGTTTCGCTCTTGGCCAGCATGGGGTGGGGAAGTGGTGACATCATCATTTTCTGTCTCTAGGTCAAGTGGGTGCCTACTCAAAGGCCGGCTCCTATTTTCCACCATTAGGTCCCCCGTTGTTGGGGACATTTCCTGATGTGCCATTTTGTTCCAAGCACAGCACTTTTATTTTTATGGAGGAAACTGAGAGGAGTCTAGCAAGTCTGAAATGGTAGGTGAATTGGCAAGGAATACTGACCTCCTTGTTTCTAAAATGCACCAGGGGAAAATAAAATCACACACAAGCAGGACCCACACACCAAAAATCAATCTTACTTTCAGAGTGGAATTCAATGGAACAAGCAGCAAAACAGGAGGCTGAGCTCCAGGGTGACTCCTGAGCAGCGAGTTACCTCGGTTCACTGTTTGTAAGATGGGGCGGCAGCAGTGATCCCAATGAAATCACAGTCAGTTATGCTCCTACTAGCAGTCATTGATGGCATTCTCAGCATGTTGTGCTGGGCACTGCTCTTCACAGGGACACTCGGAGCTAGGTTTATTGTTTCCATTTTACAGGTAGAGAAAACTGAGACGAAGGGAAGTTCAAAAAATTGCCCAAGTGTGTGCAGCCCTGCAAGTGTGGATTCATTTGGTCCTTGGAGACTGGGCCACCCATGCGTAGCTTGCTGCGAACACCACTGCCCGGGTTCTCATGGCCTTACGGGTGGTGAGTCCCGACTGCTGCTGTGCTGTGCTCAGCGGCAAGGCTGGTTCTAGTCCAATCCGCCACAATGTGCCCTGCAATCGTTTTTCTCCGGAGCCTCTCTGCTTTTCATTTATTGTTGCTTCCAGGCCTTGGCTTCATTTTGCTTTTAGAACGCACAGAACAATTGATCTTTCTCCCATCCTTTGCTTCTTTCTTTCCCCTTCCCTCCCTCCTTTTGTTCCCCCCGCCTCTTTCTCTCTTTCCCCTTCTTTCTTCCTCACCTCAACCCCAGCCTGAAGGGAAATGTTTTCTAAAATGGACGAAATTCTCCCTTCCCATTTCTTTCTGAAACCCTATCTATGTTTAACTAATGCCCCTTCCCTAAGGGCTTAGGTTTTTAAAACAAAAGCAAGAAATATTTGCAAGTTACTTTTGTTCCTATTCTACCAGGCTCCTACCTACTAGGGTACGTACCAAAAATTGGAGTGTGGAGGATAGGGGAAAAAAAGATAAAGCAAAAAAAAAAAAAAAATCATAGAGTAATATTTCAACATACTACAGAGCCCCATGCCCTTTGTTTGGCCGTGCTTCCTCAGAAGGCGACTGTAAGTTGCCAGGCTGCTGCCCTCGTTGCTGGGGAACAGCTCTGCGCCCTCCCCACCCTGGGCGGGACTCCAGTCTAGACTTCTCCTTTGGGATCTTCCGAGGCTGAGGTGCTGCCGTTTCTGAGACAGGAGATGAGAGTGGGTGTACGGGGAGGACTGGAGGTTTCTCCTCACTTGGGGAAGTTAGAGTTTCCTGAGGAAGAGGTTGAGCTCTGGATCCAAGGCGCTTTGGAGGGAGCTGTGGCTGCTGGCTGAGACTGTGGCATTGAGAGGAGATGATGAGACGGAACTTTTCTGCAGGAACTTCCTGCCTGAGGCCCAAGACTCTGGTAGTGGGAGGAGGGGCGAGTCATGATGTCTGCTCTTCTGCAATGCACTGTTCTGAGAGATCTACTTAGCTATAGCTTGCTGTGTTGGCTCCCAGAGACTCGGGAAAGTCCAGAAGGGGTAGAGCAGGGTGGTGATGACTTCCCAGTTACCTCATAGGCTCCAGTCAAGACAGAGTTGAAAGGGCCCTGGTTACCCCTGGTTGCCGGCTGGTGTGAGGATTCTGTGGATGAGATGTGGTCAAGAAGGCTTCTCGCTCCTGAGACCTCAGGAGAATGAAGTTGCTGATTTATCTCACTCCCACAGGTGGGCAAATGGCCTAAAGGACAGGAGAGGGGGACCCCACTACACTTGGGTCACATATCTGTTTATTCAGCCACCATCTATTGAATGAAGCAGCTAGGGAAATTTATTTATTTTATTTTTATTTTTGTTATACAAAGATTAGTCTTTTCCTTTGAGAAGCTTGAAGTTTGGTAGAAGAGATGAAATTCTACACAGATCATTACAGTTCTTAGTGTGTGTGTGCGTGTTGACTATTTTCTTACTTCTCTCATGTCTCTGCCCTAGTCTTCCCTAGAATATTGGACACGAGGCTCTGCCCTCTCTGCCACCTGGGACTTGCTCCTCCCGGTGTGGCAGGAGCGACTTGCCTGTCTCCTGGGACAGGGAAAAAGGGGCATCTGTTGCTCCAGATCAGCGATTTTCAGCCTGTGTGCCACGGGACGCTGGTGTACCACAGGGATTTTTAAAACATGCAGTACCTGACTACTTAGTCTGGGTACTGACCTCTCTTTCCTTAGATTGTCAAATAAGAAAATGACTACAAATATTGATCGATTTACGACCTATGCAACTTATGATCATTTGACTTTACGACCACAATTGCTAGCCACGACTGCTCTGCATCTGGCAGCGCAAGCGTTGCCCAGCTGGGCGAATGACAGTGCGGACCAGTTTCCGGCAGCACTACCATCTCCGCGTGCACCATTTCAACTGTTATGCCAGACTCGGTACAGCAATTTGTGTTTTGTGTCTTGGATGTTTTTCATCAAACCCCTCCCAAGATGTCTACCAAGAAGAAATTGTCTTTGCAAATATTAAACCAGTTGTACTGGTAATGCAGTGTTTTACTTAAACCTGACGAATGTAAAAATAAGAAACAAAATGGTGTAGAGATGATACAAATGGAATAAAATGAACAAATAAAATTATGATATAT